>NC_055987.1:191712241-192039402 GCF_018446385.1 Zingiber officinale
TTGCGAGTGACATGAGGGAATGTCTTCCCACACTTCTCTTTCACTAGCCTTTAACATTTCATGTAGTTGTTGATATTCAGGTGCAGGTGTTTCATTTATATTGGAATAATCAACTGCGGTATTCATTGCATCGTGAACCATTGATTGCATTCCAATATCATAAGTTGATGAGGCATGTGTAGTAAAAGTTGTGCCAGATGATGAACCACCGGAAGACCCAATTGGTTCATACAAATAAGGTTCTCCATGACAGTACCAATTGTAGTAATTTGGCACAAAACCATTCCTACATAAATACATTTTTACAGTATCTTCATCACGGAAAGTTCTATTTTGACATTTTTTATGATTGCACGGACACTTTAATTCTACACCATTCATACATTCTGGATGACTTTTAGCATAGTTGACAAATTCTTCAACTTCAGCAATAAAATCATCTCTAATAAATTCATTTTCTAATCGATTGTACATCCAAGCTTTATTCATAGACATTTTCACCTAAAACTAATAAATTGATAATTATAAATTATCTTAAATTAATGTACAAACACAAAACAAATAAAAAAATGATATTATATTACAGATTAAGATACGAACATAGCATATATGTAAATTAAACAATGACAAATAATATAAAATACAATAAACTAAAATATACCTGAAGATGTGAATGTGTACCGGAGAAGAACAGCAAATGCTATCTGTTTACAAAATAAAAATAATTTAGCACAAAATTTATCAAAAAATTAGCAAGTGGAAAAATGAATGGCACAAGCCAGCACAATAGCATATATCCGACACACACGTCAGCATAGCAGTTCCGACATACCTGCAGCTGGCACAGTAGCGTCCGGCACAGCGACCAGGAGGCCGCCGGCGTCTGTCACACAAACCAGGAGGCCGCCGGCGTCCGGCACAGCGGCCTGGTGGCCGCTGGCAACTGCCAGCGCCGGCTGGCACAAAGGCCAGCAAGGCGCTGGCAGCCACAAAGAAAGGAATCGAGAAAAGAGGAAGAGGGAGGAAGGAGCTTACCGGCGAGATCGGGGAGGAGGAAGAGGAAGGAGATCGGCGAGGTGCTGCCGCGCGCATGGAAAGAAAGGAAAAGGGGCCAGATTAGGGTTTATTTTAGCTTTACCGACGGAATCTAGATTCCGTCGTAAAGCTATTTTTTTTAAAAAAAACAAACATTACCGACGGAATTAAAAAATTCCGTCGGTAATGTCAGTAAATTACCGACGGAATAAAATATTCCGTCGGTAATCTATAGATTACCGACGGAATATAATATTCCGTCGGTAATATACACCCTCTACCGACGGATAGAAATTTTCGTCGGTAGCCCCATCGGTAAAGCTGTTTTTTTTTGTATTGATAGCCACTCCGATGCTCAATTAAGAGGATGAAGAAGATAAGTATTACGATTTTGATTTACATAGGGGTGTGTATGTACTTGTATACCAAAAATGGCTACCTTTTATAAGAAAAACACATATTTGTTTTTTCTTCTATTCCCCTTCCCATGTTGTCATTATTTACTTTTTAAATAATGCAAGACTTGTTCATGCCACTGTTTGATAATTTATTCTTTTCCTAAAATGGTCTTGCGTCTTGTGTCCTTCAACGTCAAGGGGCCGGGAAGGCAAGAGGTTTGAGAGACCGGGAGGCTCAAGAGGTCTGAGAGGCTAGGAGGTTAAGGAGTCAGACGTCGATTTGGTTTCCTTTGTTGGAACCACCTCAGCAGATTTCACTAATCTTCTTTTATCCATGTGGCACCCACTGATTATTCTCTAGATTACAGTGTCCTCTTGAAGTCTAATCAAAAGAGGCAAGAGTTCAACTAATTGGATTGTTGTGTAATCAGAATGCCTCTAGTTGCCTTGACTGCTTAATTCATGTGGCAGATTCATTATATATTTTTAAAGAGATTATGCATTAAATGTCAGGACGCCTTGATCATCATGTCCTTAAACATAGCCACTCTTTTTAAGCAAGCCGCATTATAGCCACTATTTTTAAGTCGGCCGCATTATTTGCCTTGATTTTTGAGCCTAAAATGCACCAGTGAGCCTCCGAGGTTGCATCACATTAATGTAACGTGACTCGTGGCAAAGAAGACTAGGCAGCTTTTAACATGTAATAATTACTCTTAAGTTTTTATTTGTCCCATGTGCTTGATCCCATGGTGGAAAATCGACCTCGCCCTTGTAATAGTAGAAATCCAACGGTCTCTATTGAACAAGTCAGGTTATATTAGGTCAGATAAGAATGTTTCAGCATGCACTTGCTGATTCTTCAATCACCGATTCTTCATTTACTTCATCTCTGAGTTTTCCTCTACACTCAGTAAGTTGTTTCAATCCGTCTTTGTGATTCTTTCTTTCACCAGTCCCTTGGTAGCACATTCTATGACCGAAGAATCTTCTTCAATTCCCGCTCCCTGATATAGATCTACAGATTGGAGTTTTATTGATGCATCCTTGAATCGGTTGTAGACGGCTTATGGAATTTCTGCTGATCATCTTTTAAGGCTTCCGAATGGCAACGATCAGCTAGACCGTCCTTCTCTAGGCTTTGTGACCTTCTTCTGAAACCACATATTGAGCAGACTACACTTCCTTATTTCTGTTTTCTTTATTGAAGTATTGTGTTACTTCAATAAACCTGTAACTCAACCGATCTGTCCGCTCGACAACATAGACCCGCTGTTCAGCCAATCTGCTGCTCTGCTGATCTGCCCGCTCTGCGACTCAATCTGCTCTTCGACATGTAGCAGAAACCAGCCTTTACTGATAGTCTGAGATTATCCGTTAAGATCATTTCAACTATAAATTAAATTTAATTCAGTGTAGTTTAAAGGCAACTAATAGCTATAGCTAATAGAATCCTAAGTGGATTATTTCTTAAAATTTCAGTCTGCCATCTTGCAAATCTTTGTAATACTCTCAATGGAAATTTTTAAATAATTAAAATATGCAGGAAGGTAAATCCTCAATAGATTGTGATTTTTTTGAGATGAGAACTATAATCATATTATATGGTATTTATCATGGAAATTCTGAATTCTATCAAAAGGCTTTCATCCTGCCTGATGAAGAAATAAAAACAAAAGTATTTTTAATTAAAAAAGAGAAAAACTTCTGTTTGAAAAAAATATGACATGTTGAATCTTGAGCCATGTGGATCATTCAAGTGCAGAAGGTTACTTGGTGCGAGAGAATAGTTAAACTGCCAGTTTATCATTAATTAATTATTCAAATCTTTCTACTTTAATTTTAATAAGTTGTGTACGTTAATTATGAGCTTAAAGTTGTTTATTTAGTTATATCTATTAGGGTGTGATGTTCACAACTAGGGTTAGTTACCTTATATAGGGTCTGTGGTGTTGTCATTTGAGTAGCAAGATTGATAATATTATGATTAAAACTCTATATGCAATTTAGCCAAAACCAAAAATATATGTAGAACCCATTACACATTACGGTTAGGATTGATGGGATATTAGCGGATTTAGGCCCGATATGTATATATGGGTGTGGTCCCCATAAAAGAGGTACTTATTGACACTTAGTGGACATATATTGGAGCGGCTACTCATAATCTCACATAAGTTCTGCAAAAGGTGAAATTTGTCACCCTGACAGCTCCCCCCATAACTGTCCTACACAATTGGCATCACTGACATGGGAATAGTCTCACATAAGTGTCACTATGCAAATTGGCAAAAGGGGATTGCGCTCACCCCGATAAGTGTTACTATGCAAGGTTGTATAAGAAGTCGATTGTCAAATGATTGTGGAAGACATATTTATACAGATAATAACAAAAAGACTAAAGTAACAACTATAGGTGTTTTTAGGCTTTATTTAGAAACCAATGTATTTTTGGATTTGAAAAATTTATATAAAGCTTAATGTCATAAGAAATTCTCGATTCTCTTGACATCTTAAACTTTAATGTCTGCATAGAGTATGTCAAAGGGAAGAGTACTAACAAGAAAAATAAATGTGCAAATCAATATTATAGTGTCTTAGAACTGATTCATACGGGCAAATATGGGTCATTCTCTAATACATATTGGAATGATCAAGCATACATTATCAGTTTCATTGACGACTACTCACAATATGCTTATTTGTATAACTCACCATCCTTGGAAGTGTTCAAGATCTTTAAAGTCGAAGTTAAAATCAATTAGGCGGGAAGATTAAAGCTGTCAGATCTAATGGTGGAGGTGAATGTTATGGTTAATATGATAAATCAGGTGAACAATGTCCATGACTTTTTGTAAATAAAATTTCTGAGTATGGGATAATATATAGCTCAGTACACCATGCCTGGTACTCCTTATTAGAATGGAGTAGCCGAGAGTAGAAACCAACCCTTAAGGACATGAAAAGAAATATGATGATGTTTTCTTCTTTACTGGAGTCCTTATGGAGTAAAACACTCAGGACTGCAATATACTTAGTAGAGTATCCAGTAAGGCAGTGAGTAACACCCCCATACGAGCTATAGATCGATAATAAGCATATCAGTTTACACATTTGGGATTGTTCGGCTTATGTTAGATCAATCTTTTAGGTCGAATAAAAGGAGATTGGACTCAAGGATTATAAAATGTCATTTTGTGGGTTACTCTGAAAAGTCGAAGGACTTTAAGTTTTATGTCCTCTCAACTAGGTCCGTTTTCGAGATGGGTAATATCAACTTCATTGAGGACAATGAGAGCACTAAACTCAAGGATATATGTTTTAAAGAGAAAAGCATTGACAATTCTATGCCGGATTAGATTCCTTATCAGACAAAGGCTGCTAATATTCAGGGTCGGCCCTGACTTTTCGGGGCCCTTGGGCGAAAAGAGAAAAGGGACCTCTATAGAAAAAAATATATATATATACTAACGTACAATTTGAATACAGTTTAATAGAAAAACTTAAAAATTAATATATTTCATTTAAAATATGATAAACTCCATACAAACTATATTTCTCAAGATTCTTCAAAAAGTACAACACCGTACAAAATATATTTCCGATGTTTCTCCAAAAAGTGTAATACCTATGAATACAAAAAAATAAGTATGAAATAATTATTGAAAAATTTATATCTTCTAGCATTTTGAGAAGTAAAATCGTCAATAAGATTTTTAAAATCAAAATTTTCTAACACCTCATTTTCGATACATAAAATTGTCAAGTCATTTATATGCAAATCATTATCATCATCTTCTCTCAATTCTTCTTGCTCATTCGTTGCATGATTATGATCATCATTTTCTCTCAATTCTTCTCGTTCATTGATTGTATTACCATTTAGTTCTTCTTGATTACTCAATTGTTGTTCATTTGTTGTATAATCATTTAGTTCTTCTTAACTTTTTTCTTGTAATTCATCAATTGAATCTTCAATTGAATAGTTAGCTTTAAAAAACTTACAAAGAATACCTTTGTGAGTTTTAATCATCTGGTCCACTCTTTATCTTTTGTTTCTTTTTTGACTCTAAGGTTAATATTTCTTTGAAAACATGTTTGTACTACCAATTTCAAGTGTAAAACTAAAACACACAAAACCAGCAATAAAACTGATAATGAAGCAAACACAAGTAGTGAAAATAATAGTTGAAGAACAATAAAATTTGATTTATGCTTGAAGCAATCGATATAATCTATTCTATGATAATTAAAATTAAGATGATTTATTTTAAGTCTTTCAAATATGTAAGAAAAATCATAAAATATTGGCTCCAATACGATATTAAAAATCAATATTAAATATTGACAATAAGAAAAAAATATAGATAAGTAGATAACTTATGTTGTAAGTTTATATATTGATCAATGATGATATTAATGAAACTAAAATTTCAATTGGAGAATAAACTTTTCTAATTTAATTAGAAGAAATTCAAACGAGAAGAAAGGAGAAAATTAGCGTTCATGATTCATACTTTACTCTTTGGAGTCTTATGACTTCTATAAACAAATTAATAAAGAAAGAGTTGTACAAACAATAAAATCTTGGAAAGAGAAAAAAATTATCATTTACCTTCCTTCTTTTTTTCTTGGACCTTTATTAAAATAATCCAATAATTTTTTTGGGGGTTTTTATTAAAACAATCTAATTATATATAATATATATTATATATGTATGTCAAATTCAAGGCCCCCTAAAAATCGAGGACCCTTGGTCGTCGCCCCCGGTGACATGTCTCAGGGTCAGCTCTGCTAATATTCTTAATTAGTATTGTTAATATTGCTCGGCGTAGGGTCTTGTCCTTTACTCAATCTCTTATATGCCTCTGGAATTTCTCTCTTACATCCCAGAATTTGCTTAGTAATATTCCTCGTAGGGATTGAGTTTTCTTAGAGCATCTTCAATAGGGGATATTTGGAGGGGATGTTTCTCCAAATATTCTCAATCTCAAATATCCCCCATTGGAGGGGATATTTTTTGGATGAATTTCCTTCTTGTGGGGTCCATCAAAATGATGGGCTACCCATTTTTTTAAAAAATTAATTAAATTGGAAAAAAAAAACAAAGGAACGTTTAACAAAAAACGTTAAAAAATAAACGAAATCCAATGTTTGAAAAAACAAGCATTGGAAAAAAAAAACAGAAACATTAAAAAAATAAATAAATAATGAACGCTAGAAAATAGAATGGACGTTAATCAACGTTCATTTGTTTTTTTTGAAACATTGATTAAATATTTAATTTATGAGATATTTGATTATGAAGTTGAGGATATTTAAAAGTGAGATATTTAATGGGTGAGACTCATAAATATTTAGATGATGAGATATTTCATTATGAGATTTGAGATATTTGAATAATAGGATATTTGAAAAGTGAAGTAAAAATGGGGATCATAAATATTTGAAAGAAATACTCTCAATCATTGTGGATACTCTTATGTTAATTATCAACTCATTAAACAATATCCCTAGTGGGGTTGGACTTATTATCTTATTTATCTTTTCAAAACAATTCAAGGGCAGGAATAAAAATTTTATCTTCTTAGAAGTCTGTGTGAGTTTCGTTTTCCAGGATCATAAACATATTCTTGGATGACTTGGAATTTCTTGTCTACTAAGAACTCTTAGATTGGTCCTCGAGTTTTGCATGGTCTTCCATGTATAGCTAGCGGGGTTTGTGTTCTATGTCCGTTTGCATATTCTTGGGGATTTTCTTAGACGGTAGTTTTCTTAATTTTGTTTTGGAGCATCTCCAAGCACCATAGGTTGACATCCCAGGCACCATGCAACTGGCGTCTTCAAAGGAGAGTTCCTATGCGCCAATATAATGGAGCCCGGATTCTCCATATCACATTTTACGATTCAAGAGATGGTCCCTAGGCATGTATTGGTGATGATAAATGATCCCCACTCATTTTATAAATAGGGATCATATATTCCACCAATATATACTTAGAGACCATCCTCTGTACTGTAAAAAGCGGTCCAGAGAATTTGCCCTCAATATAAGAGTCTGGATCCTCTGGACCACTTTTTACGGTATAGGGGATGGTCCCTAAACATGCATTGGTGGGGATGAATGATCCCCATCCATTTTATAAATGGGGGTCATGTATTCCACCAATATATGCTTAGGGACCATCCCCTCGACCGCAAAAAGCGATCCAGAGGATCTGCCCTCAATATAAGAGTCCGGATCCTCTGTATCGCATTTTAAGGTCCAGGGGATTGTCCCTAGACATGCATTGATGGGGATGAATGATCCCCACCCATTTTATAAATGAGAGCTATGTATTCCACCAATATATGCTTAGGGATCATCCCCTGGACCGTAAATCTGCCCTCAATATAAGAGCCCGGATCCTCTGAACCGCATTTTACGGTCCAGGGGATGATCCGTAGACATGCATTGGTGGGGATGAATGATCCCCACCCATTTTATAAATGAGGACCATGTATTCCACCAATATATGCTTAGGGACCATCCCCTGAACTGCAAAAAGCGGTCCAGAGGATCTGCCCTCAATATAAGAGTCCGGATCCTCTGGACCGCTTTTTACGATCCAGGGGATGGTCCCTAGACATGCATTAGTGGGGATGAATGATCCCCACCCATTTTATAAATGGGGGTCATGTATTCCACCAATATATGCTTAGGGGTCATCCTTTGGACCGCTTTTTGCAATCCAAGGGATGGTCCCTAGACATGTATTGGTGGGGATGAATGATCCCCACCCATTTTATAAATGGGGGTAATGTATTCCACCAATATATGCTTAGGGGTCATCCCCTGGACCGCAAAATGCGGTCCAGAGGATCTGCCCTCAATATAAGAGCCCGGATCCTCTGGACCGCTTTTTACAATTCAGGGGATGGTCTCTAGACATGCATTGGTGGGGATGAATGATCCCCACCCATTTTATAAATGAGGGACATGTATTCCACCAATATATGCTTAGGGACCATCCTCTGGATCACAAAATGCGGTCCAGAGGATCTACCCTCAATATAAGAGCCCGGATCCTCTAGACCGTTTTTTCTGATCCAGGAGATGATCCCTAGACATGCATTGGTCGGGAGGAATGAGCTCCACCCATTTTATAAATGAGGGTCATGTATTCCACTAATATATGCTTAGGGACCACCCTTAGAGTATAAAAAGCGGTCCAGAGGATCTGCCCTCAATATAAGAGTCCGGATCCTCTGGACCGTTTTTTACTATTCAGAAGATAGTCCATAGACATACATTGGTGGGGATGAATGATCCCCACCCATTTTATAAATGGGGGTAGGTGTCTCTCTACATTTGCATGCCCAGGCACTAAAGGTATTTCTCCATATATTGGCATGCCTGAGCACTAATGCGGCTGAGGAGATGCATTATATATGGGACCGGTTGCTCGCGGCCAATATAGTGCTTAGGTTTGGTGAATAGTTGATAGACACATGACAAGATTACAAGGAAATGCCTGTAACATCGGTCAGATCTGAACTCATAATCATCCATTGCGCGAATAAATAAGGGATTGGACATTTAATGTTACATTAATAGAGGAGCGCATGACATTTTACGTGGAGATTTTCCTTTTCCGCCAACTATATAAATTGCTTGATTTAATTATATTATAAAAGTTTATTGATTTTCACCTATTCAATTAAAATAACTAAATGTCAAAATATTATTTTAATTTAAAATATTTAACTTTATTATATAAAATAAATTAAACATATTTTTTTAAAAAAAATTTGAAATTTTTAAAAATTTAAAATATCTTAAATCATCAATGTTTCTAAAAGAAATATAAATACTATTATATATTTTTAAATTTTAAAAAATTAATATATTAAGCTACAAAATTTATATTATTTAATAATGTTTAATTGTAATTTATTGTAGTTTTTTTTAAATAATATTTTATTTATTTATATAACCTCAAGTAATTGTAAATTGTAACCCTAAAACTCTAGAAATAATATATTATTTTTATAAATATAAATTTCAAGAAACTTCATTATTCTCTAAATGTAGTTTTGGATAGTTGATCCGTTTCAAAAGAATTTGGATCATCTATCCTCAAATTTCTCTGTCCCCGTGTTCTTTTGTCGATCAGACGGATCAGATTATATCTCAAAGATGTCTTGCACATCACGAGGATATTACACACATCTTAAAGATGTCATGATGTTTTGAGATATAATCTAGTCCGTCCGATCGACAGGAGATACGGGGATAAAAAAATTTAGAGATAAAGGATCTGAACAGGTTTCAAAATGATAGATAGCATGGAGTGTAAGTATCATCATTTATTTAAATATCATTTGGTAAAATATATATATATATATAAATAAAATATCATTTGGTAAAATATATATATATATATATATATATATATATATATATATATATATATATATATATATATTAATTTTAACTTTTATTAAAATAAATTTTTAAATAGTTGACTTTTTGTTTGTGGATACCGAGTGAAATCAGTTTCTATTTTTTTTGGTTTTTATAATTTTTATAAGCAATATAAGTTATCTCATTATATAATTAGTTAGATATGTATTTATATTAATATAAAAATATTTCTTTCATTTACAGTTATATTTATGTCAATATTTTTGATTGTCATGCATTAATATTTGTTTGTTATTTATTATTATTATTATTATTATTTCATTTGACTATATATTATATTATATCCATATAATATAATTAATAATTATATAAGTTATTTTATACTATTTTAAAAATTATAAATAAATTAATTAAGTTTCAGTTGATCTTAACGAGATATATTATTATTACTAGTGATCGTGCACACGCGGCGTCGCGCGTGTAATATAATACATTGAAATCACATTGACCCTTTATAATAAAATTATAGTAACTAAAGCATTTTAGTATTAAAACAATAAAGTAGAGTCATTAGGATAAAATGCCTGACTTTTGAAAATCTAAATTATTTGGGTCTTTAAAAATCCGAATTGTTTGGATTTTTACTTCCTTATGAAAATAATTAATTTAATTTAATATTATACTTATCTTAGTAAAAAAACTAAAAAATATATATTTTTTAATATTGTTTCTTTGAGTATAGTGTTGTCAATTCTAAGATGTGAGACTAAAGGGAACTATATATTTTTTTATATAAAACAACCAGAGAAAATTAATGATGTGAAAAATTCATAATAATATGCCCAGCTGAGTCTCGAACTCTAGATCACTGATTGTTTTGCTTGTGGAATTACTAATAAACTTTGGAATTATTTTTAGTGTGAATAGAAAAAAAGATATTAAAGTAAATTTATTTTAGGCTTCACCAAAATTAGTTAGTAAAGGAGAGAGATATTTAATAAAATAGTAAGATTATTATTATTATTGATCCTTTTCGAAAGTCAAGTCGACGAATGCTGGGGATGTGACGATCCCGTTGAGCGTGCATAGACTTCGAACGAAGTGAAGCTGCAACCACAATTACGTTAGTGACGAGCCAGGGAAGGATTCCCCTGCGTGTTGGTGCAATATCCCTCAGGTCAAGGATGACCTGGGTAACCAAGCTGAGTCTTGGTTTGGGTTTAGATGTTTGACAATAAGATATTGATTGAAGAAGAGTCAAGTAGGTCAAGGTTGACTGGATACTTGACTGGGAAGTCCTAACTGGGATGTTAGGCAAAATGAAAGTCCTGGTGAGTGAAGCCAGGCAGAAGAAAAGTCCTGGTGAGTGAAGCCAGGCAGAAGGAAGTCTTAGTGAGTGAAGCTAGGCAGATGGAAATCCTGGTGAGTGAAGCCAGGTGAAAGTCCTAGTGAGTGAAGCTAGGCAGATGGAAAACCCTGGTGAGTGAAGCCAGGTGAAAGTCCTAGTGAGTGAAGCTAGGCAGATGGAAAACCCTAGTGAGTGAAGCTAGGTGAAAGGCCTGGTGAGTGAAGCCAGGCAAGGGAAAATCCAGATGGATCAAGGATGATCGGACATCTGGTGTTGGGAAGTCCAAGTAGGTCAAAGGATTGACTGGATACTTGGCATGAAAGAAAAGTCCAAGTAGGTCAAAGGGATTGACCGGACACTTGGAGGAAAGTCCAAGTGGGTCAAAGGGATTGACCGGACACTTGGTAAGGGAGTCCTAGCAGGTCAAGGGAGTGACTAGATGCTAGGCATGACATACCAACAGGTCAAGGTTGACCGGATGTTGGTTTGGAGGTTTAAGACTTGGTTTTGGACAAAAACCAAGTGCTGGATCGATCAGTGGATCGATCCAGGCTCTGGATCGATCAGTGGATCGATCCAGACCTGACCCAGCGAACAGAGAGCTTCTGGATCGATCCGTGGATCGATCCAGAGGTCCCAATCGATCAGTGGATCGATTGGGACGCGGCAAGCGCTGGATCGATCCGTGGATCGATCCAGGCGTGTTTCCAGAGCACAGAGGCGCTCTGGATCGATCCATGGATCGATCCAAAGCCTCCCCGATCGATTGGGAACATTCGAATCGATCGGGATCCGACCGTTGGCGTCGTTTATAGCTGTTGGCGTGCGATTCCTTCAGTAGAACTTCTCCGATTCACTCCAGAGCTCTCGCCAACTCCTCCACAGCGCTCACAAAGCTCAGATCGCCAGTTCTTGAAGGATCTTGGAAGCTCTCCAAGTCAAGAGGCGGATCAAAGCCAAGAAGAGAAGCTAGGGTTAGGGTTTTGTACTCATTGTAAGCTTGTAAGCTTGTATTTCTTGTATCCTTTCCCTCTCTTCTTGTATTGAGTATTGTAGGGCTTCTCCGCCCTTGGTAGTTACCATAAAGGAGAGTTTTATTTAGTGGAGGGTGTGTGTGTTGGTGTGGATCCTTGGATTAGTCACCTCTTGTGAGGTGGATACCAAGTAAAACCAACCGTGTTAGCGTTGTGTGTTTGTTTCTGTATTTTCCGCTGCACATCTTTGAAGGAACAAGCAACGAGCGAACGCGACGAGCTATTCACCCCCCCCCCCTCTAGCTACTTTTGGTCCTAACAAGTGGTATCAGAGCGAGGCCGCTCTTCACCGGAATCATCGCCGGAAGGGTCAAGCATAACAAGAAAAGCTAGAGGGTGAAGAAGTTGAAGCAAATTCTTCAAGTTCAAGACTTTATCAAGCTCAACTTCAAGATGCAATTCCAAGATGGACTTGGATTTGACACAAGGGTGGCTCCACCATATTCATCTACAAGCTTCGATTCTTGGAAATCAAGAATCGAAAATTTTCTTATGATGGAGATAGAGCAATGGTTTGCTCTCATGGAAGGTTTTGAAGCTCCCACAAATTCCAAGGGCAAAGTACTCAAAAGGAGCAAGTGGAGCAAAGACCAAATCCAAAGATGTGAGGCCAATGACAAAGTGACCAAGCTTTTGGTCAATTTATTGCCAAGCAACATCTTGGAACAAATTGGAGAGTTTGAAGATGCCAAGGAGCTTTGGAGCAAATTGGCAAGAATTCATGAGATCCCCTCCACTGTATCAAATCAAGGAGAATCCAAAGAGGGCGACTCATTGGATCAAGACCAAGAGGAGGACTCCGAGGTTGAGAGATGCTCAACCTCCGAAGAAGAGGAGATCCAAGAAGCTTCATCCTCAAGGGAATGCAACGAAGGGAACAAGGAGGGAGCATACTCCTTGTTTCATATTCAAGATGATGAAGCCTCCACCTCTAGGATTGAGGGGGAGCAATCCTTGGTGACGCCGGATCAAGAAGAAGGAGAAGCTTCTACATCCGGGTCAAGTGAAGAAGAAGAAGATGGTGCCACCTCCGAAATTCAAGAAATATCAAATGGAGGAGCAAGTGTCATCCCTATACAAGAAGGTATAAATGTTTCAATTAAAAATAAAAATCATATAATATGTTTTGAGTGTAGGGAAAGTGGACACTACAAGAGCAAATGCCCTAAATTGGCCAAGAAGAAGGGCCAAGTGGCACAAAAGGGCAAGGAGAAGCCCAAGGAGACCACCCCCGGGACAAAGAAGAGCAAGGAGCACATTGTGTGCTTCTTGTGTCAACAAAAAGGGCATTACCGAAGTCAATGCCCCAAGGGGAAGAAGATGGTCAAGGCTCATGGAGGAAGCTCTAGTCAAGGGGGAGCCTCTAAGGTAAAGAAGAAGGTAACATTTATTGAGCCTACTCCTCTACATTATGGTAAAAAGCATGATAGTTCAAATTTATATCATTTTAATGCTATTTACCATGAAAATAGAAAGCATGATAGTGTTAAAGAAAAACATATAGCTTTTCATGCTAAAACTACTACACCTAAGGCTAGGATTGTAGGTAAAAATCTAGGCGAAAACTCTAAGGATTTTAGATACAAGCCTAGAAACAAAAATGCTCATGGGTCAAATACTAAGGACTTAGTGAGAGAAAATCAAGTCTTGAGGTCAAGACTTGATAAAATGGAAAAGACCCTAAAAAGGATGGAAAATATCCTATTAGGGCAAAATGAGCATAACCTAGGTCTAGGAGCACAAAGGTCATCTAATGGCCATAGAGGTTTGGGATACAAACCAAAGGCTAAGAAGGATGTGCCCTCTTACCATAGAGTTCCATATAGTTATGGAACAAACCCTAGGTCTAGTGGTCAAGCCAAAAATACTAGGGAAGTCATCCCTAAGAGTATTTTTGCAATAAATGTGACTAAGACTTCTAAGAAGTCTAAGAAAGTCACAAACAAGGTCATAAGGGAGGTTATCCCTAGAGTTGACCTAGAAAATGTGACCAAGGCTTCTAAGAAGCCCAACAAGGTCACTAGGAAGGTATCTAGGGAAGTTATCCCTAGTGAGTACCTAGAGCATCCAAGGAGCACCAATAGGTGTTGGGTTCCTAGGAGCATCTTCTCTACCCCATAGATGGGTTAGAGAGTGTCAACTCCGATTAGAAGGGTAGTTAACCCAACTTTGAGGAAATTGACACTCAAGGAGCATTTTCAAGGTTTTTGTTAACCTTTGAAAATGAAATGGAATTATTGATTACTCCTTGAAAGAGTAAAATGTGCCTAATGGTGGAAGAATTGATTTTAATCTTAAATGGCACATATTGGAAAATTAATAAGAACTATCAAGTTGGGTTTTTGGTATGTTCTTAGGCAATTTAAGGCAATTCGGGCCTTAAATTTAAAAGTGCTACTCTTGAGGAAAAATGGAATATGCCAACATTTGAGGACATGTTTATTTTAATTGGCATAAATTAATCAAGGGAATAAGAAATGCAAACTTAGGCTTTGGCATTTTCTTGAAGCACTTTAGGGCAATCTAGGTTTAAGGTGTAAGTTTAGCTAAGACTTTAAGGATACTTAGATAGTTAATCTAGGTATATTTTATTTATGCTAAATCTTGCCATGATTATTTGCCCATCATATGCCATGACATCATGTCTATTTTTACATTCATGTTTTATTATGAAAAATCCAAAAAATACCATGTCATGACATTCATACATCATGTAGCAATAGGATATTTTCTTTTGAAATTATTTTCTTTTGATGTATGCCATAACATAATCATGCATTAAGTTTAATTCCTTGTAATTAAAGACAAATGACATCTAACGACACTTATTGACAAGTGACATCCTGGGTGGATGTCTAATATCTCTAAAATGCCTAGATAGATATGCATGATCCCTAGAATAGGGCAAAACCAAATTTTACATCTCACAAAGACCTCTAAGGTGACTTGTATGTGTTTTAGTGCATATTATATACAAGTGAGATGTTAGGATGATGAACAAAGCTCAAGATGTTGATTTAGTGCATTCCTTTGAGTTTTAAATTCATCAAAACACATAGTTATGTGTTTTCCCATCATTGGGAAAGCTAATGTACAAGTCATGTGCATTATGCCCAAGGAACATGATGGGATATTGGTTTTGAAAATGTTTTTAAAATGTTTTTGGAAAACCTTGGTGAAGGCTATCTTTTGATAGTAATCACCATTGAATAGTTAGACACAAACTTGAAGAAAAACACTAAAGTTTTTGTAAGTTTTCAAGTTTGTGTCAATCTTTGAAAATATGATGTATTTTCATAGAAAGCTATTTTTCCATGATTAAGTATGCCTAAATAATGTCTACACGAAATTTCATAATTTTTGGATTTTGTAGAATTTTCTAGGGGTTTCAAGTTGACTGAAATGGAATTTCAGCAACTATCGAGCTCGATCGATCCATGGATCGATTGGAGTTCCATGAATCGATCCATGGATCGATTCAAGCACTTCGGGCAGAAGCTCGCTGGATCGATCAGCCGATCGATCCGGAGTCTGAATCGATCCGTGGATCGATTCGAAAGGTTCAATCGATTGGAACCCAACTCAATCGATCCAAGTTGCTGATTTTGGCTGGGAAGGCCTGATCTCAGCATCTTTGAACCTCTTTGAGTCTAGGTAACCATTCCAAACCCCTTAAATATATTTGTATACATACAAAGGGTGTTTTCATGTTGAAAACAAGGATGGATTGGTTAACGACGACTAAGTAGAAGTTTATGTTGAGGTTGTTTCAAATTTTGAATATTTGAACCTCAAAACTTCTAAATTTGGGTTTCCTAATGTTTTAGGGATTCCAAGTCATTGTTGGTGCAATGACAGAAGTTACCACCATGTCTTTAGGGGGAGGGACTCTTTAAAGACATGAAAATTATTTTTCATGAACCTTGGAAGGTGGTTAACCTTCTATTGTGGACTTGCTCAAGGTTGAGCATTTAAACTTGAAATGGGAAAAATGGGGAGTGGATATCCTCATTATTTCAAGTGGACACTCAAGTGGTAGATAATGCTCAAGGTTGGGTAGTTGTCTACATTGAGGGAGAAGTTAAGGATAAATGAAGGGTATGAGACCTTCATTATCGTGTTGATCACAACGAGTGATGTTGTGAACAACGATGAGCAACTCTTCAGGGGGAGAGTCTTCAACAAATGGATTTGTTGAAGTGTGCCCAGAATTGGAGCATAGGTTGATGTGTGTCCAACGATGGGTTGATGTGTGCCAATAGGGGGAGAATGTATGGTTAAGCTTAGTCCTTCATTACCTATGGGAAGGTCATAGGGGGAGAATGAAAGGACTCATGAAAGGAGTAAGTTAGGCTTTCATTACCTAGAGGGAGTTTGCCCTCTTAGGGGGAGAATGAAGAGCTTAATTTATGCTTTCATTACCTAGTGGCATGAAGAAGGAGGCTATGGGATTAGCCTAACTTACATATGGGATTGTAAGTGTTATTGTGGTATTGTCAAACATCAAAAAGGGGGAGATTGTTGGTGCAATATCCCTCAGGTCAAGGTTGACCTGGGTAACCAAGCTGAGTCTTGGTTTGGGTTTAGATGTTTGACAATAAGATATTGATTGAAGAAGAGTCAAGTAGGTCAAGGTTGACTGGATACTTGACTGGGAAGTTCTAACTGGGATGTTAGGCAAAATGAAAGTCCTGGTGAGTGAAGCCAGGCAGAAGAAAAGTCCTGGTGAGTGAAGCCAGGCAGAAGGAAGTCTTAGTGAGTGAAGCTAGGCAGATGGAAATCCTGGTGAGTGAAGCCAGGTGAAAGTCCTAGTGAGTGAAGCTAGGCAGATGGAAAACCCTGGTGAGTGAAGCCAGGTGAAAGTCCTAGTGAGTGAAGCTAGGCAGATGGAAAACCCTAGTGAGTGAAGCTAGGTGAAAGGCCTGGTGAGTGAAGCCAGGCAAGGGAAAATCCAGATGGATCAAGGATGATCGGACATCTGGTGTTGGGAAGTCCAAGTAGGTCAAAGGATTGACTGGATACTTGGCATGAAAGAAAAGTCCAAGTAGGTCAAAGGGATTGACCGGATACTTGGCACAGAGAAAAGTCCAAGTGGGTCAAAGGGATTGACTGGACACTTGGTAAGGGAGTCCTAGCAGGTCAAGGGAGTGACTAGATGCTAGGCATGACATACCAACAGGTCAAGGTTGACCGGATGTTGGTTTGGGAGGTTTAGGACTTGGTTTTGGACAAAAACCAAGTGCTGGATCGATCGATGGATCGATCCAGGGCTCTGATCGATCGGTGGATCGATCCGGACCTTCTGTCGAAGAGCTTGGATCGATCCGTGGATCGATCAGAGGTCCCAATCGATCGATGGATCGATTGGGGGCCCTGGATCGATCCACGGATCGATCCGTGGATCGATCCAGCGTGCGCGATAGGCGCTGGATCGATCCATGGATCGATCAAAGCCTCCGATCGATGGGAACATTCGAATCGATCGGGATCCGACCGTTGGCGTCGTTTATAGTGTTGGCGTGCGATTCCTTGAAGAACTTCTCGATTCACTCTAGAGCTCGCTGACTCCTCCAAAGCTCGGATCGCGATTCTTGAAGGATCTTGGAAGCTCTCCAAGTCAAGAGGCGGATCAAAGCCAAGAAGAGAAGCTAGGGTTAGGGTTTTGTACTCATTGTAAGCTTGTAAGCTTGTATTTCTTGTATCATTTCTCTCTCTTCTTGTATTGAGTATTGTAGGGCTTCTCCGCCCTTGGTAGTTACCATAAAGGAGAGTTTTATTTAGTGGAGGGTGTGTGTGTTGGTGTGGATCCTTGGATTAGTCACCTCTTGTGAGGTGGATACCAAGTAAAACCAACCGTGTTAGCGTTGTGTGTTTGTTTCTGTATTTTCCGCTGCACATCTTTGAAGGAACAAGCAACGCCGAGCACCGAGCGAACGCGACGAGCTATTCACCCCTCTAGCTACTTTTGGTCCTAACACTGCGTTGGCCCTACGACGCTCAAGTCAATCACCGACGATACATGAAAGCGGCGGAACAACGAAGAAACAGTGTAGCAACAGTGATGTACGCGTACCTCTGACGAATCTTGGACCTCTTTATATAGGGCTCCCAAAGCGCGCGTGTATGTCAATAAAGTGTTCCTAAAACAATACCTTATTGAGCCGAGCATATTTATGAAGTGACAGTGGAAGTTTAAACCAAATTTGAAAAATGAAAAAAAATTAAAAATTAAAAATTAAAAATTAAAAATTAAAAATAAAAAAACATTAAAAATAAAAAAGAGAAAAAACATAAAAAAAATAAAATGAAAAAATGTAAAAAATAAATAATAAAAAATAAAAATAATAAAAATTTAAAAACGTAAAAACAATAAATTTAAAATTTTTAAAAAATAAAACAAAAATGGAAAACAAAAAATAAAAAAAACACACTTAAAAAATAAAGAAAATGAAAAAAAAAGTAAAAAAAGGAATAACATAAAACTTAAATAATAATAATAATAATATTTAAAATAATTAACTTTATTATATAAAATAAATTAAATCATATTTTTTTAAAAAAAATTGAAATTTTTTAAAAATTTAATATATGTTAAATTATCAATGTTTTTAAAAGAAATATAAATACTATTATATATTTTTAATTTTTTAAAAAGTTAATATATTAAGCTACAAAATTTGTATTATTTAATAATGTTTAATTGTAATTTATTGTAGTTTTTTTTTAAAATAATATTTTATTTATTTATATAACCTCAAGTAATTGTAAATTGTAACCTAAAACTCTATAAATAATATATTATTTTTATAAATATAAATTTCAAGAAACTTCATTATTCTCTAAATGTAGTTTTGGATAGTTGATCCGTTTAAACGGTAGATAGCATGGAGAGTAAGTATCATCATTTACTTAAATATCATTTGGTAAAAAAAGTATATATTAATTTTAACATTTTATTAAAATAAATTTTTAAATAGTTGACTTTTTTTTTTGTGGATACAGAGTGAAATCAGTTTCTTTTTTTTTTTTTTTGGTTTTTATAATTTTTATAAGCAATATAAGTTATCTCATTATATAATTAGTTAGATATTTATTTATATTAATATAAAAATATTTCTTTCATTTACAGTTTCATTTATGTCAATATTTTTGATTGTCATGCATTAATATTTGTTTGTTATTTATTATTATTATTTCATTTGACTATATATTATATTATATCCATATAATATAATTAATAATTATATAAGTTATTTTATACTATTTTGAAAATTATGAATAAATTAATTAAGTTTCGGTTGATCTTAATATATTATTATTATTATCATATTTTTAAATATAGCATATCCTAAATTGTTTTTAAAAAATATTTTATAGTATATATATAAATTCTATTATAAATATTAATATAGCATTCTCGCCTCTTTCATGTAATTTGCTTCTCCCATCCCCTCCGACACGATCACCTTCTTGACCCCATCAAAAATTTAATGATATTCACATTTATACCCTTTTATACTTTATTTGTTATTTGTTATTTGTTATTTTTTAATTGGTTTTATTTTTTTTTGTTAATAATAAAAAAGCAAATAATTTTTTTATTTTCGCACTCCCAATGCACAATTTTTTTTTGACCGGCCCCAATATTTTTTTATTAGTTTTGTTTTTTTTGTTAAAATAAAACAAAACTAATAAAAAATAAACAAAACTAAAATAAATTTTTTATGTTAACAATATTATTTTTTTAATTGGTTTTATTTTTTTGTTAACAATAAAAAAACAATTTTTTTTATTTTCACACTCCCAATATACAATTTTTTTTGCCGCCCCCAATATTTTTTTTATTAGTTTTGTTTTTTTTTGTTAAAAAACTAAAATTAATAAAAAAAATAAACAAAGCTAAAATAAATTTTTACTGCCCCAACCATTTTTTTTATTAATTTTGTTTTTTTTAAAAATCAATAAAAAAATTTGGCCGGGCTCAGCAATTTTTTTTTTATTAATTTTGTTTATTTTTTTGTTAATAAACAAACAAAATAAAAAAAATGACAAAGGGTATAAATGTAATTTTTGGAGTGAGGCTGGGAAGGGATGTGTCAGAAGGGGGTGGGAAAAGCAGCTCTCCTCTTTCATTTACGAGGTCATTTATTAGCTTCTATTGACCTGCCACCACCCGCCTTCAAAAGAACTGTTCATGAGTGCTGGGCAGCAGCGTATTCTTGACGGCGAGAAACTTAGCGTCGGACAAGCCCCAAGAACAGCATCTTCACTTGCCATCAACGCCGGGAAAATTAGCGCAGTCCACCATCAACGCCGGGAAAACTACCGCAGGCCATGGCGCCGAGAAACTGGGCTTCGGGTCTTCCGTCGGAGCTTCTCTCTCAGATTTTTGAGCTCTGCAACTACTTTCATCGTGCACGTTTTGCCGCTGTTTGCCGCCCATGGCACACGGCAAAACTCCAGACTAGCAAACTGCTGTCTACTCCGTGGCTCATGTTATCTCTGCCCTTCGACTACAGACGTTGGCTCGCCGCCTCTTCCTCTGCCGATCTGGATCCAATGGCTAGACTTAGACTTCCTGATATTAATGGCCTCGCTGCCATTGGATCGTCTCCCGACGGCTGGCTCGTCTTCGTTGACATGGAAAATGAGATTCTCGTCCTGAATCCCCTGAATAAGGTCAGCATTCAGTTTCCCTCCTTCAAGACTTATCCTGAAGCAACGCCCTTGCATATTATACCTGCATTTCATAATCAAAGGCATATTGAAGCAAGACCTGACTTTCCCAATCCTAACAAACTACTGTCTTTCCGTGTTTTCAAAGTTGTTTTATCGCCCTCGTCTTCACCTGGGTCATCCGCCGCCGCTGTTATTTATCAATCTATGGGTTTATTAATGATTTCGTTGTCTGACGGATGGGTTCCTGTGGATTTAGGCTATATCATTAGGGATGTAATTTTTCATAATGCAATGCTGTAGGCTGTGAACATGGATGAGACAATACTGATTTGGGACATAAACAGAGAGTATCCTGTACTCCTATAAGAAATCAAGCTAAGAGCTCAGGACCAAGTGAAAGAGAAACGCCCATGATTATTTTTAGTTTGTTGTGCAGGAGAATTATTGGTGGTTTGGAGGTGGAATTGGATTGATCAAGAACGACCTTAATTATTTAAAGTTTTTAAGTTAGTAATGAAAGAAAATTATATTATCGGACCAGACGGTAAGAGAATACGATTTACTAGTTGGGAACAGATTTATCATATTGGCGATTATAATTTATTTTTGGGGGTAAATCAATCACAAGCTTTGTCATGTGAAGAGTTTTCGACAATGAAAAATAATTCCATATATTTTACTGACGATCCTGAAGATGTGATGAACAAGGTGAAAAGATTTGACGTAGGAGTTTATGACCTACGTTAAATTTGTTCATCTTATTCATCACATCTTCTGGATCGTTAGTAAAATATATATAATTATTTTTTAATATCGAAAACTTTTCACATGACAAAGTCTGTGATTGATTTATTTCCAAAAATAAATTATAATTGTCAATCTGGTAAATCTGTTCTCAACTAGTAAATCTTATTCTCTTATCGCCTGGTCCGATAAGATATTTTTCTTCCATCATTAACTTAAAATTTTTAAATAATTGAGGTCGTTCTTGATCAGTCCAATTCCACTTCCACACCATCAATAGTTCTCTTGCATAGTAAATTAAAAATAATTATGTACGTTTTTCTTTTTACTTGTGCCTCAGCCCTGAACTTAATTTCTTCTAGGAGTATCGGATACTATTTGTTTATGTCTCAAATCAGTATTGCCCCATCTAGTTTAATTTGGTTGTTGATTTCTATTTGACTCTCAACAATATGATAATCATTCTGGTCATGTTTTTGAACCATTTAGTATTCGGTGGAATTGTTATTTCGTCTTTCTCAATCACTTACTATCTGTGTTAATTTGCTTGTTTTAGCAAGTTTGAAATTATTGCTTGTTTTCTTCTAAATTTATTGCTTGTTAATTTTCTTCTAAACTTCTTTTATATATTTTATCGTAAATGAAATTAAATAACAACGGTGGGAACTTAATATAAAAGTTGTACGTACCCAGCTGATCCAGGGACGAGAGGGTTTTGGCCTTGAGAAACTCCACAATGCTTTTTTTACTCATTGTGCCATGTATAGACAGGCAAAAGCTCGTAAATAAGGTTTAAATTCACCCCACACAACTCCTCTCTCACATTGATTGTTTCATAAAATCCACTACTCTTTTAACTAAAAAAACTTTCAAATTTCCCTGCCTTAACGCTCTCACTTTTTCTTCTTCTTATTTTTTTTACAAAAAAAAGAGAAATGTAATAATGAAAAGAGGGGTGACACTCACTCACTCATAGTCGACAACAATACATACTGGATCAGTGCAGCAAATGGACATGGGAGACAGATGAATGCGCGCAGAAATTAATTAAACTAAGTTTAGCATGCCGTGATTCAAGGTAGACTCGAGTCCCCAATCAGTAGCCTTCATGTAGTCCAGGAGCTAGCTTTGCTTTCCTTGTGCCGGGTCATGATACAATTATTATATTGCTCATTCCCTTAATTCGGACTTGTGACTTGCATGCAGCTCCTTGCACAGCTCTTATCGGTTGGTACGGTTTCCTTCTCCCGCAAGCTGACGTAAAGATGAACATTATCCATGAGTTAAGCAATCAAGTCGAACCAATTCAATTCAGGGGCACATATATAGCTACGATGGGTTCTGTCGATGATCCATGAGTCCAACAGGTGAAGCAAGGGGGTTTGGCTCTAATCTGAACATACCATTGCCCGATGGGACAGGTGATGACAAATAGAAGTTAATCTAAAAATAAGAAAAGTAAAACACACACGCTCATTTACATGGTTCAGATGGTTCAGAGATAATTTGAGCTGTTGGACGCAAGGCGGAATCGCTGAGCACACCATGCCTGGTCGCGAGGTCCTTATTGCTGTAGAGATGCAAGCTGAAAGTAGAATCCGTGAATGGGGTCACTACCGTGGTAAAAGCTTGAGGTAGCAAAGGATAGTGCTTCTGATGTGCACTTTGAAGCCGTCCGCCTCTTTAAAGAGGAATGGTTTGTGACAGAATTGGGCAAGGACGATGACCATGGAGTTTCAAGGATGAAGAAAGATGTTGTGGTCGGGTGGGAAGGATATGGAGGAGGTCGACAACGATTGTTTCTTGATACCCGTCAAGATCTCAGTTCATCAGGTCAATTAATGACATAAAAAATTAATCCTTTTCCATTCTCGTACTGTCTATTTACATCTTTGATGAACTCAAGGGTAAATTTATTGGATCCAACTTTGCTTCCAGATTTCTTATTTTATTATCAAATGCTGCTGGAGAATACCAATCTCATTTGCCTTATTTGCTTAATAATTTTGCTTGAAGTGCATTTATGATATGGTTGTAGATTTTGTTGGGACCTTGATGTCCGGCTAGAGGGGGGTAAATAGTCGATCACCCACATTTCCTATAACTTGTTAGTATGCAACAAAAATACAAACAACACTAATAAGAAAAAAAAACTAATCTACAAGACAATGAACAAAAAGAAAACATACAAACCTAACACGTTTATATAATTGAGTATGCAACAATTGAATTGGTACAAGTAGGAATAGAGCAACAGAAGATAGGAATTGCCACCCTCTTAAGTATAAATGAAGATGATAACACATCATTATAGATTATGTAGTGGGGTTACCCAAAACACAAAAAGGACATGACTATATTTGACCATCAGTGGTCGAGCTAGAGTAAAGGATGTACACATGAAAAAGACAGCATTCCGTAAACGGAACAGAGATTATGAGTTTTTAATGATGTCATTTGGAATTACTGATGCTCCTACTACTATAATGAATTTGAGTAATTGGATGGCCCTAGAGTAGTTGGATTGGTCTGTCGTCATTTTTATTGATGATATCCGGATCTATTTAAGATCGAAGGAGGAGCATATTCAAGATGTTATGGAGGGAGTGCTGATATGGGAAGTTCATCAAATGCACATTTTGGTTATGATTTTTGGGACATGTGGTTTCTAGAAAATATATTTTCATGGATTTTTAAAAGGAAAAAACTATTACTAGTTGAGAAGTTAGAGCACTTATTTGTGTCTATGGTTGCTTAGTCACATTTTATCGAACGAGTCAATGAAACACAAGTTGATGAACAACACCTCAAATTCTGAAATAGCAAACAAGATTAAGGATTTGTAGACATATTTTTCACACAATGAAGATGAGACTATCAGTTTCAAAGAAGACTGTGTGTCTAGAGACACTTGATTAAAGAAGACATACTACCGAGAAGCACATCGATCATGATTATATTCATAGTCCATTCGAGAAATATCCAGATGTAGCGAGACCTAAATCGCTCCAATTGATGGAACGATATGAAGAATGACATTGTGGACTTTGCAACTCGATGCTTGGTGTGCCAATAAGTAAAGGTAGACATTAGAGTGGCATAATGGAAGTGTAGTGAGCTCATAATCCACATAGAGCGACAGAGACAAGTAGGCTTACTTTGGAAGATTTAGAGAGGGGAGTATAATAAACTAGACTTTGGAGAGTGCTTGATTTGATTTGGGTGATTCGTTGATCGATTTATCAAGTTCGTCCATTTCCTACTTGTAGGATCGTAGGCATGTGAGAGAGAGGGGGGGGGGGGGGGGTTGAATCACTTGTATTTTAAAAAACGAGTCTTTTTCGATTTTATAAAAATCAAGTTCGTAGCAGAAAAACAAAATAAGTGTGAAAAGAAAAAGAGACAGAAATGAAATACGATGATTTACTTGGTTCGAAGCCTTAAGCGACTCCTACTTCAAGACTTTGGTCCCTTGAACCTATTGATAAGCAATCCAATAAAATCTTCTACCGATAAACTTTTGATAGAGAAAACGAGTACAAAGCGTAATAATAAAAAATAGTGTAACACCCTACATTTTCCTATGCAATTTAATGAATACGAAAGTACAACTTTAAATTATACCAACTTTTGTGGTTGAAGATCATGGCTCAAAGTTGGTGTCGTTCTGATTGCAGCAATCCGGCAAAGCAAAGTAGTAGCGAAGCAGCTTAAATGATCATAGGAGTTCGTGTAAGAGTTGTATTTTGAATGTTCTCGTTGACCTCCTTTTAAATAGTGTTGGAGGTGTTTCCAATGCTTCAGGGTGCCTTTAATGGCGCTTATCCGATCTGCAACCTCCAATTTTTATCTGCACGAGGGCACCTCTAATGGCTCCGAGGCGCCTCCAATGTACTCTGAGGGGCCTCCCCATAGTGAAATGCTATCCTCAAAATTTATCCGACGAGGGCACCTCCATGCAGCTCCAAGGCACCTCAAACATCCAAGACTGAGTTATGCATTTTAGCTTTTGCAAAACTCATTAGCCCAAATAACAAAGCAGAGTTATGACAATAAAAATAAAATAATATTATTAATTAGATCTTATCTTACCAAGACCAGGATTTACATGGTTTCAGTTTAGATTTTCAAAATGGATTTAAGTTGGACCAGCATCTACAGTCCCACTGTAACTCGTCCTTACTTGATCACTTTCCTCCAGTGTTTACCTTACTTACTATTGTAGACTTAACACTTGAACCACCTGGACTCCTGCGGATCCAACTGGACTTCCTACCATATATCAACCTATCTATTTTTCTTGAGCCAATTATCAACTTAAGTGGACTTTAGTCTGATGTCAGATCTCATCAAGTCTTTCAGTCTTGCACAGGGTAAATAGGTTATATATATATATATCCAATATTTTTGATGTGCCTTGCAGTACTAGCTCTCGCCAGACGTGATGGATCATTGTCCAGGTTAAAACAGCTTGGAATGTTACATGATACGGATATGGGTATAAGGTAGAAGAGTAATTAAGAGGAAGGAAGGGGGGCAAATTGGTCATTCCCCTGTTTAGGGCTTAAAGGAGGGGGAGAGGGGTTTGGTTCAGGGGGTTGCTTCCGCCGCCCATTTCTCTGGCTTCCTCTTTCTCATGCGTGCATCGACGGCGCCGGCTTCCGGCCACCACCCCACTTCTCTCTTTCTTCTCCCCGCAACATTGAAGACGAACACTGCTCTTCTTCCTCCTCCTCGTGACGCCGACGCCGGACCGGCCACTGCTCCCCTCTCCTTCCTCTCTCGTGGGCAGCAACCTCCAGCCACCTCCGCTGCCTATAATCCGACGCCGGCAGCAAACACTTCCTCCCTCTCTTCGCCGCCAACAGGAACCAAAGGGGACCTTCTTCTCAGACTCCCCTCCGAGCACTTCTCACCGGAGCCGCCCCTCCCTTTCTCTATCCTTCTCCTTGCCGGCAGCACTCCGGCCTGCTCCTCTCCTCAGGCTGGCAACCTTCCGACACTCTATTCCTCCTCGTTTGAAGAGGTTGCTGCCGCCCATGGTCCCTGCGCAACCACCACTTTCATCAGCGGTCAGCTGTGGTCGTCGGCTGGCCGCACAACCCCCCTCCACATGCTGATGGTCCAAGCGTCGCCTCCATGCTACCTCCCTCTCCCTCGGTCGTCGGTGGCCCAACGCGGTTTCCTTGATACGGATTCGACGTGTCCCTTAGCGCCGAGTGGGCCAATATTACTGTTGTCATCGATATGAGCATCTCCCGGTTCCGTAGTGTGCCAGCCTTCGTGCCATTATCTCATTCCAGCTTTGTATATTGTGGTGCTTCGGCCTTCGTGCCTTGGTCATTATTTGGCATCACTAATTTAGCCGTGTTCCGTTTTTGTCGTTGTCCCGGCCTGCGTGCCGGTGTTGTGTCTCGGCCTACGTGCCGGTGTTGTGTCCCGGTCTGCGTGCCGTTGTCGTGTCCCGGCCTGCGTGCTAGAGTCGTGTCCTGGCCTGCGTGGTGGTGTCGTGTCCCGATCTGCGTGCCGATGTTGTATCCCGGTCTGCGTATCGGTACCATATCCCGGTCTGCGTGTCGGTGCCATATCCCGGTCTGCGTGCCAGTATTTTATCCCGGTCTGCATGTCGTCTTCTAGTGTCGTTCTGCGTTCCACTCCTCATCGTCGGATCCAGCCTGATCGAAGTTCGCTACTCTTCCGGGTCGCGACAACTTGAGCCGCGTCCCATCCGAGGGCGCCCCCCTGGGCCAGGGTACGTTCCTCGTTCATATTTCATATGCATTTTCATTATTTCATGGCTTAGTCTTGTACTCATATATTCGTTGGATCTGCCTCGAGCATCGAGGTACCGGGGGCCGAGTCAACCCGGTCTGTAAAATACCGGAAAATAGGCGAATATTAATAAGGGAATTTTCCGAAATTTATGGAAATTTTTCGGGAATTTTTCGGAGCTCGTATGTACGAGTTAACAGGGATAAAAACGGGACCCGGGAAAACCTGTTTAGGCTATCCTATTTAAGTGAGGAAATGTTTATATTTCCTTTTTCTTTTTAAATTTCTTTTATTTCCTTTATTTCTCTCGCCGTTCACTGCTTCTCCCCGAAACCACCCGCGCGCCCTCTTTTCTCCCCGACGCCGTCCGATCCTCCTCCGAGCCCTAACCGCCGGGTCAGCGGTTCCTTCCTCGCCGAAGCCTAAAACCCTCGGCCACCTCCTTTTCTGCTTTCTTCTCATCTCCCTCGCGCTCACACCCTACTCTCCTCCTTGCCCTAATCGCCGACGCCTCTCCTCACTGCCGCCTTGACGCCAAGCACCACTGCACAGAGCCGGCGCCACCGCCGGCCACCCCGTGCCCTAGCCGAGCCCTTAGCCATTGCCGACCCACTGTCGACTTCCCTAGCGTCGCTCCGTTGCCGCCGCCACCACACGGGACAGCGGCGACACCCCTACAGTAGACGCGGCCGAGACTCCTCCCTGCCATAGCCGACTTCACTCTCATCCCTTGCAGCCGATTGGTGGCCGCAACCCACAGTGCGCCTCTGACCATCGCCGGCCATCAGGTTCTGCCGAGCCACTTATTTGGATCTAGTGCCACTACTAGCTTCTGTGTTGCTTGCTGCCACCGTAGAGCTGTTTACCTGGAATCGCAGTAGCCGGCAGCCCTATTTAAGCCGCCACTCTTAGCTGTGAATAGAGGTAAGGAGCACAGTTTGATCTAGAGTTTGGTTATCGTTGGTGTGATGATTTCTTGAGTTCCATTTTTGATATGGACAGTGAATCACAGGTTATTTCTTGGGTTCCAGCAACTATCCCTGTTTCGGCAGTAACATCACTGGTTGAGGTATTGTGGAGGAATTTGATTTTTCGTTGTAGATGATTGCTAGTTGTGTTAGCAATAATTATTGATTTAGGTTTAGAAGTTGTATAACGGTGTAGTTGGGATTAATGAAACTAACCCTAACTGGTCAGTGGATTAGAAATTAGTTTAGCTATTTGTTTATAATTAAATTAGCTAAACTGTGCAATTTAACACAGGACTTTGACGTGAGACGAGTATTTCGGAGTCAGATTGGACCTTTCTATTTTCGGAGGCGGGTACTTTTGACTATTTGTCTTTGATATGCTTAGTAATGAAAATAATAAGTTGCATTAATTGTGTTTCATATTTGTTTCGGTTAATCACTGCCCAATACATGTTACCTGTTTGATTGGTTGTTTGATTTCATCTCTTATTGATCTTGTACCTGATTTATCATGCTCACGGGTAGTGATATAACCATATTTTACCATGTCAGGACCTAGGTTTGATACCTTATTGATCAGTATGTCTTGATATGACCTATTCATTATGGTGCCCATTATTATATGTCCAGAGGTTGGTTTAGTATATTACCATGCTTAGTGACATGCACCATTTGCATGATCGCATGCTGTGCGATAGATTGCTCCATTATTGTCGAGCACTTTGCCAGTTTCCGCCAGTGGGGTATAATGCCTGGGCAGGGGATCGTCATGATCCGCCATGAGTGCTCGTTGATCCGCTCAGGGGTAGTGTGACGCAGTGTAGCACGTTAGAGATTCCTCCCCGTCATACTCGGAGATGAGAGCATGGCGCTCCCCATTTATGATTTGGGGTAGAGTACGTATGTACTCCGACAAGATCCCGTCCGCTCGATCACTCATCGGAGTAGTGTTGGCAGTGTACGGTTGTCACAGCCCTACCCACTTGGTCCCACTTATGTTGTGAGTTGGTGGACGTCGGGGTGACCGTGACATTGCGCATCATATCGTGACGCATTTATTGTTCAGGTTTGTGTTTGTTGCACTTATATGCCGCATTGCTTGGATACCTTGATCGATACGCATGTGGTCTTCTATACCTTCTTGTTTGTCCTTTTACCGGTCTGGTTAGCTGATTCTCTCCTGCTTTCTTGGTTTGTGATTACCTTTATCTTTATCAGGAGACTGTAGCATGATTAGTGCTAGGTGTTATTTCTTTACTTTGCATATCTGTACCTGCTGAGTGTTGGACTCACCCCGCCTCCATTGTTGTTATTTTCGGGTTGATCTGTCAGGAGGGAGTTCCATCGCTGGTCCCCACAGACGTAGTGCTAGTCCTCTTGGGTTGAGTTGTTATCTTATTTTAGTTTTTTCTCTATCAGACTTTGTTTTAGTCTTGTTTTTGGATTTTACATATGGATATTGTATAGAATCCTTTCGTTTGATGGACTTGTGATATGATTTGGATTTTATTCTACTACATGCCTGCCTGGAAGGCAGAAGAGGTGAGTTCGTCGGATTTGAGTTTTACGAGTGTAGTTGAGTAGGGTGGATTTCGAGTCAGGGTACTATTGTTTGTGATTACTATTACCAGAGGCTGAATACTTATATAAACTGCGTGGTGATTGATTTTATTTACTGTTATTATTCCAGCTGCCTGTGGCTGAGGTATATGAGATGTAGAAAAGTTTCAGATTGTCCACCGTACAGGGGAGATGTTGCCGAAATTTTCTCGGACAGGGACTCCTCTGGGGCGTGACAATTTAGTGATATCAGAGCACAGTTATACGATCTTTTGTTTTCGTATTTTGGATGTTTGGGATAACCTGATACCAATTTATTTACTTGGTATCAGAGCGCCAAGTTTGGCGATACTTGTTGGATTTTTGTATTATGGATTTTCGGGATTTATCTGATACTAATTTATTTGGTATCAGAGCGGGTTATGATACCTTGTTTTGGTGTTCTGGAGATTTATCGGATACCTGATGCTGGTATTCTAGATATTTGGGTTAGCCAAGTTTGCGAGTCAAACTGGGCATTATCGGATTTGCGATATGGTTATGTTTCGGATTTCCGTTTCGGATTTATTTGGATTTCCGGCGATATGTACGTTCGGAATTTTGAGGTCAAATTGGGGACTGGACAGTGACGGAACATCTCCAGACGGCAAATAGGTATGTTGTTATTTTATGTTGGTTATATTGGTATTGATATCTGTAATTTAATTTAACAGATATGAGACGATCTACTAGTATTGCTGTGAGACGTGGTGCTGGACGACCACGTGCGAGGACCACGGGATCTCTGGATATGCCAGAGATGCCCACTGTTAGTGAGCCTGTTAGTCAGGGACAGACTCAGGATGCAGCGGGAGCATCGGACTCTCAAATCCCGATAGCTCCTGTAGAGATACCTACTTTGGCCACAAGCGGTATCCATGCCTACCCCTGCTTACAGACCATGTGGGTACCATTGGTGTGCACCCGACATCCGCTTCCAAACTCACGGCGTATTCGATTGCCACCACCACTTGGATCTACAATGTATCCTATACCTGCACATGTACCCCAGGCTCTGATGTGCGCCCACATCCCAGTACCTTTTCCCACCTCTTGCCACTACTTTTGTTCCCAGACAAGACCACCGACGGCTTATGCTCCCGATATACAGCAGACCGGGAGTTCCTCCTCCGGTTTATTCCGCAGTACCACTTGTAGCACCAGTCGTCCCGTCACAGCTCACTGATATTGTCATTGCACGAGCTAGGATTCCAGCACTGGCCGAGTCGATGAAGACTCGTTTCACTCTTTTCCGCGGAGATCTCGATCCGAGTATGACTCTGTCATGGATAGAGACTATGGAGCGGACTTTCTTCTATATGGCTTGCTCCGAGTGGGAGCAGAGCTGGCTGCTACCATTTACGGGATGAAGCTAATGCCCGTGGGTTACTCGCTCTATTATTGGTAAGCGTAACGTCACATGGACCAGGTTCAGAGAGGGTTTTGAGAGCCGTTTCTTTCCACTGTCCTATCGGATGGCTCGCCGACAGATTTTATGAGTCTGAGGCAGAATAATCGCTCAGTGATCGAGTATAATACTGAATTCCTCCGGTTGGCTCAGTTTTGTCCAGAGTTAGTTACGGAGGACAGAACTCGCATGATGTAGTTTATACAGGGATTGGATGGTTATCTGCATGTACAACTTGCCGGATTAGGGATTTCATCTTACTCTGATGCATTGAATCGAGCTTTGATGATAGAGTTAGCTCGGCAGACAGCATATCCGGACAGGAAAAGGAAGCATACGGGTCAGACATCAGGGCAGGTCCAGCAGACACAGGCGATAGGACAGCATCGGTCGAGTTCTTCAGGGTTTCGTAGGCCTCGAAGTCGGGGCGATCTTCCTCGGACATTTCCGGTCTCCTCGGCAGGATCGGAAACTCCGATGTGGTTCCAGAGACCACATCACTTCAGCCTGCACTTTGGAACAGTCAGTTTGCTTTTATTGCAAACTGCCTGGGCACCAGAGCCGAGATTGTCAGCTGAAGGCTCAGCACACGGCTTCCGGAGGGTCAGAGCAGAGGGGACAGTCTAGTCAGTCAGTGTCTCGACGAGGAGGGCGGAGATTCACACCCTCACAGCGTCAGCAGGGAGCAGCTCCCTCTGCAGCAGCATTTGGCATGCTTGGACAGGAGTACTCCAGTGCTTCTGTAGCACCCCAGAGTTTTGTTCCAGGACCTTATTATCCGACTCAGGGGCAGTACCAGACTCAGTCCCAGCCAGCTGCACAGTATCAGTCACCATCCTCTCAGTCTTCTCTGGCTCATTATCCAGCACCGCCTCAGTGGCAGGCTTCTGCCTCCTTCTCCAGAGACTGGACGTGTTCATGCGATTACCAGGGAGGATGCGCAGCGAGCCGACGGATCCGTTTTCCGCGGTATGATTTCCATTTATGCATTCTCCGCTGATATTTTGATTGATACTGGTAGTTCGCATTCTTTTATATCCCGTACCTTTATGCGGGAGATTGGTAGATTACCCACTTGCAGACCCCAGCGATTGACTGTCTCCCTACCGTCTGGTGATACTTTAGACGTCACCCAGGAGATCAGAGGTTGCCCGTTAGACTTTGGCAACATGATACTTACGGTAGATCTTCTAGTATTGGAGATGGTCGAGTTTGATATTATTCTTGGCATGGATTGGCTATCAGTTTATCATGCTACCGTTGATTACCAGACGAGGGTGGTCACCTTCCGGCCTCCGAACCAACCCTCGTGGAGTTTCACTGGCATCAGAGACGACGGCATCTCGATTATTTCGGCGATTCAGCGCAGGTTGCCTCACTACCGCCATGGTTTTCATTATCGTTGATCGATCGAGGATGAGTAGTTAGACTCTCCGCGTTCTGTTGTCCGGAGTACCCGGATGTATTTCCGGAGGAGCTGCCAGTTTGCCTCCCGAAGGCCGGTGGAGTTCGCTATTGAGTCGATTCCGGAACCGTACCGACATCGAAAGCTCCGTATCGTATGGCACCAAAAGAGTTGAACGAGTGAAGGTTCAACTCCAGTTTTGAACAGGGATTTATTCGCCTAGTGTTTCACCATGGGGTTCTCCATTCTGTTTGTCAAGAAAAGGATGGTACTATGAGGTTGTGTATTGACTACAAACAGCTGAATGTCAGAAATAAATATCCATTACCACGGATCGAGGATTTGTTTGATCACTCAGAGGTACATCGGTGTATTCTAAGATTGATCCGCGATCCGGATATCATCGATTGAGTCGAGATTACGATGTCCAAGATGCTTTCCGTACCAGATACGGTCATTATGAGTTTTTGGTAATGCCATTTGGGCTTACCAATGCTCCAGCGGTGTTTATGGATTTGATGAACCGCATCTTTCTGGAGTATCTGGATCAGTTTGTTATCGTTTTCATTGATGACATATTGGTCTACTCTCGTTCCGAGGAGGAGCATGCACAGCATCTTCGCACAGTCTTGGAGATTCTTCGACGACATCAACTGTACGCGAAGTTCAGCAAGTGTGCATTCTGGCTATCCTCAGTTGGGTTTCTGGGACACGTGGTTTCTAGCAGAGGTATTTCAGTTGATCCTCAGAAGATCGAGGCTGTCACCGGTTGGGAGCAGCCGAAGTCAGTTCAGGAGATCCGCAGTTTTCTGGGATTAGCCGGATATTACCGACGTTTTGTCGAGGGCTTCTCGCGTATTGCTATGCCACTGACACGTCTTACCCGGAAAGGCGTGAAGTTCATATGGTCCGAGGATTGCGAGACCAGCTTTCAGGAGCTGAAGCGAAGATTAGTATCGGCTCCAGTTTTGGTTTTACCTTCTGGAGAGAATGGATTTGTACTTTACACCGACGCATCTCTTCAGGGTTTGGGCGCTGTTCTGATGCAGCACGGCAGAGTAGTCTCTTATGCTTCTCGTCAGCTGAAGGAGCATGAGAAGAACTACCCAGTTCATGACTTAGAGTTAGCTGCCATCATCTTTGCTCTGAAGCTTTGGCGTCATCATTTATACGGTGTCACATTTGAGATTCTCACTGATCATAAGAGTCTCAAATATATTTTCACTCAGAAGGAGCTTAATCTCCGACAGAGGAGATGGATGGAGTTCCTGAAGGACTATGATTGTACCATTAGCTATCACCCGGGGAAAGCTAATGTGGTTGCAGATGCACTCAGCAGGAAGTCCAGAGGGACTTTGGCTTGCCACCGGACTTCAGTCACAGACTTGATTCAGAGTTTCTCGGAGTTAGATCTTGAGGAGCAGGGACCGACATAGCAGGGTATTCTGGTTACCATGGTTGCTCAGTCGTCGATCAGGACGAAGATCCGAGAGGCCCAGGCCAGTGATCAACATTTGCAGTTTATTGGCAGTCAGATAGCTTCCGGGCAGCAGACCGAGTTTACACGAGACGAGGAGGGTATTATATACTTCCGAGACAGATTATGCGTACCTCAGTCTCATCCGGTCTTACAGGAGCTACTCCAGGAGGCACACCGTACTCGATTTGCGATCCATCCAGGCGGAACCCGCATGTATCGAGATTTGAGACGTTCCTATTGGTGGAACGGGATGAAGAAAGACATCGCGGATTTTGTAGCTAGATGTCTTGTCTGTCAGCAGGTGAAGGCTGAACACTAGAGACCTGCAGGATTACTTCAGCGGATTCCTATTCCTGAGTGGAAGTGAGATCACATTACCACGGACTTTGTGGTGGGTTTGCCGAGGATACGACGAGGCCACGATGCGATTTGGGTAATCGTTGATCGATTAACCAAATCCGCGCACTTCTTAGCGATCCGGAGGACTGATTCCCTGGATCGATTGGCAGATCTGTATTGCCGAGAGATTATCAGACTACATGGTGTTCGTTGAGTATCATTTCGGATAGAGATCCACGGTTCACGTCTTGTTTCTGGCAGAGTCTGCAGCAGGCCTTGGGTACACAGCTCCGTTTCAGTACAGCCTTCCATCCACAGACAGATGGACAGTCAGAGCGGACTATTCAGACTTTAGAGGACCTGCTGAGGTCATGTGTTATGGATTTCGGAGGCAGTTGGGAGGACCATCTACCGTTAGTAGAGTTTGCTTACAACAACAGCTTTCATTCGGCTATCCAGATGGCACCGTTTGAGGCGTTGTATGGTAGACCTTGTCGGACACCCGTCCTTTGGGATGAGGTTGGAGAGGCCCAGCTGTTGGGACCTCAGAGAGCTCAGCAGGACGCAGAGTTAGTCCGTACTATCAGACGGAGGATGTCAGAGGCACAGGACCGCCAGAAGAGTTATGCAGATCGGAGACGCAGACCACTAGAGTTCTCTGTTGGCGACCATGTATTTCTACGAGTTTCACCCACGAAAGGGGTGAAGAGATTTGGCCTCAGGGGTAAGCTAGCTCCGCGGTATATTGGTCCTTTCGAGATATTGGAGAGGATCGGAGTAGTAGCTTACCGACTAGCACTACCACCGTCCCTGTCAGGCGTTCATGATGTATTCCACGTATCGATGCTGAGGAGATACGTACCTGATCCGACACATGTGCTGGCAGATATTCCAGTTCCAGTTCAGCCTGACATTACATATGAGGAGGTTCCGGTACGGATTCTCGACCAGAAAGAGCGTCAGTTGCGGAACAAGACTATCCAGCTGGTTAAAGTCGGATGACAGCATCATTCAGACGAGGAGGCTACTTGGGAGCTCGAGGATACTATCCGAGCTCGATATCCCCATCTTTTTACTTGAGGTATGTGATTCAGTTTACCGTTCAGCATTTATACTCTATATCTGTTGTTAGTACTTGCTGATGGTAGATAACGAAATTTGGGGACCAAATTTTTATTAGTAGGGGAGAATGTAAAATACCGGAAAATAGGCGAATATTAATAAGGGAATTTTCCAAAATTTATGGAAATTTTTCGGGAATTTTTCAGAGCTCGTATGGACGAGTTAACAGGGATAAAAACGAGACCCGGGAAAACCTGTTTAGGCTACCCTATTTAAGTGAGGAAATGTTTATATTTCCTTTTTCTTTTTAAATTTCTTTTATTTCCTTTATTTCTCTTGCCGTTCACTGCTTCTCCCCGAAACCACCCGCGCGCCCTCTTTTCTCCCCGACGCCGTCCGATCCTCCTCCGAGCCCTAACCGCCGGGTCAGCGGTTCCTTCCTCGCCGAAGCCTAAAACCCTCGGCCACCTCCTTTTCTGCTTTCTTCTCATCTCCCTCGCGCTCACACCCTACTCTCCTCCTTGCCCTAATCGCCGACGCCTCTCCTCACTGCCGCCTTGACGCCAAGCACCACTGCACAGAGCCGGCGCCACCGCCGGCCACCCCGTGCCCTAGCCGAGCCCTTGCCGTGGAGTTCCTAGCGCCGACCCTTCTCCTTTTCCAAGCACCGGCGTCGCGTGAGCCATTGCCGACCCACTGTCGACTTCCCTAGCGTTGCTCCGTTGCCGCCGCCACCACACGGGACAGCGGCGACACCCCTACAGTAGACGCGGCCGAGACTCCTCCCTGCCCTAGCCGACTTCACTCTCATCCCTTGCAGCCGATTGGTGGCCGCAACCCACAGTGCGCCTCTGACCATCGCTGGCCATCAGGTTCTGCCGAGCCACTTATTTGGATCTAGTGCCACTACTAGCTTCTGTGTTGCTTGCTGCCACCGTAGAGCTGTTTACCTGGAATCGCAGTAGCCGGCAGCCCTATTTTAGCCGCCACTCTTAGCTGTGAATAGAGGTAAGGAGCACAGATTAATCTAGAGTTTGGTTATCGTTGGTGTGATGATTTCTTGAGTTCCATTTTTGATATGGACAGTGAATCACAGGTTATTTCTTGGGTTCCAGCAACTATCCCTGTTTCGGCAGTAACATCACTGGTTGAGGTATTGTGGAGGAATTTAATTTTTCGTTGTAGATGATTGCTAGTTGTGTTAGCAATAATTATTGATTTAGGTTTAGAAGTTGTATAACGGTGTAGTTGGGATTAATGAAACTAACCCTAACTGGTCAGTGGATTAGAAATTAGTTTAGCTATTTGTTTATAATTAAATTAGCTAAACTGTGCGATTTAACACAGGACTTTGACGTGAGACGAGTATTTCAGAGTCAGATTGGACCTTTCTATTTTCGGAGGCGGGTACTTTTGACTATTTGTCTTTGATATGCTTAGTAATGAAAATAATAAGTTGCATTAATTGTGTTTCATATTTGTTTCGGTTAATCACTGCCCAATACATGTTACCTGTTTGATTGATTGTTTGATTTCATCTCTTATTGATCTTGTACCTGATTTATCATGCTCACGGGTAGTGATATAACCATATTTTACCATGTCAGGACCTAGGTTTGATACCTTATTGATCAGTATGTCTTGATATGACCTATTCATTATGGTGCCCATTATTATATGTCCAGAGGTTGGTTTAGTATATTACCATGCTTAGTGACATGCACCATTTGCATGATCGCATGCTGTGCGATAGATTGCTCCATTATTGTCGAGCACTTTGCCAGTTTCCATCACGTGACGCTCACGGGTAGCGTGACACAGCGTGGTAGCACGTCAGTTTGACTCTTCCGGTGCTCCGTTGATCCGCTCAGGGGTAGTGTGACGCAGCGTGTAGCACGTTAGAGATTCCTCCCCGTCATAGCGTACCGGGAGATGAGAGCAGTGCGCTCCCCCATTTATGATTTGGGGTAGGAGTACGTATGTACTCCGACAGCATCCCGTCCGCTCGATCACTCATCAGGAGTAGTGTTGCTGAGTGCACGGTTGTCACAGCCCTACCCACTTGGTCCCACTTATGTTGTGAGTTGGCTGACTGACGTCAGGGGTGACCATGACATTGGCATCATATGCATGATGCATTTATTGTTTGTGTTTGTGTTTGTTGCACTTATATGCTGCACATTGCTTGGATACCTTGATTGACATACATACAGGTCTTCTATACCTTTCGGACTGTTTGTCCTTTTACCGGGTCCTGGTTAGTACAGATTCTCTCCTGTTTTCTTCGGTTTGTGATTACCTTTATCTTTATCAGGAGACTGTAGCATGATTAGTGCTAGGTGTTATTTCTTTACTTTGCATATCAACTGTACCTGCTGAGTGTTGGACTCACCCCGCCTCCATTGTTGTTATTTTCAGGTTGATGCTGTCAGGAGGGAGTTCCAGTCGCTGGTCCCCACAGCACGTAGTGCTAGTCCTCTGCTGGGTTGAGTTGTTATCTTATTTTAGTTTTTTTTCTCTATCAGACTTTGTTTTAGTCTTGTTTTTGGATTTTACATATGGATATTGTATAGAATCCTTTCGTTTGATGGACTTGTGATATGATTTGGATTTTATTCTACTACATGCCTGCCTGGAAGGCAGAAGAGGTGAGTTCGTCGGATTTGAGTTTTACGAGTGTAGTTGAGTAGGGTGGATTTCGAGTCAGAGTACTATTGTTTGTGATTACTATTATTAACTGTGTGGTTGTGACAGCCAGAGGCTGAATACTTATATAAACTGCGTGGTGATTGATTTTATTTACTGTTATTATTCCAGCCGCCTGTGGCTGAGGTATATGAGATGTAGAAAAGTTTCAGATTGTCCACCGTACAGGGGAGATGCTGCCGAAATTTTCTCGGACAGGGACTCCTCTGGGGTGTGACACGGTCACTGGCTGCAGGTAGCGTTGACCAGATGACTTCCGAAGACTTGGTCAACACGGGAGCCATCTTAGCACACCCCCCTCCGGGACGTCGCGACTTCGTCAACATTTCATCCACCTCACCCGACGGTCCGTCTGACGCAGCTTTCGGACCGGATCAATTTGGCGCCGTCTGTGGGAACACAACAACCTGTTCTGGAACGTGAAGATGGACGACGTCGGGAGGTTCTCTGCCATTATCACAATCCCGGAGGATCTTGACGCATATATTATATTCTATCCTCACTCCACCGGTATTCGGGAGTCGAGGGATCGAGTGGAGGTTCAGCTGGCTGACAGGTTAGTTTTTCTGTTATGTTTTTTCCCTGACTCCACGGGTATTTGGGAGTTAAGGGACCAAGACAGACCCTTAGCTGGTTGGCACGACTTCCCGATTAGGTACGCTACGAGCTCTGCTCTCTTTTTACGATTTTAGGAACTGTTATATTTCCCTGATAAAAGAGTAAGAGCCTAGTTCCTTGATCAAAGACTAGAGTCTTCAATTTCTGATCGGACACTAGGGGCCCAGCTCCCCGCTCATACACTTGGGACACATCTCCCCGCTCATACTCTAAGGGCACAGCTCCCCACTCATACACTTGGGACACAACTCCCCGATCATAGACTTGCAGTACCACTTCCCGATCAGGATCTAGGGGCTCGCTCTTTGATTACAGGCTAGAGACCTTACTCTCCGATCAGAGACCAGGGGCCCAGTTCCTCCATCATGTGTGCTACAGGCTCTGCACCCTTCACCATGAGGCTCTGCATCCTCTTACTGCTACAGGCTCTGCATCCTCTTATTGCTACAAGCTCTGCATCTTTCACCATGGGCTCAGCATTCTCTTACTGCTATATGCACTTCACTCTACTATTATTATATGCTCTGCATCCTTCACTTGTTGTGCAGCCTCTTACATCTACAGGTGTTTCTCTCTTCAGCTACGGTGCTCTGCTTCCTTCTACGGTTATGGGCTTTGCTCTTTTATATTGGCTTCACGCTCTTTATCTTCTCCCCTCGCTCCACGGGTATTTGGGAGTTGAGGGACCAAGACAGATCCTCAGTCGGTTGATACCACTTCGCGATCAGGTATGATAAAGGCTTTACTCCCTTATGTTGCTACAGGCTTCACTTCTAGGGGCTTCAAGGCTTATCCTCCCCCGTTCGGGGTCGAGATATCGCCACTGGTCTCAGACCAGAGTATCACCACCAGTCTCGATCGGAGTATCGTTAACGATCTTTCTGTCGAGCCTTCATACCAATTCCCGGTCGGGCTTCCAGACCTATTCCCGGTCGGGCTTTCAGACCAATTTCCGGTCGGGCTTCCAGACCAATTCCCGGTCGGGCCTCCAGATCAATTCAGGGTCAGGCCTTCAGATTGCTTCTTTGTCAGGCATTCAGAATGTTTCCCGGTCAGGTCTCCAGGTCAAGTCCTAGTCAGACCTTCAGATTAATTCCTGGTCAGACCTCCAGATCAATTCTTGGTCTCCAGATTAAGTCCTAGTCAGACATTCAGATCAATTCTTGGCCAGGTCTCCAGATTAAGTACTGGTCAGGCCTTCGGATCACCACCCGGTCAGGATACCAGACTCTCGTCCCAGTGCGAGTTATAAGTGAGCATTGTTCTCACGCGCAACCCCCCAACGACCGAATTGCTCGGTCGGCTGTCCCAGACTCTCGCCTCAGTGCGAGTTATAAGTGAGCATGCTCTCACGCCTCCAGACTCTCGCCCTAGTGCGAGTTATAAGTGAGTTCTGCTCTCACGCCCAATGACCGAGCTGCTCGGTCGGCTATCCCCGACTCTCGCCCCAGTGTGAGTTATAATTGAGCATGCTCTCACGCCTCCAGACTCTCGCCCCAGTGCGAGTTATAAGTGAGCTATGCTCTCACGCCCAACGACCGAGCTGCTCGGTCGGTGGCGTCTGCCTTTTTGCATGTCACAAGGCACCCCAAATTAATAAAGATTGGAACTCAATTAAAATTAAGACAAGTGTCGTAGTAAGAAGTCCCAAGTCGTATTTTTCCAAGGATTAACTAGTAAATGTGTGTGAATTCTAGATTCGGTTCCAATCATAATCTAATTTCATTTTGAATACATCTACTTCCAAAAGTGCACTAGAGCAATTCAAAATGTAGTCAAAGAAGGGAAAATCTATCTAAACATGCTCCACTTCATTTGATTCAAATTATCAACAATTAAATTCAGATTCTAATGTATCATTAGATCCAATCAATCGATTCCCACTTCTTCAACTCACAGTATCAGTAATACTCAAACTAAATTATGCAGCTCGAAACAACTCTAATTCATAATCACAACTAACTTCAACAATCAAGCTCAAATTCAAGTTTCCAATTCTCAATCTCATTAATTCACATTTAATAGAGGTAAACAAATAAAAGTTTAAATGATTCATTCATAAACCAAGCACATTCACAGCCACACCAAAATCCAATGAATCAAATAAGATGTTTCCTAAATCCATGAATTGAAACTAACTCTAACTTATAGAAACCTAAACAAAAAAAATTCCAAGTAAGAAGAAAATTGCAAACTAAGTTAGTAGCTAAACATTACTGTAATTTCAGAAATCTTAAGGAATCAGAATTTCAAGTCAGAAATTAGAACTGGGGTTTGCAGCAAAGAAAATCAAAACAGAATTACATAAGGAAACTCAAACAAAACACAATAGCAAAGTAAAGAATCAGATCTGAAGATCTGAGCAGGAATATCAACAATTAAAAGACAATGATAAAGAATTCTAAACCCTAAAACATTCCACAGTTCCAAATCCGTAGCAACCTTCTTCAATCTGCCAGGAAACCTCCAAAACAGAAGTGCTCTCGGAAACCTCCTTTCAAGCACCCAACAAACAATTTCTGAGCTTCCAGCTATTACCAGGTGATGATCACAGCATCTTGGAAACCTCCCTTCTGCTCACATTTCTCTGATAACTTCACCAGCCGAAGAACAGAGCTCAGGATTTGTGAAGTTGCAAACCAGATCAACCGGCCAAATTGACCCAGGTTTGTTGCGGCATGGCAATCGGAACAAGATCAGAAGCATCTGAGAAACCTCTTTTCAGCTCTGGTGGATGCGAATAACGCCGATCGAGAGACCTCCACTATCGGGTATGCGGCGATGAAGCAAATCCCAAATCGCAATCGGGAGACCTCCCTCAAGCTCTCTAATCAACGGAAGATGGACGCCGGCAGCTCGGATATCGCCGTCGGTGAAGAAGCCAGCTCTCAAATCTGGAATTAAGGAACGGGAACTCGGCGCCACTAAGGAAGAAGACGATGCTACAGTGAAGAAATCGCGAACGCCCGAGCCCACTGGGTACTGTAGCTTCTCGAGGTTTTTAAACCTCCTCAAAATTGATCGGACGGTCCAGATTGATTTGGGCTGGATCAATGGTTGGATCGTCTCTGATCTGGATCAAACTTCCTGGATCTTCATCTACGGATGTGATCTTCTTCTCATTAGGTCAAATGGACCAGATTCTCAACGGATGGCCTAGATCTCTCCGATCTTTAACGAATGGTCCAAATCGATCCAAAGCTTGATCGCCTCATTTTGCCCTAGATTTGAGCTCAAGTGTGGCCTGATCTGATCGGGTCCATGACCCTTTTGATGCCTACAAAATCATAATCAAATATTAGCATCAAATACCATGAAAATAGACTAATTTACAATTAGGTCCAAATTCAAATGCAATTATGAAATATGATGTAATATGTGATATTAAGCTTTGAATAGACCATCAAAAAATATGCATTATGAATCAAAATAATATAGCCAAATCATGGTTATCAAATCCCCCACACTTAATCTTGGACGTCCCGTTCAAGTCAAGAAAATTAAAAATCATCTCCACAATAATTCCCTAGCAATACCTAAAAGATAGTAAAAAGAATTTAACTAAGTTCATCTTTAAAGATCACAAACAATCATGAATACAATCCAAACAATAATCAGTAGGTATGGTAGTTTCAATCCAATTGAAAACTTAAGCAAGTTGTATTCTCACAAGGTATTCACCTACTCTAACCCTCACACTCAAAAATGCATATAAGTGGAGTTCACTCAATGTCACTCACAACATTTCACTACCATAAGCTTGCTTATTTTCTAATTCTCCACCACCATAAAACATAGCATACATGAATCAAAAGGATTTTATCATCAAGAATTTAAATGGAAGCAAAAAGAACAATGAAAGTGAATGAAAATGGCAAAAGAAAAGTATTTAATGAAGAAAATGAGAAGATAAGAGTATTGAAGGAATATACTTGATAAGTTGACCAATTTGATGTATAAAGAGATGAATACCATTTGTTATTACCACTTCAAAGTATCAAGCTAACCCCTCCTTCAATTTGAATGCAAACATAGAATCTTGATACTCTATCTCCAACTTTGATACTCTCTTGAATGTGCCATTTTTTCAAAATTTTTTTTTAATCTGTTTTCCACTTCAATTTCAACATTTGGAACTAAAACAATTCAATATCACCTTATGGAAAAGAGCTCCCTAATCCCCCACACTTAAAGTATTGTCTGTCTCGGACAATGAAACATATTATGACACTCTTCTAACCACTTCTTATGTCTTCCTTCATTGATTTTGCAATTCCTTTTCTTCTTATTTCCTATTCTCTGTTTTGGTAAATGTAAATGGACTCTGGTATTGTAATATGCTAGATCAGAATCAAACCACAAATTCAATTTCCAAAAAAAATTTCTGCAAACACAAATTTTAAACCACTTGAAGCTGATTCCTGAATTCTGTAACTATAGTCTTCAATTTCAGAATTAGACTTTACTGTAACTTCAGCTCAGTGCATTACAATTTTAGTTTGAAACTGAACAGTAGCTAGACATCAGTACATTTCTTATCAGAAACAGCTTGAAGGATTGACACAAACTTGCACATCTCTTGTTTATTTGCTGTTTGCAGAAATTCTGTAATTTGCCTTGCTTTCAGTTCCCTGCAGATTCACGTTCTGCACCAAGTTTTGTCGCTGAATTTGTTTCCCTTTGTGTTTCTGCCATCTTCAATTTCCTTTTGCTTCCTTAAAAATTCTCCTTCATCTTGTCTCCTAAGAACCCTTTACAATACATGAATGAGAAGTTTACAGGTTTCAGTAACTCTACATGCTTCAGTCCATTTCCCAATTTGGCACAAAACTGCCCTATTCCTGCAAAATCTGCACTTCATGAATTCTGCACTATATTCATTCCTGTCATTCCAGCAATCTTCCTCTTTGTTTCCATTGTTCAATTTCAGATTTGATACTCCATATCTTGAATTGAATATCACTTCACAACTCGAGAGCTATCACTGTTTTCTTTTTCTCTTCTCATCCACCAAAATTTAGCCCTTTAAATCACTAACCAATGTCATTACCACTCCCTCTTGCAGTGTTAAAATGAATTGTGTTAGCAGCTATTTTCTCCAACATTCCATTTGTTTCTTCACCTTTTACAACTTCCTTCAAGCTTCTTCCTTCCTTGATATCACTTTTGAAATTTGATACTCCATTCATTTCCAACATTCTGAATTTCAGCTTCCAGCAGGTTTCAAAATTTCTCAATTCTGCAGTCTTCTCAAGATTAATTCAGAATGTTAGCTTAATAACTTGGCATCCACAACTGATGTCATTACTACCTCACCTAAAGCTTCAACAATTTATTCACAAAGAACTAAACAATCATTAGATTAAATGATAGCTTGAATTCTCATTTTGTCTCAGCAAGTAACATGAATTAGAAAGTTACTGCAATTAAGACTTCTGGAATTTTGATACTATCAGAATTAACAATTGTTGCTGCTGAAATCCAAGAACTGCAAGGGCTGCTAATGAAAGAACTCAGAATGTTCAGAAAGTTGTACACATTTATTTGATTCTGACAATTTCCTCACTGTTTAAGTTCACTTGCTGCTCCATTCCTTCAATTTCTCACAATAATTGATACTCCATTTCTAGTACTCTCACTGTTGAATGCAGATGCCATAAAATATTGTATACCATTTGTTTCCACATCCTCTCACATTCCAACTAAACTTCCACTCGTTTGGATATTGCATTCTAATTTTTGATACAAACTTTTCAGCCCTGCACTTCAATTTCTGCTTCTTCATCCAGCATCAACCTTCTTTTAATGTCAATGGTCCTCACTGCTTCATCTTTTCAGTAATTGGATTTTAAATTTGTAGAGGTGAATGATGCAAGAATACCATTCGTTCCTTCACATTTTCCAAACTCCTTCTCAACACCTCCCCCACACTTCAATCTTTGTTCATCTAGTCAGTCCAACTCATCAAGAATTCAACCAAAACTTCTAATGGAATGAAGGCAAGGCATAGTGATTAAGGGTTAAAATGCTAGACAAGAATATTGGAAGAAAATTGTGGAGAAAGGAATTGGAAAGTATAAAGGGGAACAAAATCGATAAAATCCTTAATTTCCATGCACACAAATGTTATTATGACTTTAAAAAGAAACAAAGCAAGTTCTAGAGTTTCAATTACTATGAGTACATGCCACACAAAAGAAAAATGAAGTGTAGGCTTGTAGTGGTCCTCACTAGGTATTTATTGCAATCAAGCTCAATTGATCAAATTGGAATCCACCACTAAATTAACCAATTCCATGTAAGAAAAGCATCCAATCATGTCAAATGACCTAAAATTGATGATCAAATTTAAAAGACTTTTACCATCTTAAAAGCATTACTTAAGAAATTCCCATGAAGAATTTTATTCAAATTGAAATACTCTGTATACCAAACTAAATGCAAAATATGGAAGCAAAGTGTGGAAATAAAATGCAAATATAGAAAAATGAAACTAAGGAAACGTATAAAGCAAAAAGAAACAAAAGCAAGGAACAAACTCCCCTTAACTCCGGGCGGTTGAAGAAGGTTAAGTAGAAGAATCCACGCCGGAAGTGGAGTATCCTTAGTTACACTCAACTTCTTTTTATCAACTATTTTTCCATTGCAAATTCTTTCTGGAGGTCTTAGGTGGTTCAGTGTAAGCATCCACTCCGGAAACTTATGTTCTCCTACCACATCAATAAAGGAAAATACCTCCCACACGCATGTAGGGTAAGAAAATAGGAGAATATTAGTGTGGGTAGAAAATTTAGCAAGGAATGAATCATAACTAATGAAATCAACAAATGGTACCTCTATTGAATTTTCTGATGAATCACAAAAAATACTCACATTGTCTTGTTGATAGGTACCTGGAGTGGTGATTGTTACCTCCTTTTCATCATGATATGGCTCAAGCTCTTGTTCTTGTGAATGTTCATCCTCATGTAGTGATTCTTGGGTGCTTGGCTCCATAGCACAAGTCCCTACACTTACATCTTCAACTCTTGGTGATTCTTGAGGTAATGCTTCCAGTAAACATTCCCCTACACTTAAATCATCTTCAAAAACATGTTCAGAACCTGAATCACTAACAACATCTTCAACAACAACATCAGTAGGATCAGAAATTTGCATAATCACATAATCATCACAAAAAATACTAGAAAAATCATGTGAAGTAATGGGAGTAGGGTCAGGCCTGACAGAATCACTACTTTCCATCTCTCCACTGGAGTTTTGTGCTTGCGGCTTATTGATGGATGATGCAATTTGATCTAACTGAATCTGTATGTTCTGTATCCTTGAAAATTGTCGCTCTTGATGTTCAATCATTTGTTGCATCATCTTCCTGAGTTTCCATGTTGATTCATCCATCTAAGGATCGTTTTGTTGAAAAGGTTGTGGTATAAAATTTGTTGAAACTTCTTGAAACTCATATGAACTTTGGTAGGTTGGAAATGGCTCAACAAATTGTCCTTGTGCATTTTCATACCTGAAACATGAATTATCCACCCAATTAGCATTAAAATCATTTGAAATGATTCATACCTATTTTGTTGATCCATGTTTGGGTAATATTGATACTCAGGTTGAAAGCACTGATTCTCCATTCCACCTCCAAAATTATGAAAATATGGATCCATGCTAAAGAAATCTCCTGTTCTCACACTACACACTAACAATCAAAATTAGAAGATTCAAGAGCATAAAGTTTCAAACTCATGAAATTGTGAACAGTAAAGCACTTACAAATTCAAGAACAAATCAACATGAAAATAAAAAAAGAAATAAGCAATCAAATCAATTAACATGCTAACAAATAAAATCAATCAATGATCAATCTAAAATAAACACACACTACTAGTTAGTTGCTCCCCGGCAACGGCGCCAAAATTTGACGTCTGCCTTTTTGCATGTCACAAGGCACCCCAAATTAATAAAGATTGGAACTCAATTAAAATTAAGACAAGTGTCGTAGTAAGAAGTCCCAAGTCATATTTTTCCAAGGATTAACTAGTAAATGTGTGTGAATTCTAGATTCGGTTCCAATCATAATCTAATTTCAATTTGAATACATCTACTTCCAAAAGTGCACTAGAGCAATTCAAAATGTAGTCAAAGAAGGGAAAATCTATCTAAACATGCTCCACTTCATTTGATTCAAATTATCAACAATTAAATTCAGATTCTAATATATCATTAGATCCAATCAATCGATTCCCACTTCTTCAACTCACAGTATCAGTAATACTCAAACTAAATTATGTAACCCGAAACAACTCTAATTCATAATCACAACTAACTTCAACAATCAAGCTCAAATTCAAGTTTCCAATTCTCAATCTCATTAATTCACATTTAATAGAGGTAAACAAATAAAAGTTTAAATGATTCATTCATAAACCAAGCACATTCACAGCCACACCAAAATCTAATGAATCAAATAAGATGTTTCCTAAATCCATGAATTGAAACTAACTCTAACTTATAGAAACCTAAAAAAAAAAAATTCCAAGTAAGAAGAAAACTGCAAACTAAGTTAGTAGCTAAACATTACTGTAATTTCAGAAATCTTAAGGAATCAGAATTTCAAGTCAGAAATTAGAACTGGGGTTTGCAGCAAAGAAAATCAAAACAGAATTGCATAAGGAAACTCAAACAAAACACAATAGCAAAGTAAAGAATCAGACCTGAAGATCTGAGCAAGAATATCAACAATTAAAAGACAATGATAAAGAATTCTAAACCCTAAAACATTCCACAGTCCCAAACCCGTAGCAACCTTCTTCAATCTGCCAGGAAACCTCCAAAACAGAAGTGCTCTCGGAAACCTCCTTTCAAGCACCCAACAAACAATTTCTGAGCTTCCAGCTATTACCAGGTGATGATCACAGCATCTTGGAAACCTCCCTTCTGCTCACATTTCTCTGATAACTTCACCAGCCGAAGAACAGAGCTCAGGATTTGTGAAGTTGTAAACCAGATCAACCGGCCAAATTGACCCAGGTTTGCTGCGGCATGGCAATCAGAACAGGATCAGAAGCATCTGAGAAACCTCTCTTCAGCTCTGGTGGATGCGAATAACGCCGATCGGGAGACCTCTTCTATCTGGTATGCGGCGATGAAGCAAATCCCAAATCGCAATCGGGAGACCTCCCTCAAGCTCTCTAATCAACGGAAGATGGACGCCGGCAGCTCGGATATCGCCGTTGGTGAAGAAGCCAGCTCTCAAATCTGGAATTAAGGAACGGGAACTCGGCGTCGCTAAGGAAGAAGACGATGCTACAGTGAAGAAATCGCGAACGCCCGAGCCCATTGGGTACTGTAGCTTCTCGGGGTTTTTAAACCTCCTCAAAATTGATCAGACGGTCCAGATTGATTTGGGCTGGATCAACGGTTGGATCGTCTCTGATCTGGATCAAACTTCCTGGATCTTCATCTACGGATGTGATCTTCTTCTCATTAGGTCGAATGGACCAGATTCTCAACGGATGACCTAGATCTCTCCGATCTTTAACGAATAGTCCAAATCAATCCAAAGCTTGATCGCCTCATTTTGCCCTAGATTTGAGCTCAAGTGTGGCCTGATCTGATCGGGTCCATGACCCTTTTGATGCCTACAAAATCATAATCAAATATTAGCATCAAATACCATGAAAATAGACTAATTTGAAATTAGGTCCAAATTCAAATGCAATTATGAAAATGATGTAATATGTGATATTAAGCTATGAATAGACCATCAAAAAATATGCATTATGAATCAAAATAATATAGCCAAATCATGGTTATCAAATCCCCACACTTAATCTTGGACGTCCCGTTCAAGTCAAGAAAATTAAAAATCATCTCCACAATAATTCCCTAGCAATACCTAAAAGTTAGTAAAAAGAATTTAACTAAGGTCATCTTTAAAGATCACAAACAATCATGAATACAATCCAAACAATAATCAGTAGGTATGGTAGTTTCAATCCAATTGAAAACTTAAGCAAGTTGTATTCTCACAAGGTATTCCCCTACTCTAACCCTCACACTCAAAAATGCATATAAGTGGAGTTCACTCAATGTCACTCACAACATTTCACTACCATAAGCTTGCTTATTTTCTAATTCTCCACCACCATAAAACATAGCATACATGAATCAAAAGGATTTTATCATCAAGAATTTAAATGGAAGCAAAAAGAACAATGAAAGTGAATGAAAATGGCAAAAGAAAAGTATTTAATGAAGAAAATAAGAAGATAAGAGTATTGGAGGAATATACTTGATAAGTTGACCAATTTGATGTATAAAGTGATGAATACCATTTGTTATTACCACTTCAAAGTATCAAGCTAACCCCTCCTTCAATTTGAATGCAAACATAGAATCTTGATACTCTATCTCCAACTTTGATACTCTCTTGAATGTGCCATTTTTTCAATTTTTTTTTTTATCTGTTTTCCACTTCAATTTCAACATTTGGAACTAAAACAATTCAATATCACCTTATGGAAAAGATCTCCCTAATCCCCCACACTTAAAGTATTGTCCGTTTCGGACAATGAAACATATTATGACACTCTTCTAACCACTTCTTATGTCTTCCTTCATTGATTCTGCAGTTCCTTTTCTTCTTCTTATTTCCTATTCTCTGTTTTTGTAAATGTAAATGGAGCTCCTTGTCTTCCTTCTTATTTCCTATTCTGCGAGTTATAAGTGAGCTCTGCTCTCACGCCCAACGATCGAACTGCTACGTCGGCTGTCCCAGACTCTCGCCCCAGTGCGAGTTATAAGTGAGCATGCTCTCACGCCCAACGACCTCTCGGTCGGCGCTCATCACTCACTCGCAGTTCTGCCCGGCACTCATCATACTCACCGCTCCACTGGCCGCTCTGCCCGGCACCCATCCCACTTGCTTCACTCGCCGCTCTGCTCGACACTTATCATTCGCGTTTCGCTGTTGCTCGGTCGACGTTCACCGCCCCACTCGCCGCTCTGCATGGCACTCAGCTCCCACGTTCCGCTCACCGCTGTTGCTCAGTCGGCATTCATCGCTTTACTCGCCGCTCTGCATGGCACTCAGCTCCCATGTTCCACTCACCGCTGTTCCTCAGTCGGCATTCATCGCTTTACTCGCCGCTCTGTCCGGCACTCAGCTCCCACGTTCCGCTCACTGCTGTTGCTCGATCGGCATTCATCGCTTCACTCGCCGTTCTGCTCGGCACTCATTACGCTTGATTCACTTGCCGCTCTGCTCGGCACTCTCAGCTCACGTTTTCGCTCACCGCTGTTACTCGATCGACGCTCACCGCTTCACTTGTCGCTCTGCTCGGCACTTATCATTCGCGTTTCGCTGATCGCTGTTGCCCGGTCGGTACTCACCACTCGTCGTTCTACCCGACACTCATCATACTCACCGCTCTGCTCAGCACTTATCATCCGCGTTTCACTTATCACTGTTGCCCTGTCGTCGCTCACCGCTTCACTCACCGCTCTGCTCGATATTTATCATTCGCGTTTTGCTGTCGCTCGGTTGGCACTCGCTCGGTCTGCATTTGCTCGGTTGACACTCGCTCGGTCGCGCTCACGACTTCGCGCGACCATCCTTCTCTCTATTGCCCGATCGCTATTTATTGACGATCGGTCAGTATTTCTCTCGTTCGCGCTCACGGCTTCGCTCATCCATTATTCTCTATATCACCTGGATTCATTATCACTCGGTTGGCACGTTTTCGGTCGCCTGGTATTGATTTCTTGCCGCTCAATCGTTTTACTTAGCATCCCTCGATCGTCTGCTCAATATCGCTTGACATTCGCCAGATCGCTCTTTCGACACTCGCTAGATATGTCTTTTGTCGCTCGGTCGGCGCTTGTTCTTTTCGTCGTTATGCTGGGTACTCGTCGTCCATAGCGACTCATTCGACGTTATACCCGCGATATGACTCTGCATACAGTAGTGATTTTGTGTTTCATTTGGATGGGTCTAGTCAGTCGGACTTGCGCCTCCTTCGACTAGACTTGAGGGGGAGGCTTGTGATACGGATATGGGTATAAGGTAGAAGAGTAATTAAGAGGAAGGAAGGGGGGCAAATTGGTCATTCCCCTGTTTAGGGCTTAAAGGAGGGGGAGAGGGGTTTGGTTCAGGGGGGTTGCTTCCGCCGCCCACTTCTCTGGCTTCCTCTTTCTCATGCGCGCATCGACGGCGCCGGCTTCCGGCCACCACCCCCGCTTCTCTCTTTCTTCTCCCCACAACATCGAAGACGAACACTGCTCTTCTTCCTCCTCCTCGCGACGCCGACGCCGGACCGGCCACTGCTCCCCTCTCCTTCCTCTCTCGCGGGCAGCAACCTCCAGCTACCTCCAGCTACCTCAGCTGCCTATAATCCGACACTGACAGCAAACACTTCCTCCCTCTACATCTCTCTCTCTCTTCGCCGCCAACAGGAACCAAAGGGGACCTTCTTCTCAGACTCCCCTCCGAGCACTTCTCACCGGAGCCGCCCCTCCCTTTCTCTATCCTTCTCCTCGCCGGCAGCACTCCGGCCTGCTCCTCTCCTCAGGCCGACAACCCTCCGACACTCTATTCCTCGTCGTTTGAAGAGGTTGCTGCCGCCCATGGTCCCTGCGCAACCACCACTTTCATCAGCAATCAGCTATGGTCGTCGGCTGGCCGCACAACCCCCCTCCACATGATGATGGTCCAGACGCCGCCTCCATGCTACCTCCCTCTCCCTCGGTCGTCGGTGGCCCAACGCGGTCTCCTGATACGGATTCGACGTGTCCCTTAGCGCCGAGTGGGCCAATATTAGGACAACAGTAATATCGGGGGATCTGCCTTGAGCATCGAGGTATCGGGGGCCAGGTCAACCCGGTGACTGGCTGCAGATAGCGTTGACCAGAGGACATCCGAAGACTTGATCAACACGGGAGCCATCTCAGCACACCCCCTTCCGGGACGTCGCGACTTCGTCAACATTTCATCCACTTCATCCGACGGTCCGTCTGACGCAGCTTCCGGACCGGATCATTACAACTTAGGAACAATTTCATTGAGTACCTCCCTAGAAAGAATTAAGCTTTCACAAGCTTGGATATTGTAGCTTGGGAAGAACCAATTGGGTACACATCCAAAAAAAACTCAAGCCCCCTGGCTCTATAAATAGAAATTTGGGAGCAACCCGTTTGAATACATCTCCGACCGAATAGCACAGCATAGAAGCATCCCCACAACGAAATGTCCTCAATTCACGTACCACAAGAGTATCCCTGCCTTTGAAAATCTCCCATGGAGCTCAACTATCTTTGGCTGCGAGAGCCTCCTACCTTTGGAGATCCCCTCTACACCTCAAAGAACCCTGCCTAAGGACATCTCCCCTAGATTATGACTCCTCCCGTGTGTCCTGTCATCCCACTTTATTACTTCCATCAACACCTATTTAATTAATAATCTCCCAGGTGGTGCTATTATCTAAGCTGGGACAATACTATTGACGATGGAAGTCTCTCCAGAATTTGAATTCTTTTGGTCATTTGACTTAATTATTCCCATCGGTTGTATTTGGAACCCGGCGCTGACATTTCGATCGTTAGACAGAAAGAGGTGAGAATGGCGGAAAGATGATCAGTAATCATCTAAAAATGTACAAAAAAGAAATTAAAAAAAATTAATCTAGCTTGAACCAAACAGGAGGCGGCCACTTCAGTCGAGGATCGCCTGGTAAGATACTTGTGAATGTGCGATCGGTCATACTGTAGATGCCTACGTCAACGGGGAAAGGAGGGCAACTCTGACTTTCTCCCGATATACTTTGTTCTTCGATTCTCATGGTCCTTCGATGACGGTTAAAGAGTGTCAGTTCGTCGGTAAAATATATGGAATTAGGCCTCAAGTGTGGGAAATCGGATGCAGAGAGGCAAAGCGGGTGGTTGCTGCCCAAGAAGATGATCAACTCTCCCAAGTCCTTCACTTGTTCTGTTCTTCTACTTAGAATCTCCTCCTCCAGTTGTAACCTGTAAACCTCGACAAAGACAGTGAGGTCATGCCTGCCCAGCTTCCTCTGAATGTTCAAGAGATCTCCTCGGGGAGTCTCGGCCAGGTAGTCAAAGTGGCAGTGATCAGGATCGGGCGGAATGACCGGTGTAAATGTGGGCAGTTCGCCACGTCGAAGTCGGGCGTCGTCGATGACGCAAACTTGCACGGATCCTGAGATCGTGGTCGCGTACAGTTTGCCTTTGTGGAAGAGAATGTCCTGAAATTGATTCACATCATTTAACTGGAACCAACTCTCGTAGCCGGAGCGGGTGAAACAGATGCTGGGAATAAAATAGTGGATGAACACGACAGTGTAGTCATCTTCGAGCGAGGGATCAGCCGATAGGATTGCTTTGAAGGGAGGAGTTTCTATCAGCGATTCAATCAATGGAAATTGTCGACGTGTTCGGATATTGGAGCGCTCATCGTTGTCGTGGATGATGTCGAGGTGATTGGAGACGACGGAGGGGAGGTCGATTTGCGAGCCGGTGATCGGGTTTAGTAGTTGAAACAGCCCCAAGCTGGTGTCGTATGTGATGACCCAACCGTGAGCGGAGCCGAGAAGGAACCGGCGGCTTATGGGAGCGTCCGGGAGGGGGATGGTGTACTCCCTTCCCTCGTCGAGGGTGTAGAAGGTGGCGGCGGAGGAGTCCCTGTCAGGGCCGCCCCCGAACATGAGCCAGGGGCCCTGCCCCCGGAACTCGAAGCGTCTGCTGCGCGTGCGCACCTCGTGGGCGGCAGCTGACCACGAGACGCAGACGGCGGCGGAGCGAAGCAGTTGAGGAAGGGAGAGTTTGGAGAAGATAAGGGAGAAGAGATCCAAAGAAAGATCAACCCATCTGTCGCCGCAGCCATCGCCACCGCCGGCCATTATAGAAAGATTCTCTGGTTACCCTGATTTTATAACCTTTTCGTTTGAATCTTTCTCAACAATTTTATTTTATTTTTACTATTTTTTAATAGATTGAAATAGTAAGAAAAAATAAACGGATTATATCATTATGTTTTTTTTTTAATTTTAAAGAAACCAAAAATTAAATAAATTTATTGGCAATCTTATAAGATTAGATTGAAGTTGTCAGAATTAAATTACTTTTAAAATTATTGGCAATCTTATAAACACACGTTATTTTTAAAATTTAGGTCTTTTTTATTTTTTTAAGAAAATAAATTATTTAATTCCAACTTTATACTCCCTTTAGTTAATAGTGGTTTTACTTTTTCAAATTATTTTATTAAATGAAATAGTGTTTTCTAAAAACTAATCTAATAATTTACTTTTCTAAATTATTTTATTCAATGAAATAGTGCAGTGCAATAATTAAATTGATAAAATATACATTTGATTGTAAAGAACCGGCATAAATGGACTATAAATAAACAACCAACTCTCACGCTACCATAATTGTAGAATTATTAATTAGTATGAGTGGATGTTTGGTTGATGTATTTAAAAATGAGGAAATGAAATGATAGTAAAAGATAATATTTGAATTGTGAATTTGAGAATGATAATTTAGGAATGATTTCTAAATTTATGGCAATCAATCAAACTCATATAACTAGGTGTGTTTCATTTTCATTCTCATTCTCATTATATTTTACTATCAAACTCATATCTATAATCATTTCTATCATTTAACCAAACACCACCTGAGTTTAATTCTAGGGAGGTTGTTAAACGTTCAGCATGTGACAGATAGGTTAATTCAATTCTACGTGGAACGTAGATCCTTTTGATCGTAATTTATGAATCAGAGGGTAAATTATTACATTCATTAATTGATGAGGATGGATCTTATCTATTAATTAATTAATTTGTATGATCTATCTTCTAAATCGTAAATTATGGTGTAGAGGATCCTGAGTGTTCTATATAATAGTACAGTCAAGATCCTCTAGATCGTAATTTATGGCCAGAAGATGAACCATTATCTATTGATTGATGGGAATATATTCCATCTGTTAAATAGATGAGATTTATCCTCATCAATTAATCAACTTGTATGTTCTTGCTCATGACAGTGGAGTGTTATAAATAAGAGCTAGTGTGATAAATCAGTTGCTCGTAGGGAACGAAAAATTAAATAATTTTTATTGTTTTAAAAAGACAGACGTTATAAATGAATATCTATCTCTTGCTCATATTAAATTTGATATTAAATTAATTATTGTCGTTGCTTTTAAATAGCAAAGGACTCTCAGTTAAGTGACTTATGCACATGGCTTGATCCTAAATCAAATACAACTCATTAATTTTGAAGATCATTGATTCTAACTTGAAAGTTTAAATATTTCATTAATTACTAAAGTAAATATGAAAAATATAAATGGATCATGACGACCGACCCAAACATCATGAATGATTCAAACATTCTGTGTAGGATCATAGGCACATGAGAGAGGAATCATGTGAATTTTAAAACACGTTCTTTTTTAGTTTTTTAAAACTGAGTGCGCAATCGAATACAATTAAGTAAAATTAAAAAAAGAAAAACAAAACACGAACGATTTTATTTGGTTCAGAGCTTTCGATGACTCCTACTCCAAAACTCAAGTCATTTGGACCTTTCCGATAGATAATCCACTAATTAATCATAATCAAATACATGAATGAATAAGTAGGAAGTATAAACCTATATTTCCGTTATGCATAATTTAAATGACTTAAAAAAATATTACAACCACGAATATGGAGAATTTGGTTAGCTCGGGTGTTGGAGTTGGTCTGTCTGCAGTAGTCAGGTATAGCAGTGTCGCAGTACAACAATAGTACGAGGTCGGAGCAACCGGATGTTGGACCCCGTGGTAGTTTTGATGTGATCAACCAAGTTGGTTAGGTCCTGTTGTGTTTGATTCCTGTGTCTGAGTGTGCAGGAGCTTAGGAGCACAGGAAGTCGAGCGGAAGACGCAGCTAGCAAGAAGGACGACACGGGAAGGGAGCCGACGGGCTCGGCGTGCGTCCGAAGGACGAGAGAGCTGCGGAAGAGTACTTCGGTGGGCGTGAAGAGCGTGCGCGGCGTTCGAGGGACGTTAAGCCAGGACGGAAGGCTGCTCGAGGAGAAGGCCGGGAATTTGGTTCGGGTGAGCCCTATTCCGGTTGGCCGCAATCACCCAAAAGAACGGAGCGTCGGAAGCTGAAGAAAGCAAACTGAAAGTGGAGCTGCCAGCTTGGAGGCGCCTCCAGCTTGAAGGCGCCTTCAACAGGTCAAAGTGACCGTTTCAAGCCGCGGATAAAGTTTTATCCACTCACCTCTTGGAGGCGCCTTGGACCCCTATTGGAGGTGCCTTGAACCCTCGATATCAGATTTCCAGAGGCTAATTAAAGGCCCTTGGAGCTAGGAATTCATAACAACTTCTACATTCAACTCTGTAAGCAATTCCTAACAGTAGTTCTGAGCAATTAGAGTGTAAAAGGCTTCTCCGCCTTCAGCAAAGGAGAATTTTCTTAGTGCGCTTTTCACTGTCCTAGATTAACAACCCTCTTGGTTATAACCAGGTTAAAATTCTGTTTCTGCTTTTATTTTCTGTCTCTATTATTTTACTACTGCATTTATTTCTGAGTTGAAATCCGAGGAGGGTAGTTTTATTTTTTGTTTTCAGCAATTCATCCCCTCTTGTCGGTCTCCGCTGCACCTACACCGGATAGTCAAGAAATTGTATAGAAGATGTGTATTCTGAATGCTACCACTGACCTCCTTTTAAACAGTATTGGAGGCACCTCCAATAGCGCTTATCCGATCCGCAACCTTCGGTTTTTATATGCGCGAGGGCACCTCCATTAGCTCTGAGGCCCCTCCAACGCGTTCTGAGACGCCTCCAATGTGCTCCGAGGCCCCTTCCCACAGCGAAACATTATCTTCAAATCTTATCTGCGCGAGGCACTCCCTCCTTGTCTAGGGCGTCTACATCTCGCTTCGAGATGTCTTCCCGCAACTCTGAGACACCTCTAGTACTGTTCATCTGAGACTCATTTATGTATTTTAGCTCATGCAAAATACGTTAGTCCAAACAACAAAGATACCTTACAAAACAGAGTTAGTAAAATAAAATAATATTATTAATTAGATCATATCTTACTAAGATCAGAATCTAGTCATGATCCCAACTTAGACTTCCAAAATGGGTTAAAGTTGGAGCAACGCCTACCGTCCCATTGGGACTCGTTATCACTGGATCACTCTCCTCAGTGATTACCTTACTTACCATTGCAAACTTACTTGACACTTGACCCATCAAGACCTCATGTCAGATGCCCCATAAGGACTTTAGCCAGTTATCAAGTCCCATGGACTCAACTGGGTTTCCTATCATATATCAATATATCTGGTCTTCCCATGCCAGTTATCAAGTCCTCCAGATCTAACTGGACTTCAGTCTTGTGTCAAGTTCTATCAAGTCTTTCAGTCCTGCACACTTGGTAAACGGATTAGAAAACACAATATCTAACATTTATCCATTTATCATTCATTAAAATCTGAGTTTGACTATTAGTGATAACTGCACCAATAATCTCACTCTTTTTGTTGTAATGATGACCTGGGTTAAAATTAGAAAAATATGCCAAAAAATAACATAATGTTTAAGAGAAAAGAAATAAATTAGCATTTTGTTCATTTTCTTAATCATTGTTGGGTTATGATTTTAAGATTTATCAGATTTTTCTTATCTTCAACTCTTTATCCTCCTTCTTTGACATTCATCAAAACATAAACGAAGCAGTATAAGTAAACAAGAGGAAGCAATCAATGGATATCCAAAAGAGTAGATATATATACTAAAAAGTAACCAGTAAGTAAGTCAAACATATAGAAGGTACAAGCATATCCAAAAACATAGACTAAAGTATCAACAATGTCTAAGTGTCATCAGCTGATGGAGGTGGAGGAGGATGAATCAAATGTAAGATGTGAGGAATGTCATCCATCCTCTAATCCATCTGCCAAAATACAGTAGTCACCTCCTCACGGAGACTAGAAACTGACTGCTCGAGACAAGAGAAAGTATCCTTAAGTCTCGCAATGCGCTCCTCTAAGGACTGGAAGTCGAAGGTGGGGTCATAAATAATACTGGCATCTCCTCCTCCTTGAGACAAGAGAAAGTATCCTTAAGTCTCGTAACCAGTAAGATGCAAAGGTGTCGGGAAAGGTGAACACTGGCATCTCCTCCTCCACGGCCTCAGCTGCCTCATCAGCCTCGGTTGGGACGGCTGGTGGGATACCCCCTCCAAGTTAGACCCCCTTGAGCAGCAACCTCTATATGGACTAGTGTTAACTGTCGCTGACCAACCACATTATACTCACTAAGGGGAGTGAGTGTGCCCTGAGTGACATCGACTCATATGGCCAAAAATATAGTTGTCAATATGTGGCAATAGGACATGTTGACTCATCCCCCCTGGTGACAATGCTAGATGCATGAATAATGTTATGGAATATATACAATGCATTATTGATGTCCAACTGCTGATATAATGCATACATGAAAAAGGAATGGGATAAGTTACGTTGCCATTGAGTTAAAAAACTTAGTTTAAAAATAATCATCTAAAAATAATATCCTTAAGTACATGTCTAACCTTTAGTTACTAACTAGCTACCAGAAGATAGTAGCGTTTACTTGGTTAGTTAAAGTTAAATAACATTATCCAGCTAGTTGTGTACTAAGAATGATTACTTATCTTGATCAATGTATTATGGTATTTTTCACCTAAACTTATATTGATGCACTGATATAAGCATCTGAAGTCCAAGTATAATCCTATGCATCTCACACCATTCTAAGTATTTTTAATACACAAGCAATGTAATTCTAATGTGCTTGTGAGATGCTAACTGCCTAGAACTATAGGTTCATGCTTTCTAGAGGGAAAACCTAGGCTAAGTCCATAAAAGTTTGAAAACATAACTTAATAAAAAATAAGTTTGGTAAAACATAAGTTTTAAGAAAAACATAGGTTTTGAAAAACATGAATTTTTTAGAAACAATATTAAACAATAGAACAAGTCCTAGTCTATCGTGCATATTTCTAACTATCTTCGTAGATTACTAAATTTAAATCTGGTAGCGGTTTAGTAAAGATGTCAGCTAAATTTGACTTGGACTCAATATAGTTAAGTTCAATATCTCCTCTGACGACATAGTCTTTTACAAAGTGATGTTTAATTTCAATATATTTTGTTCTTGAATGATGTACTAGATTTTTTGTTAAGTTAATTAAACTTATATTATCGATAAAGATTTTTACATTTTTATATTTTAAGTTAAAGTCTTTTAATGTGTGTCATCCATAATAATTGTGCTACACACTCACTTATTGCTATGTATTCTGATTCAGTAGTAGATCAAACAACATAGTCTTGTTTTCTACTAAACTAGCTGACAAATGATGGTCCAAGTAGTTGACATTCACCACTTGTACCTTTTCTATCTAGTTTACAGCAGACATAATCTGAGTTAGAAAACCCTATAAATTCAAAAATTTGTTGTTCTAGGGTACTACATTCTTACATTATGTGTACCTTTTAGATATCTAAAGATTCTTTTAACATCAGTGTTGGTCCGGTGGACCGGCCGGAGAAGGTTGAGATGCCTGAAATAATAAAATGTCTTTCTCGATCTTCCAACTTATGTTAGCAGCAATAGCAAATAAAATAATACAGAAATAACAACTTAAATAAAATAAGTAAAAGACACCAGAATTTACTTGGTTACAACTTAGCTGGTTGTTAATCCAAGCCAAATGGAAGGTCTTAAAAAAGTCTGCTTCACTGAAGGTGAAGAAGCCTTTTACACTTGTTAATAGCTCAGACTATTGCTAGGAAATCAATACAGAAGTTGTTATCTCTTTCCTAGGTCTAGGGGTCTTTTTATAGCCCTTGGAAAAACTTATCCTTGGGCTGAAGGCGCCTTCCATAAGGCTGGAAGGCGCCTCCAGCGAGGCAAAGGATAAAACTTTATCCTTTCTGCCAACAGCCAAATTGCCTGGTCGAAGGCAACTTCCATAGCCATGGAAGGCGCCTTCCATGGCTGGTTGAAGGTGCCTTCAACCATTGAAGGCACCTTCTGCCAGAAGGTCACGGAGGCGCCTTCAACTCTTGTTGAAGGCGCCTCTAGCATCTCCATAACTCCACTTGAGCTCTTCCACTGCTTCGATCGTCTGAGTGATTTCGGCCAATAGAATATGGCTCACCCGAACCCAATTTTTGGCCTTCTTGGTGTCGGCCATTTTCATGTCACGTGGCACATCAAATTAATTAAAATTGAAACTCATTAAAATTAATACAAGCGTTGTAGCAACGAGTCCCAAGTCGTATTTTTCCAAGGCTAACTAGTAAATGTGTATGAAATTAAGAATTGATTCAAATTGATTTATTATATCAACAAGGTCAACTAAGTACTTCCATTTGACTCATGAGTTTAAATTGTCTTAATCTAATAAAATCCAGAATATAGTCATAAGAAAGTTAATCTCATCTAAACAATTTTCTTTTCATTCTCATCAAGTAATCACAATTAAACTCAATTTCTAAATGCATCATTCAACCTTGTAATTTCATTCCATGTATTTCCAATTCACTTTCACAGAAACAATTAAACTCACGTTCTTAATCAAAGTGATGTTAAAAGCAGTAACAATCAGAAACTTAAGTCCAACATTCAACGCTTAAAACTACAGATCTAAATTACAACAGATCTAATGCAGATAACTAAATCAAGCTAACTAAATGTCATCAACTTAAACTAACTAATGCTAATTAGAATTTCTGTCAACTTCTGATCAAAAACTAATTTGCAATCTAAGTGAGTAGTTCAGCAAGATTCGGATGGCAAAAACAGTATCAGAATTGGGGTTTCAGATAAGGAAATCAAAACAGAATTGCATAAGAAAACTCAAACAAAACAAAGCAATAAAGGAATCAGATCTGAGGATCTGAACATGGACAATTCGAAGACAAAATTGAAGAAAACAAAACCCTAAAACACTCATCAACTCAAATTCCGAACTCAACTTCCTCCTCTCTGCCGAAACAGAGATACTCTTGGAAACCTCCCCTTAAGCACCCGACAACAATATACAAGCTCACATCTATTTCCAGCATACGCTCAAAGCCCTTGGAAACCTCCCCTTAAGCTCCCGCAAACTGGAAATCTCATCAACCAAAGAACTAAGCTGAAATCCTGAAATTTGCAAAGCTAACTAAATTGATCAGATCTACTTAGCTTCGCAGCGGAATGGATATCGGAACAGACTTAGAAACCTCAAGAAACCTCCCTTGAAGCATCTGTTGATTGCGGAAATCGCTGATCGAGAAAACTCCCTCTGCCAGGATCGCGGCGATGAAACAGAATCCCAAACGCAGCTGAAGAAACCTCCCTTCAACCACTCTTTGATCTCGGAAGGTGAACGCCGAAGCTTGGAGATCGCCGTCGGTGAAGAATGATGCTCTCAGATCTTGAATTGAGGAATGGGAACTGCGGCTGTCGCGCGACGAAGAAGACGACACTGTGGAGAAAATCGCGAGCCGAGTCCACTGGGTACTGTAGCTTCTCGGGGTTTTTAAACCTCCTCAAAACTGATCGGACGGTCCAGGTCGTTTCTGGCTTGATCAACGGCTGTGATGTCTTCAGATCTGGATCAAAACCTCTGGATCCTCATCTATAGCTCAGATCTATCCCTCATTAGGTTGGATGAGCCGGATCTTCAACGGATGGCTCAGATCTGCTCAATCTTGGATGAACGGCCTATAATGCTCCGAGGCTTGATCGACTTGATTAGCCCTTGATTTGAGCCCAAGTGTAGCCTGATCTGATGGACCCTTTTGATGCCTACAAAATAATAAACAAATATTAGCACCAAAATACCATGAAAATTAGCTAATTTGTAATTAGGTCCAAAATCAAATGTCATATTGAGATCTGATGCTAATATGAGATTAAGCTATGAATAAACCAATAAAAACATGCATTATGATTCAAAATAGTATAGCCAAAATCATGGTTATCACTTCTCCTCGAGCAGGCTTCCGCTCCGACTTCTCGTCCCTCGAACGTCGCGCATGTCCTTCTCGTCCACCTGCGTACACTTCTGCAGCGTCTTGTCCCTTGGACGCACCAAGTCCGTCATCTCTCTCCCATGTCATCCTTCTCGCTAGTCGCATCTTTCGCTCGACTTCCTGTGCTCCTAAGATCCTGCACACTTAGACATAGGAATCAGTACATAACAGGACCTAGCCTAACTTGGTTAATTATACCAAAAATGACCTTGGAGTTCCAACAATTAGTTAGGTGAGATTTCTTAGCATAGGTTTGGTATCTAGCACACATATTAACTGCAAATATAATATCAGGTTAGCTTATAATTAGGTATAACAGACTACCTATGACACTTTTATAATATTTTAGATTTACTGATTTTCCATTTAGATCATTATCTAAAGTTATATTAGTTGTCATTGGTGTTTTATTTCCTTAGTATTTTCCATTCTAAATTTTTAAGCAATTCTTTTGTGTATTTTATTTATAAACATAATTTTCTTCATTTGTTTGCTTAATTTGTAGACCTAAGAAAATATTAATTTACCTACTATACTCATTTCAAATTCTTGTTCCATTAAGATTATAAAATTTATAAAAAAATCAGAGTTTGTTGAACCAAAAATAATATCATCTACATATACTTGGGCTATAAAAATATCTTGCTTTAGAGTTTTAACAAACAGGGTTGAGTCAACTCAGCCTTGGTTGAGTCTTTATAAATTAGATAAGTAGATAACCTTTCATATCAAACCTTAGGTGTTTGTTTTAGACTATATAATACTTTATTTTAGTTTAATCACATGGTCAGGATGATCTAAATTTTCAAATTCAGGTGGTTGACCTAAATAGACTTCTTCCTTAATCAGTCCATTCAAGAAAGCATATCTTACATCCATTTAGTAAAGTTTGAATCTTTTATGAGCTACATAACTCAACAACATTCTAATAGATTCAAGTATAGCTATTGAGACATAGGTTTCATAATAGTCAATTTCCTCTACTTGTCTAAACCCATTTACTACTAGTCTATCTTTATTTCTAACAATTTTCCCTTTTTAATTTTGTCTATTCCTAAATACCCATTTTGTTTCTATGAATTTCTTATTTTTAGGCAAAGATACTAAGTCTCATACCTCATTTCTTTCAAATTGAGTCAATTCTTCTTACATGGCTATAATCCAATCTGAGTCAAGTAGAGATTCTTCTACTGTTTTGGGTTTAATTTAAAAATCAATGCAAATTGACTTAGGTTTCTAAAAGCTAATCTAGTTTGAACCCTTAGGTTTGGGTAGTCTAGTATTTGATTAATCGAATGATCTGAACTAACTTTTGTTGTTCTTAAATCAGTTTGTTTTTGTTGATTTTTTTATGATTGTTCTTATTCATCTTCTTGTTCTTCTATTGGGTTTAGGGTGTTACTAGCTCCTCCTTGATTAGTGACAGTCCTAACAAAATCAATTGATTGATATGAGTTTGATTTAGGTTAAATTCTCTAAAGTTGGTGTTTTCATCAAATTTTGCATTTGTTATTTTTTCAATTCTTAGTTTGCTTTTATTGTAGACTCTATAATCTCTACTGTTTAGTGAGTATCCTATAAGAATTTTATTTTCTATTTTTGAAGTAAATTTTCCTAAGCATCCTCTTGTATTTAATATATAAACTGAACATCCAAATATTTTAAAATATTTAATATTAGGTATTTTATTATAATAAATTTCAAACGAGGTTTTATTAAATTTTTTATTTATTGTTGTTCTGTTTTGTATGTAACAAGTTGTACTAACAGTTTCTGCCCAAAAGTATTTGAGTAGTTGGTATTCATTAAGCATTATAGCAGTTTTTTGTAGGGTTCTATTTTTTTCTACTATTGAATTTTATTGAGATATTTTAGGACATGAAAACTCAAGGTGATGACCATTTTATAAGTAAAATTTCTTAAACGTATGATTTTTAAATTCACCACCATTATCACTCCTAATTCTTTTGATTTTTAAGTCTTTTTAATTTTTATTTGTTTACAAAAATTATTAAAAATTTCAAATGTCTTGTCTTTATTTATTAAAAATTTTACCCAGGTGAATTTTAAATAGTCATCAATTATTACTAAACAGTATAAATTTTTATTTATTAATTTAATTCTATGTGAGTCAAGTAAGTCTAAGTATAACAGTTCTCGGCCATTTAGTTTAGTAAGGTTTCTAAAGTGAGTGTGGGAAAGTCTCCTATGCTATAACCAGGTTTTCTCTTTTTGTGTTAAGTAACACTTAAATGAGGAGTTGACTAGATTAATTGCATATATGTTATTTTGCCTAAATTCTTTAAGTCTTATGTTAAGGTTGTCTATATGTTTAATTAAACATTTAGAAAATCTAACCTTATAATCAAAATCATATAATTGACTGATGCTAAGTAAATTAAACTTAAAATTTTCAACGAATAATACTTTATAAATAATAAAGTCATATTCAAGTTCAATATTACTTGTTCCAATTACCTTAAGTTTGTCGTTATTTTCAAAGGTAACTGTTCTCAACCTCATGTGTTTTAGTTTGGTGAATTTGATGTGATCTACAATCATGTGTCTGATACAACCACTATCCAATATTCACTTAGATAATACAAAAAAGTAGTTGTTATTAATTGACTTTGAAAACATTAATTGAGTTAAAGTTATATTTAGGTTTATGTTAAGTTTTTAAATTAAAGTTTTTAATTAAGTTTTAATTTATGTTTTTAATTAAGTTTTAATTTAAGTTTTTAATTAAGCTTATCATTTATGTTTTAAATTAAGTTTTAAATTTTAATTTTCTTAATTATCTCACCCATTCTAATTTTTCAACCAAGATATTCCTATAGTTTTGTTAGATGAGTTAGTTAATTTTTTTATTTGAAGATAGTTTGACTTTGTGTTAGATTTTGATTTAATCGTCAGTTAGTTAAATATACATTTAAAAAATTGGCTTCCAATCTGTAATGAGACATATCTTGGATATCAGAACAATGATCACTTCTAAATAAAGCCTTTTTAAAAATTATACATTTAACCATCCTATTGAAAAACATTGATCTAACTAGTCTAGGATGTGGCAAGGTAGTTTCAGTTAATTCCACTAAACTAAGTTGACCATGTAGGGTATGCCTTACCCTACTTGACTCCCTAGACCAAACTTTTCTAATGTACTATCATCTCGCTCCATCCTAGTACTATGTTGGACAAGAATTAAAATATCTTTTATAGTCTAGTCTTAATTACCTAGTCGAGTAGTCTATATTTTTGAGGTGTCAACTAATTTGGTTTCTCCCCTTAAATCATATATTCTATGTCTTATTTTTATATAATAAATTTTATTTTTGGGTACATGAAATTATTTTTGTCCTACTTTCTTTGTTAGGTAAGCTTTCGGAACCTAAACTTTGATTTGTTTCTTGTTTTGATTAATTAGTGAAATAAATGATTTATTTATTGAACTAGATTTGTATTTGAGTCCAGACTTGTTATATACATCTTTTTGAGATCCAAGTATCAAATCTAAATTTTTAGATCTTGTTGTAAATTTTTCTAGTAGTCTTTGAAAATTATTAATTTCACATTTTATCATAGAGTTCTCTTCCTCAAGTTTTGCAAGTTGAGTTGAGTCTCTATTTTGAACTTGTGTAGTTAGAGAGTTTATGTTAACTTGTTCCTTAAGATCTTGATTTTCTTTAAGGAGCAATTTAACATGGGTTTTCAATTCAGTTAATTTTCTATTTTAGTATGAAATTACTTTAAAGAATTTTACATTTAAAATAGATGTTATCTCATTGGAACCTTCGAAGACGAGTATGGACTTGTGGCTTGAATCATACTCAGACTCATCTTCTTGATCTAAGTCACCTTCTAACTCGAGTACGGCTACCATTAGTGCGAGGTAGCTTGCTTACTTACGATCTTCTGTATATGATTCTTCTGAGGAAGATTCGTCCCAGGTGGCTTGGAGTGCCTTCTTCTTCTTCATCTTCTTGTACTTGTCTTCTTTTCAATCCGAACACTCGTGCTTGAAATGGACCTTCTTTTTATATTCAAAGCATGTGATTTTTGCCTTTGTATCGTTGGATGTTGACTTGATCATTTTTTGCAAATCATTCTCAGTGAAGCTCTTTTTCTTTCTAGTAAATATTTTCCTGTACCATCCTTCTTGCTAGCTATATCTTTCGTTCGACTTCTTGTGCTCCTAAGTTCTTGCATACTTAGACACAAGGATCAAACATAACAGGACCTAACTTGACTTGGTTGATCACACCAAAACTATCACGGGAGTACTTACAATGCATTCTTGATCATTGTTGGTTAAAGAAATCATCTACATAAATAAGGAGAAAAAGCATAGTGTCAGCATTGCACTTATAAAATAAAGAGGAGCTCGTTTTTAAACTAGTTAACTCTTGAATGCGTAGTTAAGTAGAGAGATGATAAAACTATACATAAGGCACTTGTCGAAGACCATACAAGGATTTTCTTCAAGTGACAAACATGTGTTGAAAGTTGTGGATAAATAAAACCCAGACAGCTGCTCTATATACGTAATTTCCTCTAGATGATCATGAAGAAAGACATTAAAAATGTCTAATTGGTGTATCGGCCAGTTGGACCTAACAGCTATAGATAGTAATAATTTGATGAATGTAATTTTAATAATCGAACTAAATGTATCATTAAAGTTAATACCTAGTTGTTGATTGAATCATTTTTCCATAAGACAAGTTTTATACCATTCAAGAGAACCATCAGGAAGACCCATTTGGAACCCACAACGTTCATGGAGGCAGTGTGAGGAAATAAGCACCAAGTCCCATTGCGAAGGAGAGCATCAAATTCTGTAACCATCATAGCACGCCAATTTAGATCCTTAACAACCAGTGTAAAGCATGTTGGTTTGATAGATTTTGAAGATACCACTAGAGCTCATGAAAGGGGATATCGAGTGGCCTCTGGTGGGTATTGTGCATAGATATCACTTAAAGGAAGTGTAAGCCGAGGATAATCTTCATCAGAATCACTTGTCCAAGAAGTCGAGGGGCTAGGTTGGGAATACGAAGATGCGATATGTGGCATATATGTTGGAACCCCGTGGAGTTTTGATGTAATCAATCATGTTAAGTTAGGTCCTGTTATGTTTGATCCTTGTGTCTAAGTGTGCGGGAGCTGAGGAATACAAGAAGTCAAGCAGAAGACGCAACTAGCGAGAAGGATGACACAGGAAGGGAGCTGACGGGCTCGGTGCATCTGAGAGACGAGGTGCTGCGGAAGAGTACACCGGTGGACGAGAAGGACATGCGTGACGTTCCGAGGGCGAGAAGCCGGAGCGGAAGCTTGTTCGAGGAGAAGACCGGAAAATAGGTTTGAGTGAGCCCTATCACGGATGGCCACGATCACCCAGGCGATCGGAACAGCAAAAGAGCAAAAGGTGGCTGTAAGTGCTGCTGGAGGCGCCTTCAAAGGTGCCTCCCAGGCACCTCTGTGCGCCTCCTCACCTTCACTGTGGAAGGCGCCTTTCATGGTTGGAAAGCGCCTTCGATGAACAGTACGAAGACGCCTTCCAGTCCTATGGAAGGCGCCTTCGACCAGGCTGATATTGTCGTTGCCAAAGAATAAAACTTTATTCTTTAGCGCCTTGCTAGAGGCACCTTCCACCCATGGATAGGATTTTTCAGGAACTATAAAAAGGCCCCTAGAGCTAGAAAATAGATAACAACTTCAGTAACAACTCTTATAATCATTTCCTAATAACTGTTTGAGCTTTTCAACGAGTGTAAGAGGCTTCTCCGCCTTCAACGAAAGAGATTTTTATTGCGCTTTCGCTTACCTTGGATTAACAACCATCTAGATTGTAACCAAATAAACCTCGTGTCTCTTCTCTCTAGTTGTTATTTTAATTTATCATTATTATTGCTTTTAATTAGGGTTAAAAGAATGGGAAATGTGTTTATTTTTTTTTCGACAGGCAATTCACCCCCCTCTTGTGGCCCCGCTTCACTAACAATATATGATGAATGAAGCAGATTATTTTCATGATTAGATGATGTGTTGGAAGAACTAGAAGGGAAGGCCTCAAAGATTGGCAGAGATGGAACTCGATCGAAAATTCCATCGCCTCATGTATTAGTACCATTTCTCGGTAGAAGAGATAAATGTTGCATGCTTGTTGTAAGGGTGGGTGGTACCAAAAATAATATGCCAAGAAATATAAATCCGCCCGATTGGTATATATAAGCAACAATACCCATTATGCAAATTGTTATAAGTAAGAAAAATATACTGTTGTAAACAAGAGTCTAACTTATGTTTAAAGTAGGGGCGTAACCACAGATAATATGCGGAATCAAAGACTCAAAGAAAAGTTATAGTTGGAAGATCAATTACAAAGCTTCTCTAGTAGACACTTTTGATCAAGTAATGGAGTGGGAAGGCTATTTATGAGGTAAATTGCAGTGCCAATAGGTTCATCCTAAAATTTACAAGGAACTAATACATGATTAAGAAGAGGTAAGACTCTTTCCATTATATGTAGATGCTTTTTTTTAGCAAAATTATTTTGTTAAAGGGTATGAGGATAAGTGACTCGATGAACAATTTCACAAGAAGTAAGAAAGCGATGAAAAGTTTGATACTCACCTTCCAAATCAGAATGATAAACAAGTATTTTATAACCAAAATAAAGTTCAACTTGATTTTGAAAATGCTAAAATATGCCAAGTAAATCAGACTTTCGTTTTATAGGATAGAGCCAAAAGAATTTGCTAAGATGGTCAATAAAAGTGACATAATATAGAAAACATTGATTAGACGATCGGCGTAGGCTAAATATTATAATGAATTATTCCAAATGAAAAATTAGAAATATGATTGGATGGAGAAAAGGTAACTTTTAACTTTTGGTTTCCAAGCATGTCTTACAAAAATGAGGCGATGAGGTATATGAAATAGGTAAACCAAATTGACTTGTGATTCTGTGAATAATGCGAAGAGAAGGATGACCAAGATGAGTATGCCAAATTGGTTTATTAGTACGTTCACCAATAAAAAAAATTGAATAGAAAGACATTGAATATGGTAGAAATTATTTTTAACCTTGGCATGAAGTATAATAGCTAAATTCACGGGTAGAATCATCATCGTCTATCTATACCGTATCCGAGCCATGGTAGATAAAATTTATGTAATAATGTGATGGTATGGTGTGACATAATGAGTTATTCTAGTATCACACTACCTTCTCATAAGTGAAGATTTTGTGGATAAAGGATGCCAGAGCACATATGTAGTGTGATTTGGATTGTTGGGGATATTTTTTTCAAAATTTGAAGATGAAATTTCAGACATAAAGGAAGGAATTAAAAAGAAAAATAATATTCCTAATGGCATTGACTACTATTGATAATTAAAAAGATGCTGCTGAGTTCTTGTTAGAAAATAAACAAGAGAAGTTGGCTCCTCGTGCTGCTGACTGCTGGTTTGAACAAAAGGAGCAGCACTTTGTGGAAGGAAGTCGCTAGAACCTGATTGCTGTAAAGAATGAAAATTACTGCTGCTCTTTGTTGTCGCCTGGAAGCTGGAATTGAGGAAGAGAAGCTGCTAGTGACGGCTGGACGTTTATGGAAAGAAAGTTGCTGCTGGTCTCTTGCTAGGAAGAACAATGATTTGGTTCTTCCTTGCCAGCATTTTACCCACCACACCACCTTCCCAGCCCACTTCCCTTGTTTGTCTCACATTGCGAACTGCGCAATCTACTTGTTTGATGATTTGCTGCAGAGAAGCCTACGTTTTGATTTCCATGCAAAGTTCTTCCTCACTCTTGGTTGATAGAGCAAACATGCCAAGCTCCTGTATAATACAGTATCCATGATCAGCCCTTCACAGAGATCTTTCATTTCAGAGACATAAGTCTTGCCAGCTGATGGAATCAAATGACAGAGTGAGTTGATTCAGTGATCATATTCCTTCATTTAAAGTGCCAATGGAGTCACAACAACAGCATTGTGCTTTGTACATAAACATCTGGAGGAATTGATTTCTTCACTGAGATATAACACAGTTTTATGCAGTGCGAGCCTTCTCAATGTAGGTATATGTTTGGCTTCAATTTGTGCGAGGTGATCTGACTGATGGCTCTCGAAACTATTGCAAATCTGCAATGATAGTGATCTTCATGCCTCCGAAGCTTTTTGTCATCTAGATTTTACGAACAAAATCAGGCTTTGTCTCAAACCATGGATTTTCATAGTTAACAAATTTCAATGTTTTATTACAGTGTTTGCAACCTTTTATGTTGTTTGAAATGCCATATGCGATTCTCTGTGTGGTCTCAGTTGCTACTCCTGCAAGCAACTTTTACTTGCTTGAATTTTTATCTCTTTCTGCTAATTGTTCATTGGAAGAGCCGCAATGCACTATATATAAGGATATTGAACCTTTACATATCTATCATCTTGCAATGGGGTAAGTGTTGCCGTTGAATATCAGCGCGCACGGCTTCAGTTTGATACCTTCTCAAAGTGATGGATTGTACTAATTCGACAGATGGATGTTATCTGTGTGAAGAGTGAGTGTCTGCAGCAAAGAGTGAGTGTTTCCAAGGCAGGCTGCGGCGGAGCTGAACTCGTGCAGAGCGTCCAGCACCTCATGTAGAGCTTCACACTTTGTGCAGTGCGGTCTTTATAATACTTATTGACAAATGATTTTGAACTTATAAAAACAATGCACTTAGCTAGATTCATTGACAAAGAATCCTTAATTATTGAAATCCAGAGTTAATATAGAGCAAATTGGAAGTAATACAAGTTTAAGTTACGTGATTCAACTGTTAGTTAACTAGCTTGCACAAGTTGTTAACTAACTTGCACAAGTTTTACTGACTAAAATCCAACAAACTTCCAGATTGAAACACAAGTCATAAGAAAAAAAAATATTTATTAGATTTAACTATATAACAAGATTGAAATGCCGCAATTTACAAAAAAAATCTATAAAATCATAAACTGTTTTTGTTTCCAAATGTTTATGTGTAGAACCAATATTGTAGTGATGATGACCATGACCTCCTCTATAGATTCCCATGTCAAATTAAATATGTTCTTCCATCAAATCTTGTATCATTGGTAAAATAGATGAAATTATTCTTTAACGTTGAAAACTAATGGCATGCGAGGTCAGTGCTTGATTCCCTCTATAAATAAAGTAATAATTCTCTAGCCGATTGTATCCAAAAAGCATACCACTTCCTCCACCCAACCTGTGTGAATAAAATTCTCCTTGTTTTTATTTAAAAAATTTTAAATAGTTGTGGGTGTTCTTGGTCCCCCAATTCTATCTCCACACCAACAGCAGTTCTCTTGTGCAAACCACTAGAAATCATCGTGAGCACATCTTTTTCAGCTAGTTTTGAAACAGGAACGTGATTGTCTACAAGTACCAGAGACTGTCGATTGCTATCTCAAATTATTATTGAGCTTGGGATATTCACAGTATACAACAATCCATTATAAAAGATGACTTCGTTAAAGAAAATTTCAAATTCTACATGGATCCATCAGTCAGACAGTGTAACCATTAATAGACAGTGTAACCATTAATAAACTCAACTTGATAAATAACGACAATAATAGAGGACTCGGGTGAAAACGAAAGGAACAGAAATACCTTGAACAAGCTGAAAGAGTATCTTTCTAGGGATGGGAAAATTAATTAGACAAAATTTCTATTCGCCTTCTGAATCAAGAAATATTTATGTGGTATTATCGGAAATTATTTCGGGATAATTTCTTAGAGAGGAGAGCTAAATACTGGTACTAGAAAATCATCATTTTACAATGACAATTCAATTGCTAAATGAATTTAGCAACCAATTTAGTCAGTTACTAATTGGTCGCTAAATGAATTACGACCGATTTTGTCGGTAGCTATTTCCTTGGTCATTAATTGTTAGTGATCAAAAATTTAAATTTAATCACTAATTTAGTGATAAAAATTTTAAATTCGGATCCTAATTTAGAGAATAAATTGAAATCAATAAATAAATTTAACGACTAAATTTAATATAATTAGTGACCGAATTAATATCAATCACTAAATTTAATAATTTAATTTAATATAATTAACAACCAAATTAAAGAAGATAACTAAATTTAACAATTTAATTTAATATATAATTAACGAACAAATTTAATATTTTAGTTGCTATATATATATATATATATATATATATATATAAAATTTGTCAATCCAATACATTTTAAATTCTTATTTAACTTTTACATTAAAAAAGATTTTAACAAATTTAAATAACATTTATAATTAATATCACCATCCTCAATATCTAACTTATACTTATCCAAAAATATTTATATGTTCTAAAACACAGCATATTAAATATTTATAATCACATCATGCCTTTTGAAAAGTAATTCCACTTATTAAAATATCAATGTTAAAATTAAATTTAGCAAACTGTAAGTAATATCCTATTTATATTGAAATTTTCACTTTCAAAATTTAAATTGATAATCTATTTATTCTAAGATTAATATTGACAAAATTGTTGAATCCGGTAAATTCCGGAGTATGCAAACTGATCGTCGAGGCTAGTGTTCGACACTATCTCCGTAAACGATATTGCTCCGCTACGGTGCTTAACGGATTGTTGCAATTCGTTCCCAAGATACAACGACGACAATCGTCTCGGAATCGTAGCACTCCGACTTCCGAGACCAGCGAACCTTCTCGTAGGCTTCTTGGACTCTTGAATGCACAAGATGAGTGAGTGAATACTTGAGGAAGAGAAGATTAAGTTGAGTGATTTGATTCCAATCTGGAGGGTTCTATTTATACAGAAGGAAGAGGCTTTAGGGAGGGGTGTGACCTTTGGGTGGATTAATCTGGGCCGTCCGGACTGAAGAGTTATAACCCTTCACATAGCCCCTTTAATCTCATCCATCAGATCTAAGAGTTGTGACCCTCAGATCTATCAGCCATCGGATCTGGATCCATTGATCCGATGCTTCAGATCATGTCTCATCCCAAGCCGTCAGATCGTGACTCATTGTGATCCAACGCTCTAGATCGCATCACAAGCGATCCACCATACTTCTTTGATCAACGTTGATCAACGGCTGCCATCCGTTCGCCCAACCAACTGTCCAGTCATCTCCCTTTGCCCACGAGGATGCCACATAGGCACTGTCATGTCAGGTACTAGCCTGACACGTCACCCGAGTGCCATGTAGGCATTGCAATGTCACCTGGAGCATAAATTTAAGCTCCTCAATGCTCCTCGCGACGATGCAAAGTGCAAAGTGCAAAGTGCAAAGTGCAAAGTGCAAAGTGCAAAGTGCGCCTACAAAGCGCTCATTGCGCACGTGCGCACGTGGCGGGTGGCGGGCTCACAGGTGCGAGCACCTGCTCGCCCCTGAGCAGAGAGTACCTGGTACTTTTCTGAGTAAACTCCAATAACTCAACATCATTAATAAGTAAGGAATGCACATCGGAAATTTCCGATGTGGGACTATTCTCCCTTGCATTTCCTTAATGAATAACCAACGTTATTTTGGGCCGACTTTGAACATTAATTTCTCATTCACCCTTAATCGGTTTTGAGCAAATTAATAGTCTAAATCTATCTACGCGAAACGTAGATTTCAATTTTGAAGTCAATTACGACTTTCAACAATTGATGGCTTCCGATTTTTCCTCCTCAAAATCGTATTGGTCCTATTTAGGCCCCAATATCCAACAATCCCCCACATGAATGGAAATTAATGTAATGCGTGTATGCATGCTGACACTTTACAAGAGTCCAATCGATAAGTCACTGCATCGGGAGAGGTAGCTTGTGGCTTTGAACCTTCCGTAGTGGAATGCTATCGAGTATACTAGGCTGCGCAGTGAACGTGATGTCTTGAACTGCTCAGCTGTTTGTGTATACTAAGACAATAACACCCACACAAAGACCTATCTCACCTACTTTAGGTTCTCATGGTTGGTTCCGTTTTGGCCATGGACACCATCTTGGATTCATGAGTGTTTCATTGAAGCGGTCTGTCTTCACACTCACATAGGTGACACTTCTATCAAGAGTATCCTACCATACTCCACCTTATAAGGTATAGAAGTCACTAAAAGCATAAGCTTAACCTCACTACATGAGGTAGGACAGCACAAATTCATCCTAGGATTGGGATAGAGATAAACTATCTCCTGTGCTGAACCACAACTTCTGAAACTTTGTTGTCCCATTGAACCAAGATCTTGGGATCTCCAGTCAACAAGGTTGGGTTTTCCACTTCAGTCGTTTTCAGTTGTAGATTTTTTAATCTCATTCCTCTTGATGAGCAGTATACTTGATCTCGACTCAACCCTTTCGTAAGAGGATCTGCCAAATTATCTTTGGACTTAACATAGTCGATTGCAATCACTCCATTCGAGATCAACTGCCTAATGGTATTATGTCTACGACGTATATGTCTTGACTTCCCATTATACATACTACTCTGTGCCCTTCCAATCGCCGATTGACTATCACAGTGGATCAGTACGGCAGGTACAGGTTTTTCCCAGCTCGGAATATCTTCCAAGAAGTTCCGCAGCCATTCAGCTTCCTCAGCTGCTTTGTCTAGTGCTATAAACTCGGATTCCATAGTTGACCGAGCAATGCACGTCTGCTTAGTGGATTTCCAAGATACTGCTCCCCACCGATCGTGAATACATATCCACTAGTGGATTTGGAGTCTTTTGTATCCGATATCCAATTAGCATCCCAATATCCCTCCAACACAGCGGGATATTTTCCATAATGTAATCCATAGTTCATAGTATATTTCAAATATCTAAGAACTCGCATCAATGCCTTCCAATGGGCGTCGTTTGGATTACTCGTGAAACGACTCAACTTGTTGACCGCACAGGCAATATCCGGACGTGTGCAGTTTGTAAGATACATCAAACCGCCTATTATCCGAGAGTATTCCAACTGCGATATGGTCTCACCATGGTTTTTCGCTAAGTGTTGACTTAGATCCATAGGTGTTTTTACTGTAGAAAGATCGTACGCATTGAATCTTTTCAATACCGATTCTACATAATGGGATTGTGTTAGAACTATCCCTCTGATGTCCTGAGAATTTTAATTCCCAATATAACATCTGCTTGACCCATATCTTTCATATCGAAATTTTTGGTCAACATTTTCTTTGTAGTCATGATTACATCATGATTACTGCCCATTATTAGCATGTCGTCTACGTACAGACAGACGATTATATAGCCTTTGGGTGTGTCTTTGACATAAATGCATTTGTCACATTCATTTATTCTGAATTCGTTTGACAGCATTACTTTGTCAAATTTTTCGTGCCATTGTTTAGGCGCTTGCTTAAGTCCGTATAACGACTTAACAAGTCGACACACCTTTTTCTCATTTCTTGGAGCTATGAACCCTTCGGGTTGCTCCATATAAATTTCTTCTTCCAACTCACCATTTAAGAACGCAGTCTTAACATCCATTTGATGTATTTCAAGGTCATACAGTGCTGCAATGGCTATTAGCACTCGTATGGACGTAATCCTTGTCACTGGTGAGTAGGTGTCGAAGTAATTAAGACCTTCCTCTTGCTTGTACCCTTTGGCTACAAGTCTAGCCTTATACTTGTCAATTGATCCATCAGCTTTATACTTACGTTTTAGTATCCACTTACAACCTAATGGTTTATTACCAGAAGGAAGGTCTACTAATTCCCAAGTATGATTATTCATGATAGACTCAATCTCACTATTGACAGCTTCTTTCCACATTGGAGCATCAGGACTAGAGAGAGCCTCACTTAATGTTCTTGGTTCCATTTCTGACATGAAAGTCATGTAATCTGGCCCGAACGATTTCTCAACTCTAGCCCGTTTGCTACGACGTGGCTCTTTGTTTTGATCGTCAATAGTTCTTTTATAACAGCTAAGTTCGGTAACGACATTCTCGTTTGAACTTCCGTTGTTATCATTTTCAACATTTCCCTTCTTATTTGGGAATACGTTTTCAAAGAATATTGCATTCCGAGATTCTATGGTTGTTCCCACATGAATATCAGGAATGTCTGATTTGTGAACTAGGAAACGATATGCACTACTATTATGGGCATATCCGACAAATACCGCATCGAACGTTTTAGGTCCGATCTTTACTTGCTTTGGTTTAGGTACTTTGACCTTGCCAAGCACCCCCACACTTTCAGGTATTTGTACGATGGCTCGCGGCCTTTCCATAATTCATATGGAGTTTTATCATTTTTCTTATGAGGGATTCTGTTGAGAATGTGATTTGCCGATAATATTGCTTCCCCCCACAAGTTTTGAGGTAAGCCTGAATTTATCAACAAGGCATTCATCATCTCTTTTAGTGTCCGATTTTTACGTTCGGCAACACCGTTCGATTGAGGTGAGTAAGGTGCCGTTGTTTGATGAATAATGTCAGATTCTGAACAAAATTCATTAAACGGTGCACCATATTCTCCACCTCTATCGCTACGAATTATTTTAATTCGTTTGTCAAGTTGATTTTCAACTTCTGTTTTATAAGTTCTAAATGCCTCTAGGGCTTCGTCTTTACTTCTTAAAAGAAAGACATAACAGAACTTTGTGCAGTCATCGATAAAAGTAATAAAATACTTTTTACCTCCTCTAGTTTGCACAAATTTCAAGTCGCATAGATCACTATGTATTAACTCTAGAGGAGTCGTTGACCTTTCCACCGAATGAAAAGGTAGTTTCGTCATTTTTGCTTCCACGCACACTTCACATTTGTGTGTTCCGTCAACATTGACGTTTGGTAATAAATTTAATTTGACGAGACGTTTTAAGAGTATTATTATGCACATGTCCGAGTCGATCATGCCACAAATTAAAACACTCAACAACATAGCTGGAAGCATTTATTTTATTACCATCAATATTTCGGAGTACAGGCATTACAACCATTTTGAATAGACCCTTTTCTAGGTACCCTTTCCTACGAAGATATTATTCTTCGTAAGTACAAAGTTGTCTGACTCGAACACTAGCCTAAATCCGGCCTTAACTAGTGCCGCTCCGGAAACTAGGTTTTTACGATGTCGGGAACATGGAGTACATCAATGAGTGTTAGCTCCTTTCCGGACGTCATCTTCGAACAACTTTTCCGAGTCCGACAATTGGCGACGTCGTGGAATTACCCATATAGAGCTTCCGCCATTTATCGGAGTATACTTGGAGAACATCGCCTTATCGGAACAGATATGACGAGTTGCTCCAGTATCAATGAACCACCGCTGGGTTGGTATCCACCAAGTTGGCTTCAAATACAACCGCAGTGAGATCCAAGTCCTCAAGAGAGGTTGCGGCGTGGTTCGCAGCATCCTTTGGCCCCTTGGTTGGCTTCTTGACGTCTGCAGTCCTTGGACAGTGTCCCGCCTTTCCACAGTTGTAGCAGGATCCCTTGAACTTCTTCGCTTGTGCCTTCTTCTTGAACTGCTTCGGCTTTTTAGCGTTCGGCTCGACCAGGTTGGACATATCGCCTATAGTCCGCTTGGTTCCTCTGCAATCGGATAACTTTCGATTATCCTCCTCTATTCGTAGCCTCGGGATCGTGTCTTGCACCCTATCTCCTTTTGCTTGTGCTTTAGGTAATTCTTGAAATCCTTCCATGACGGAGGAGCTTCTCAATTACCGCAACTGCGAATGACTTGTTCAACTTCATTCCTTCGGCGTCCAGATCATGCAGTATTAATTGCATATCTTGGACTTGAGATGAGACGCTCTTTGAGTCCACCATCTTGAAATCCTGAAACCGGCCGACGATGAATTTCTTCAGTCCGGCATTTTCGGTCTTGTATTTCTTCTCAAGCGATTCCCACAAAGATTTCGCTGTCTCCAATGAACAATACACGTTATACAACGTGTTGTCCAAGGCGTTGAGAATGTAGTTGAGACACAGAAAATCTCCGTGCGTCCACGTATCGCAAGCAGCCTTGCTACCGTCCGTAGCGACTGGCGGGTCTTCACGCAAAAACCGTACAAGGTTTAGCGTTGTTAAGTAGAACAACATCTTCTGCTGCCATCTTTTGAAGTCGGCTCCGGTGAATTTCTCCTACTTTTCTCCGTGCGGAATGGATGTCGGAACGGCCGTCGGAACAGCGGTCGGAATGGCGGTTGGAACGTCGTTGGTATCCATATCAGTTTGTACGGAATATCGTTTACGACTGTTGAATCCGGTAAATTCCGGAGTATGCAAACTGATCGTCGAGGCTAGTGTTCGACACTATCTCCGTAAACGATATTGCTCCGCTACGGTGCTTAACGGATTGTTGCAATTCGTTCCCAAGATACAACGACGACAATCGTCTCGGAATCGTAGCACTCCGACTTCCGAGACCAGCGAACCTTCTCGTAGGCTTCTTGGACTCTTGAATGCACAAGATGAGTGAGTGAATACTTGAGGAAGAGAAGATTAAGTTGAGTGATTTGATTCCAATCTGGAGGGTTCTATTTATACAGAAGGAAGAGGCTTTAGGGAGGGGTGTGACCTTTGGGTGGATTAATCTGGGCCGTCCGGACTGAAGAGTTATAACCCTTCACATAGCCCCTTTAATCTCATCCATCAGATCTAAGAGTTGTGACCCTCGGATCTATCAGCCATCGGATCTGGATCCATTGATCCGATGCTTCAGATTATGTCTCATCCCAAGCCGTCAGATCGTGACTCATTGTGATCCAACGCTCTAGATCGCATCACAAGCGATCCACCATACTTCTTTGATCAACGTTGATCAACGGCTGCCATCCGTTCGCCCAACCAACTGTCCAGTCATCTCCCTTTGCCCACGAGGATGCCACATAGGCACTGCCATGTCAGGTACTAGCCTGACACGTCACCCGAGTGCCATGTAGGCACTGCAATGTCACCTGGAGCATAAATTTAAGCTCCTCAATGCTCCTCGCGAAGTGCGCCTACAAAGCGCCCATTGCGCACGTGGCGGGTGGCGGGCTCACAGGTGCGAGCACCTGCTCGCCCCTGAGCAAAGAGTACCTGGTACTTTTCTGAGTTAACTCCAATAACTCAACATCATTAATAAGTAAGGAATGCACATCGGAAATTTCCGATGTGGGACTATTCTCCCTTGCATTTCCTTAATGAATAACCAACGTTATTTTGGGCCGACTTTGAACATTAATTTCTCATTCACCCTTAATCGGTTTTGAGCAAATTAATAGTCTAAATCTATTTACGCGAAACGTAGATTTCAATTTTGAAGTCAATTACGACTTTCAACAATTGATGACTTCCGATTTTTCCTCCTCAAAATCGTATTGGTCCTATTTAGGCCCCAATATCCAACAAAAATTAAAGAAACAGAATCCTTAATTATTAAAATCCAGAGTTAATATAGAGCAAATTGGAAGTAATACAAGTTGAAGTTACGATTCAACTATTAGTTAACTAGCTTGCACAAGTTTTACCGACTAAAATCCAACAAACTTCCATATTGAAACACAAGTCATAAGAAAAAAAAATATTTATTAGATTTAACTATATAACAATATTGAAATGCCGCAATTTACAAAAAAAAAAAAAATTCCATAAAATCATAAACTGTTTTGTTTCCAAATGTTTGTGTAGAATCAATATTGTAGTGATGACGACCATGACCTCCTCTATATAGTAGATTCTCATGTCAAATTAAATATGTTCTCCATCAAATCTTGTATCATCGGTAAAATAGATGGAATTATCCTTTAATGTTGAAAACTACTGACATGAGAAGACAGTGCTTGATTCCCTCTAGAAATGAAGTAATAATTTTCTAGCTGAGTGTTTCCAAAAGCATACCGCCTCCTCCACCCAACTGTGTGAATAAAATTCTCCTTGTTTTTATTTAAAAAACTTTAAATAGTTGTGGGCGTTCTTGGTCCCCCAATTCCATCTCCATACACCAACAACAAGTCTCTCGTGCAAACCACTAGAAATCACCGTGAGCACATCTTTTTCAGCTAGTTTTGAAACAGGAATGTGATTTCGTCTACAAGTACCAGAGACTGTCGATTGATATCTCAAATTATTATTGAGCTTGGGATATTCACAGTATACAACAATCCATTATCAAAGATGACTTCGCTAATGAAATTTCCAAATTCTACATGGACACATCGGTCAGACAGTGTAACCATTAATAAACTCAACTTGATAGATAACGACAACAATAGAGGACACGGGTCAAAATGTACATATAAATCGATCACTTTTAAAAATAAAATCAAATTCAAATACTTAGTGACAAATAATCATGAACTTATAAAAATAATATAGTTAGCAAGATTTATGGACAAAGAATCCTTAATTAAGTATTTAAATCCAGAGTAAGAGCAAATTGAAAGCAATACAAAAGTTTAAGTTATGTGATTAAACTGTTAGTTTAACTAGTTTGCACAAGTTTTATTTACTAAAATCCAACAAGCTTCCAATTTAAACACAAGTTATAAAAAAATATTTATATGTTTTAACTATATAGTGATACTGAGATATTGTCATTTACCCAAAAAAAAAAAAAAGTAGCCTGCAATATTAATAAGCTAGAATTATCATATAAATGTAGAAATTTTAAAAAGTAAATAATGTCCTTTGAGAATATTAAGGCTAAGATAAGAGCATGAATCAAGAAATTTTTGAATTTAAAAAGGTTAAAAAAATGACAAGACTAATCTTGAAGTATAACAATTTAGAGTTAAATAAAATGTCTTTTAATTGAGTAAATGGTTAACTACTAAACTAGGATGGTGTACTTGTTCTTCAGGAAGTATCTCACCTTTAGTCCATCTTGAGATACTCCTGTAAGGCATAGATAAAAGAAACAGTTAACAAACACAAGTAAAATACAAATTTTATGTTGAATCATATCATTCACAACACTAGAAAGTATCAATACAATTTAATTTAATTTAATTATTAATTTGGTGATCGGTTTCTTAAATTTAATATAATTAGTGATCAAATTAAATCGGTTGTTCACCTTTCTTTTCTTTTCATATTCCATCTTGATACCCTGTCAATAAAATAACAGTTAGCAAACATGGAATAATATCATTCAAAATACTAGAAATCATTAATAAATTTAAATAAATCTAATTGTTAATTTAGCAATCGGTTTCCTGAATTTAATATAATTATTAACCAAATTAAAATCGGTTGCTAATTTAATGATCAAATTTAGTATAATTAGCGACCGAATTGAAATCAGTCATTGAATTTAACGATTGAACTTGAAGTTAATAACAATACAGAGGCAAATAAAAGTGTAGAAAGTATTTCAATAACTAAACTAGAATGGCATACTTGCTGATAGAAAGTATTTCAATTTTTTCCTTCTCATATTCATTTTTAGAGACTCCTGCAAGGATAAAAGAATAATTAGCGAACATAAAGAAATACAAATTACATATTTAATCATATCATTCAAAACACTAGAAATCATCCGTGTTTAATTTAGAAAATCTTTAAATAGTTGCGGGTGTTCTTGGCTCCCCAATTCCACCACACCAACAGTAGTTCTCTCCCATGCAATCGATTAAAAACCACCGCGGACACATCTATCTCAGTTGGTCTTAAAATAGGAGCGTGATTTCTTGGACGAGCATTGGAGGCTACTGATTGAAATAAAAAATCATTATTGTGTCATGGATATTCATAGTGTACAACAATCCATTATGAAAAATGACATCTCTAATGAAATTGTTAAATTCTATAAGGACTCATCGGTGAGCGTAACCACCACCAAAATCGCATCCACATTAACAACAGTTCTAACACGCAATCGACTAGAATTCACAACAAATACATCTCTTTAAGTTGGTCATTAAATAGGAGTATGATTTCTTCTACCAGTACTAAAGGTTGCCAACAAATATCACAAATCATTATTGTGCGTTTGATATTCACAGCGTACAATAGTCCATTATAAAAGATAATATCTCTAATGAAATTGTCGAATTCTATAGGAATCCTTCAGCCAGTTAGTGTAACCATTAATAAACCGACAGCTTGATAGATAATGGCAGCAATAGAGGACTAGGTGAAGATGAGGTTGATAGCTAGAATCGTATTGAAAAGCTGAAAGTGTTTACGTTGAAATAAAGTATGAACCTCAAGCTGATAAATTTATATCAAGCAAGTATACCTCCTTCACCACCCACCTTGTGATAATAAAATTCTCCTCTGCTTAAATTTTAAAACCTTTAAATAGTTGCAGTCGTTAGTGACCAAATTAAAATTAATTGTTAAATTTGATGATCAAATTGAAACACGTCGTTAAAATTAATGATAAGTTTAATATAATTAGAATTAAAATCGAAAATTAATGATAAATTTAATATAATTAGAATTAAAATCGGTCTCTAAATTTAGAGACTGTATTTAATTTTTATCACTAAATAAACCACAAAATTATATATATCCGTTAGCTACTGAATTATTAATCCAATACATTTTAAATTTTTACTTAACCATTATAAAATTTAAAAACTATAATAAATTTAAATAACATTTATAATTAATATATATCAAAATCCTTATATATATATATAGGATTTTGATATATATTATATATAGTTCAATATCAAAATGCAATATAGATATAAAAATCGGCAGGTCATAATATACAAGCTAACACATTTATACCAAATCATAATAATTTAACATTAACTTAAAATTCTAAAAGAAAAAAATGATTTTGAGACGTTAAAAAAATCTAATGTAATATAAAAAATATATATTATAAAATAAGGAAGAACTTTCAGACAGTATTATAAAATATTTTGTTGATGGGAAAATTAACAGTTTCATTTGCATTATTAAAAAATTTAGTACAATAATTTTTAGACATACTCATGGATGAGAAAGGAAGAACTAAACCTGCGACGACCAATTTAATTTTGTGTAGTCATCAGACTTGCATGATAGTGATGACGGTAGCCTCCTTCTCTATATAGTAGATTTTGAGCGGTAAAATAGATGTCCCAGGGTGTATCATATATGGTGGGTACATGGTAGTATGCTTCGATTGGCCAAGAGTTGATCTCCGGAATGTCACTATATGTGATAATCCTTGTTATACAGCTTCCACTTGTGTACTTGACATGAGAGAACCGGTGCTTGATTCACCCCGGACATAAAGTATAATCCCCTAGTAGATAAAGGGTGCGCGCGCATCTCTTTCAGCGGACTATGAAACAGGACCATGATTTCTTCGATGAGTACGGGAGGATGCCGATTGATATCCCAAATAATTATTGTGTCTTAGATATTTACCGTGTAAATAATCCATTATGGCATCTCTAATGAAATTGTCGAATTCTAATAAACCAACAGTATGATAGATAACGACAGCAATAGAGGACACAGTTGAAGATGAAGATAATACAATCACTTTGAACAAGATGAAAGAGTTTATGTTGTTGGGTCAGGAAAATTAGACGGGACCGCTATTCACATCCTCAAATAAAGAATTGTTTGTTTGATATCATTGGAGATTATTTTAGGATAATTTATAAGACGGAGCTGAATGTTGATATATAAGAAAATCATCATTTTACTATAAACAATTCGGTCGCTAAATAAAATTTATTTAGTGACCATTTAGTCGAATGTTATTTCCTTCCAATATTTTTGGTATCAGAGTGAGTTTACGATACTTGTTTTCATGTGTTGGATTTGCAAATTAATCTGATACCAATATTTTTGGTTTTTCGAGTTAATCTGATACCAATATTTTTGGTATCAGAGTCTAGTTTTCACGAGTTTTGCGAGTTTAACTGGGTATTTTTGGATTGTACGTATTTTCGTCGATTTTCCAATTCGGAATTTCGAGGTATATTTGACGAGGTTCTATTTGAGGGAACTAAGCAGCGACAATACATCTTCAGATGGCAAATAGGTAAATTAGGTAATTTTATAGTTCTCATACCTGTAGTGATATCTGGGTAATATTGTTTGACAGATATGACACATACACGTGTTTCAGTACCGAGACATTACAGACCACGTAAGAGGGCAATAGATTCTCCGAGGACAGAGTCTCCAGAGAGATCTGCTGGGGTTGAGCTTGTCAGTCAGGGACAGACTCCTCAGGGTATTGTAGGAACGCCAGATTATCAGATCCCGACGGTTCCGACTTCAGAGGTACCTACCTCGACAGTACCACCAGTGGTACCACCGTCGGCATATCCGGCGCCTCCCCCATCAGCAGTATCTGCGGCATACCCGGTACCCCCTCTAGCTGTGTCTGCTACTGCGTACTCGGTACCAAAGATACCTGTGTCAGTTACTACATACTTGGCACCCGTACCAGTTGTTTCTTACTCGGTACCGTCCACTATAGCTACAGTCTCCCCTATTTATGTCTACTCTGTAGTGCCACCAGTGGTACCTACCCCGGTTTATGCGACAGCACTAGTGGTACCTCTTCCGACCTATCCAGCAGTACCACCCATAGGATCAGCCCTAGTGGTTCTGCCCAGTTCCGCGGCAATCCCTACTGATATGGTTGCGGCACGAGCACAGATCCCAGCCTTGGCAGAGTCGGTGAAAAGCCGATTCACATTGTTCCGTGGGGAGACTGATCCGAGCGTGGCTCAGTCTTGGATAGAGACTATGGAGCGAACATTCTTTTACATGGCTTGCTCCGAGTGGAAGAAGACTGAGCTGGTTACGTTTCACTTACGAGATGAGGTAGAAATATGGTGGGACACGCAATGCTCGATTATAGGTGAGCAGCATATTACATGGGCGAGATTTAAGGAAGCATTTGAGAGTCAGTATTTTCCCCCGGCGTATCAGATGACAATATTTTTGGCAGCATCTCCCCTGTACGGGTGACAATATGAATCCTAAGATACATATATCCATACCTTGACCCACACGACCGGAACAATACAATACAATTAATAGACAAACCACGCAATTTATATAATCAATCCACGCAGTTTAATATGCAGCCTCCAGCTGACAACAAAAATTACTAAAAGAAAAGACGATAAAGGAATCATCGCAGATATATGTAAATCCTACTCCACCACAACGAAGAAATGAAATCCACGAAATAATAAAAACATCCGCAGCGAAAAACAAGAGTAGCAAACCCAAAAGTTCATCATAAAGTCCACAATACAAGAATCCCACAATACCCTGATATAAAGATGTAGAAACGAAAATAAAAATCGACAACCGAAAATCCTTGCGACAATGGGGCTAGCGACTGGAATCTCCCGACGGCCTCAACCTGAAAAGTAGTAAGATAACGGTGTGAGTCCAAAGAACTCAACAGGTAATCAATAGATATGTACAGTAACATATAACTACCAGTAATAACCTATAGTACAATCTCCTAAACAATATAACAAGTATGCATAACTGAATAAACTGCAGTAACCAACAATAGGAATGTAATACAGTCTACTGCAAGAATAATAAGAAATACATAACTGAAATAAACTGTACTCACCTGCAAGTCTTGAGCAATTGACTGTGAACATACATAGATAAAGATAGTCAGAGCAAATAAGTATGTATCATGTATGCATGTCAATCATATGCAGTCACCAAAATACATCATATAATATGCAACAATCACAAGAAATGTAATCTGTGCATATGATGAAATATGACATGGTCACCCCTGACGCCAGTCAGCCATCTCACACGAGATGATGAGACCGAGTGGGTAGGGTTATGACAACCGTGCACACTGCCATCGCTACTCCTGAAGAGTGATCAAGTGGACGGGATGTTGTCGGTGTACACCTATCCTCCTACCTCAAACATAGTGAGGGAGCGCAATGCTCTCATCTCCCAGTATGCGATAACGGGGAGGGATCCTTGCCTGCTATCACGCTGCAATCACACTACCCATGAGCGGACCAGCGGAGCCCTACAAAGCAACTGCCATACACACCCTGGGTGTTGTGCCACTACCCATGCAGTGGTCACATTGTGTGCAGGCCCATGTAGCTGACCGACGAGCTCAACAATAATGGAGTCGTCAATCGCCCAGCATGCAATCATGCTGGATGATGCATGATGCTACAGTATGTCATACCTGAACATATCCTCATCCATATATATGTGCCAGAAAGATAAACACATATATATCAATGATATAAACAACATGAATCCAAGATCACATATCCAATATGTCTAGCAATTAATCCAGTATACAGAAGCACTAAATAAATCTATCTCTATGAACATAGATGCGCATGACCGAAGATAAGATACAAGTCTAATGTATAACAAATAACAATAGAATCATATAATAGCTATCGAATAACTAAAACCAGGGAAATGATAAATCTACCAATTACCACTAGTTATATATATATTACACATGTCATAAGACAATATCAAAAAGATAAGTCAAAGGGTACCCGCCTCAAATAGAAGGTGTTATCAAGCCAAATTCGACGTCGAGACGCTCGTCTCAATCAGAGTCTTGCATCAAATGAATAGTTAAATAAAATCCTTAAAACTAAATTAGAGTAAAACCCTAATCACATCCCCATTAGCCTGCCTAAACTACATCCAAAAGTTAATTAGGGTTAGTTACCTAATCCCTAATCATCCATTAGACTAGAAATCCAAACTTAAATCAATCTACTAAAATGATCAAATTACACCATGATCTACAACTAAGATAAATTACCCTACTCCTTACCTCAATTCACAGCCGTTACGTTGTTGCTGCTAGAACAAGGTGCTGCTGGATGGGGTTGCTGCCGAAACCAAGACAAGAAAACCTCACAGCCTAACCTCTCCAATCAGTGATCTAAATCAGCCGTTCTGAATCCATAGTTAGTGAGTGTGTCCGCCACTGGAAACAATAATTGTTAGCGACTAAAATTTTAAATTTAATCTCTAATTTAGTGATCGAATTAAAATAGATAACTATTAACAATCAAATTTATGATAATTAATGACTGAATTAAAATCGATCACTGAATTTAATGATCAAATTAATATAATTAATAACTGAATTGAAATCAACAATTAACTTTAATGATCAAATTTCGGTAGCTAGAATTAGCCACCGAATAACACTTACCGAACTGTTAAATTTGATTGTTAAATTAGCAACATTATTATTATTATTATTATTATTATTATTACTATTACTGTTGACTGTCAACACATTACATTCTTAATTTTTATTTAATCTCTACGCATTAATAAGATTTACAACATATTTAAATAATATTTACCATTAATATCACAATACATTTATCCAAAAACATTTATATGTTCTAAATACTGCTGAATATTAAATAGTTATAATCACATCACATAGTTTTCAAGTTTAATACCAACACTGTATCAAAATATCTAAAAATACTTACAATTATATATAATTTTAAGACAACATGGTAGTGGTTGAAACAATATCACGCTAGACATAACATCTCGCATAGACTTATCTAATATGGTGACCTTAGCTTTTAAATTAGTATCTTTTACACATCATATGGACAACTAGGACAATCTATATCTCGATGGATATTACTGAATAATTCCCAACAATCAGTTTGTCAACGTAAAATCTCTTTCTACACAAACAAATAAAAATAAGTTATTTGGGACTGGATGCAATTATAAGGATGGATATAAGAAAAACATGCCAACTAATTTTTTAATGCTTACCCTACATATGTGAAAACAAGGAAAAATGTAAACTGGCTGTGTTGAAATAAATGGCGATAAGATCAAAAATATTTAACTTACCGGCTACAAGTTCAGGTGGAAGGAGATCGTCCCGGAGGTAATGGCATAATAATTAGATCCTTCAATGGATAATTAAAGAATTTAAGATTCAAATTTTAATTGTGACGTACTATAAAAAATTATCTTCCAGTGAGAAGTGAGTCTAAGAACGTTACCATCTGGATGAACCTCGAGTGAATATTTTCCAATTTATCCTGATAATTAATAAATTTCATTAGATCAATTGGTGAGCAGGGAATCTAGCTAGAGCACGATTTTTTTTCGATTTCTGTTTTTCTTTTTCTAAAAACCACCATGGGGCTATTTTTTTTATAACTTTTCTCTTATTCTAAAAATGGTAAATTAGAAAACTTCCATCTGGATGAACCTCCAGTGAGCACTTCCCAATTTATCCTATAATTAATAAATTTCATTAGATCAATTGGTGAGCAGGAAATCTAGCTAGAGTGCGATTTTTTTTTTCCATTTCTGTTTTTCTAATTCTAAAAACCACTATATGGCTATTTTTTTTATAACTTTTCTCTTATTCTAAAAATGGTAAATTAGAGAAAAATCTTCAATCATAACTTTAATTTTGCATTCAGTCCCCAATCATAAAAAATTTTATTTCCACTCCTTGCATGCAAAGTTTTATTTGCTTCAACTCCCTCGTGCAAATATTGTTAACCAATTGCCCCTTAAATTTTTTAGGTCCAAAAATGAGTATAATTCCTCTTAAAATCAATACTTTATACTAGAATAAAGTATTTTTTTTTTATCAAAATTGCTCCTCATAATTTTTTAAGTAAAAAAGTCTAAAAACGAGTATAATTCCTATTAAATTCAACACTTTACACTAGAATCGAATATATTTTCTATTAAATTGAGTATAAGATTTTTCCTACTTAATATAATTCCTCCTAAATTCAGCATCATTTAAGAAAATATAGTATATTTTTTATCCAATTGAGTATCATTTAAAGAAAATCTAGTATACTTTCCATCTAATTGAGGTGGAAAAAGAATCGTGCTCAATTTGATAGAAAATATACTAAAATGAATATAATTCCTCTTAAAGTCAACACTTTATATATATACTAGAATCGAGTATATTTTCTATCAAAATAACCCCTCATATTTTTTAGGTACAAATAGTCTAAAAACAAGTACAATTCTTATTAAATTCAGCACTTTAAACTAGAATCGAGTATATTTTCTATTAAATTGAGCAATTGAGGTGGAAAAGAAATGGTGCTTAGAAAATATACTAAATTCTAGTTTAATATACTGAATTTAATAGGAATTATATTCATTTTTGTACTTTTTATACCTAAAAATATAGAGACAATTAAGTAAATATGTTTGATTAGGGAGTAGAAATAAAGACTTTTGTCAATAAAGACTATATGCAAAATTTTATTTGCTGGTACTGCATATAAATTTTCCCTTCTAAAAACTATACCTGATTATTCTAAAAACCACTGTTATGCTTGGTTTCTAATATTATACTAGTGATCGTGTACACGCATCGCGTGTGTAATATAATACATTGAAATCACATTGACCCTTTATAATGAAATTATATCAATTAAAGCATTTTAGCATTAAAATACTAAATTAGAGTCATTAGGGTAAAGTACCTGACTTTTGAAAATTTGAATTATTTGGGTCTTTGAAAAACTGAATTGTTTGGATTTTCGAGTGTCGAATGTCACGCTTATGGCTTCCCTATGAAAAAAATTAATTTAATTTAATATTATACTTATCTTAGTAAAAAAAAAACTAGGAAAAATTTTTTTAACATTGTCGACCTAAAATATTTATAGAAGCTTCTTTGATCATAGTGTTGTCAATTCTAAGATATGGGACTAAAGAGAATTATATTTTTTTTATATAAAACAACCAGAGAAAATTAATGATGAGTAAAATTCATAATAATATGTGAGAAATGTAATTAACCTCAAAATTCATGGTTAAAAATTTCAGAAAATAATTCTTTTTAAATGACAGTCATACATCAAGATTATTTTAAAAAAAATGGGTCACAATAAATTTAAGACATAATCATATATAATACATATAAACTACTATTCTCTTTACAAACAAATTATCATTAAAAATTAATTATAACTAAATATTATCTATCTTTAAATAATCATTAATATTAAATATAACAGTTCTTAATATTAATAATGAAACATCGAGATATACTGTTGTTGAAGAAAGAGGAGAAAAAAATTCTCGTGCCCCTCGGTCCACCTGATCTACTAGGACTTCCTTGCCTAGTCGCAACTAGGACTTCATCCCCCCCCCCTCAAACAAAGGACCATAGGCTTCCCACGTCCGATCCTCGACCCACCAGATCTTCCTGCCCCTCGGTCCACCCGACCTACTAGGACTTCCTTGCCTAGTCGCAACTAGGACTTCATCCCCCCCCTCAAACAAAGGACCATAGGCTTCCTACGTCCGATCCTCGACCCACCAGGTCTTCCTGCCCCTCGGTCCACCCGACCTACTAGGACTTCCTTGCCTAGTCGCAACTAGGACTTCCTACCTGGTGTCTGGTCCTCTTGATCCGAACATAGGGGCCCCCACTTCTTTGTTCGAGGTCAATATTGTACCCACATGGCTCAATCAGACCATAGCTCTTGTGCACAGTCGGCGGTTAAACCTTCTGGCAGTCCGGGCTCTGATACCAATTGTAGAATCGAAAAGAATTTAGATATCTCCACAATTGCATGATATTGTCCACTTTGAGTCTAAGCCCTCATGGTTTTGCTCTTGGACTCTCCCCAAAAGGCCTCAAGCCAATGGAGATATCTTTTCTCTTATAAACTCATGATCTTTCCCATGTGTTTCCAATATGGGATTATGTTTGCAACCTTGCAACCCCAACATTAAACTCTTGAAGTATGTCAAAAATTTGCATCATGGGTTTCCTAATGTTTGGATAGTTTATAGAATATTATTAACCATACTGGTTACGTTAGTTTCTGTAGAAAAAAGTTTCTCAAAATTGAAGTTGATAAAAAACTATCTTCGATCAACTATGTCACAGGATAGATTAAATGGTTTGGTCATATTGTCTATTGAAAAAAAGATGGCAGCTAAGCTTGATTATGATGATTTAGTTGATAATTTTGTACGATAAAAAGTGCGAAGACTATAAACATTTTGTTATTAGATTTAGTTTATATATATATGTCACTTTTTATAATTTAATGAATTTAGCATATTGAATATTGATGATAATTATGTGCATTTAATTATCGACTCATGTTTATATTTAATAAAAAAATATTATATAAGACTTTCATCTAAAAATTAGTCTAGGGCCTCTAATTTTACTGAGAGGGCCCTGGTTCTATCGAAGATCGCCCGGTAAAATACTTGTGAATGTGTGATCGATCATGTTGTAGCATGGAAAATTTTGTCCCGACCGGTCTAGCATTCATGTGTACAAATCACGCTCGAGTCAACTATCGAGTCATATTGTCTATAGGGATGACAATTTCACCCGAACCCGATGGAGGATCCGACATCTGACCCGAATGGAGGAGGGTATGGAGGGACTATCAATACCCGATACCCGACCCGAATACTCGATTAAATAATATATATACATATATTAAAGAAAATTTTCTTTTCCTAAAATCAACTAACTATTTTTGTTGATATTAGGAGGAGACTATATAGATGTTTAATCTATTTTTTAATTATATATATATTTTTTTAATAGGTTGTTAATTTTAATATATTTTTGTGAATGATAATAGTTGGAAAAAAAGAAGAAAAATTATAACTAGAGAAGATATTCGATCATTTAATGAGTATAGGTATACCCATCGGAGATCCTATACCCGATGGGTATGGGGACGGAGGATATAGAATCCGACCCGAACCCGACCCATTGTCATCCCTAATTGTCTATTGAAAAAAAGATGGCAGCTAAGCTTGATTATGATGATTTAGTTGATAATTTTGTACGACAAAAAGTGCGAAGACTATAAACATTTTGTTATTAGATTTAGTTTATATATATGTCACTTTTTATAATTTAATGAATTTAGCATATTGAATATTGATGATAATCATGTGCATTTAATTATCGACTCATGTTTATATTTAATAAAAACATATTATATAATACTTTCATCTAAAAATCAGTCTAGGGCCTCTAATTTTATTGAGAGGGCCCTGGTTCTATCGAAGATCACCCAAATACTTGTGAATGTGTGATCGATCATGTTGTAGCATGGAAAATTTTGTCTCGACCGGTCTGGCATTCATGTGTGCAAATCGCGCTCGAGTCAACTTGGTTCAGTACAATCCAGGCCTGAATTTGCACCCCCCCTGCGTGGTCCAACATTCGTGTGTACAAGTCGCGCTCAAGTCAACTTGGTTCAGTACAACCCAAGCCATGGATTTGCACCCCTGCACACCCATAGGTGAAAGAGAGCCTCTCCCTTTGGATTTGTTCACATCCTCAATGTATGTGAATAAATATAAACCAATAAAAATGCCTTGAAACTTCTAATATAGGACTAAAATCCGATTCATAATGGAGTTTCTTTCCTCTTTTATTTCCTCTCCATTCACTTATTCAACAAGATCAACTCATCCGCCGCCACTCGCCTGCCATGGTGGGATGATCTAAGAGATCTGAGAATTAACAACATGCCGCATCTTGTTACCCTGATTTTAAAATCTTGTTCCAGCTTTGCCTATTAGATTTTCTTTTAAACTTTCTTAAAAAAAGAAACAGATTATATGCATTTAAAAAAATTAAAGAAATGCAGTATTTCGATTCGACTTTACAAAGCAAAACTAAAAATTAAATAAATGTATCGTTAATTAAAAAGAAAAGAGATTAATAAATGAATATTAGCTAAACTATAGGATTTTCTAATCTTTCTCAATAATTTTGATTGTTCTAATGTTTCTGAAAGATTGAAATTGTCAAAAAAAAATACAAAAAAAAAGCAAATTATCAATCATGCATTCTTGTCTTTATCATAAACAAATCATTTTTAATCACGATGAAGGTTTTAAATTTATTTTTTCAATACAAACGGGCCATCGGTCCCTTTGGGCAAAGGGTCGGATAAACTTAATTAGCAACCCAATCTAACTGAAGCTAAAAGTTTAATTTAGTTAATTTAAAATTTTATTTTTAAAAAAATATTAATTATTTTGATTAAATCAGTTCCGTTTTTAGTATAAATTCGATTAATTAAACTAAATCAAAAATAGAATGAAAATAACGCTTGATGATATATATTCGCATGTAGCAATCAATAGATGATTAGACTTAAAAAATCGAATAAATTATTTAATCGACTGTTAATCATCAATCCATCCATGATTTAAAAAATTAGTTATTCTTTGCTTTTAACTGATATTTTATTTGTCAATTTATTTAATTTTTATTAAAAAAATTTGGTAGGTTTCTTTAGGTAAAAAAAACTAATTTATTTGATTTTAATTTAAACAGTTTGATGGTTTAGGGTTCAATTATTAATCGATTACCTTAAGTACCTAGTTGTTGGAATTTCAAGCTAGTATTTTTTTTTTTATTTTTTATAGGCTCAATGTGGATAATTGTCCACACTGAGCCCTTGTGAACTTAGCCATTATTTAAAGAGTTCGGATCTTCTGTCTCGAAATATTTATATCCTTGTGTCCTTTTATCGATCGGATAGACATAATTATATCTCAAGGATGTCTTACACATCATGAGAATACCGCACACATCTTAAGGACGATATGACTGTCTGATCGGCAAGGGGACACGACACTACAAGAAAAAAACTGATAAACAACACTTCTAAAGCGTTGTCTATATATCTGAAAAAGCATTGTTAAAAGCATTATTGTTAAAAGTTTACTTAACGATAATATTTTTAAAGCGTTATCGTTTGCAGCAAAGACAATGCTTTTGCAACGCTTTAAAAGTGTTATCATTTTTTGCAAAGATAACATTTTTGCAACGCTTTAAAAGCGTTGTCATTGGTAGCAAAAACAACGCTTTTACAACGATTTAATAGCATTGTCATTTTTTACAAAGATAACATTACTGCAACGCTTTAAAAGCGTTGTTTTTTTACAAAGATCACACTTTTACAATGCTTTAAAAGCGTTGTCTTTTAAAAATTAAAAAAAAATCTATTTACAAAATCATTATTTTTATATTTACAAAACTATTAATTTTCTTTTACCATGTCCAAAATTGAATTTGACATATAATAGCAGTTAATCAGCTCGGCTAATGATTTCAAACTCATAGCAAAATAATAGAATTCAACTACAATAATAGAACTCAACTACAAAGTACATATTAGTACTTACAAGAGAAGCAAATATCAAATTAATAATTAGCTGTTTTAAAGTAGATAGTGACATTCAAATTTAAAATAAAAGAGCACAAAATAATTAACCGACCTCAAAGCCAACGATCTATTTACTTCTACTAGCTACACTAAAAAATGATTGTCGGCTTGAGACTGGGACAAAACACATAGTTACTAGCACAATACAGAAGAAGTAGCTTGTCTTTCTCAATTTAATTGTTTAAAGAGCACAACACTTGTATGCTAGAGTTATATCTTGGTCGAGTAGATTCTATTGCAGAAAGAAGCAATTGGATTTTGTCTAGGATCTTTATGAGCTCCGAACAAATTGAGCAGTTGGCCTGAAATATAAATAAAAAATTATTATCAACAATTTGAACTAAAAAATTATTTCTACAAGCTATTGTCTATAAATAAACTAATACTCATTGCTCAGAAATGGAGATTGTTGTTTTAACTACATGTCTACTTATTGCCAGGAACCAGCAATAAATCTAGTCTTGTTGGAGAGAAAAAACAGATGTTACATAAATCAGTAGAAATAGTAAAAATCAGTTATATTACCTGTAACCAGTACAATTGTCAATTTGTGTTTTCCAACCTACTGGCTAATCCACTACATTCATTTAGAGGATGCCCAGTTCCTTCTAATATCTAGCTAGTTTGCATGCTATTGTCAATTTTTTGATGTTTTCCATTTATTGTTATATATAAATTTTATAAATAAACCTTTTATGTATACCTAAAAAGAATCTGCAGTCCCAATTTGAACAAGCACGTGAGCAGCAGTATTCCACAGATATCTAAAATGTACGAGTCAAAAATCTCACTAACAGCGTTAATAGGATATAAATCCGACACTAAAAAAATAACATATAAGCTATAGCCAAATCAAAGAAGTGAATTACTTGCTTGGATGGATGATGTCGCGGATGATTTCGTGGATCTCATTATGACAGAAAAATTATGGTATCACTTGCCTATTGAAGTGCTTGAATATCATTCGGTAATAGATTTTATAAATAAACCTTTTCCCAATTAACCAATTCAACTAGTCAAGCCGATTACCCATTAGACTTTTATCGATTCAATCAACTGTTCAGTTTTTAAAACATTGATTGCCAATTACAAAGCTAATCCTGTGAATAAGCTTTTCTAAATCTCTATTATGTCCTTACCATCTCAACTGATTTAAGATTCAATGCAAGTAATCAGAATAATAGTTAAAGATAAGCCTACTAGTGGACAGTTGCAGAAAGCTCACTAACTAAATCCATAGTCATCAAATAAAATAAACATTATATAATCAGTTAGGAGCTTCTAATCTGATCTTCACTGATTACTGAAATGTGAAAAGTGGTGTGATATGGAAGTGAAAGTACAAGAACAAAAAGGTAGAGAATATAAAGAAGGTTTATAAAAGTATAGGCTTCTTTTGTGCTAATAATGATAATGAACATGCATAAATTTAAATGCACCTACTCATAAATATGATTTTGTATACATTCTGTCAACTCCGAATGCACCTCATCAATTTCTTCCCGAGAGTACTCTGCTTGTGTAAACTGTGAACACGCATATTATATTAATGAAAAAATAATCAATTCTGACTTTGCAAATTTTAAATAGTTTATTTCAAATAATTTGAAATAAGCAAGATAATATTACTATTGATCGTAGTGAATCTCTCTCGATAATTTCAACTTCTTCAATAATTTATCTCATAAATCTTATCACATAATAGCAACATTGTTTGACATCTTATTACCGAGGAGCCTATGGTAATTAGAAACAAATTATTAATGATAAATATATACATTAAAATATATGTTATATATACTTACACATACCTTTACTTCTTCCCATATAGTCTTTTTTTCTACCTTTCCTTCCCTTGTTTGAATTAAACAATCTTAAGGCCCTTCATGCGTTAATGATTTTTTATATATCAATTTTTTATTGAGTAAAATAAATGCTTAATAAAAAATAAATATGAACTAACATTTCCACCACATATTTCCAATTCTCATCGCGAATGTTGTGGCTTAGGGAAGCCAATAAATAAATAACTTCATTGTAAGGGTTAATGACAGTGAAAATCCAATGGAAATTATGCACAAACGCATAATTAGTGCATATGATTCAATAAATTATCGAAAGGCAGCAATTGAAAGTGATGTTTTAATTCTTACTTACCCGATATTACATGGCACCAATATTAGTTGATCTACTGATGCATCACTCAGCCTGCATGCTAAATGACTTTCCCTTTCATTCAACCTTTCAAGCTTACCTTTTTTATTATGTGTAGTGTTTGCCATATGTGAGATATTGTGTGGATTCACAAATCTGAATTTCTCTTTCTTATCTTTCAACAATTTTTTATAAAGATGTCTGTCATTACAAACATAATAAATTGAAGAGGCGAATATCTAAAAATAGACCGATCATGACTACGATAACCTTGTAGAGAATACGTCATCATTCCATAACTGTATCACTATAAATTTATCAGACAACATAATATGGTAAAGCGAAAATGTGCTCTCTCTAATTGAAATATCATTTGAGATCTTTGTACCGCCATATTCTAATACCATGTACTAATTTCTTAAATGTTATTATAGGTAATGCATTAATAAATAAATCTGTCAAATTATCGCTAGAGCGATTTTGTTGAACTTTAATATCACCATTCTTTTGTAGATCATGAGTGAAGAAGAACTTTGGTGAAATATGTTTAATTCTATCCTCTTTAATATACTTTTTCTTTAATTGAGCTATACATGTCGTATTGTCTTCATACAATATTGTTGAAATTTTTTTGTTAGTAGTTAAACTATATTTTCCCTTGATATGTTGAATCATGGATCTCAACTAACACATTCCCAACTTGCTTCATGTATTGTAAGTATTTCTGAATGATTCGATAATGTATTAGCTATGATTTGTTTGATAGATCTCTAAGATATGATCGTTCCACCATATGTAAATAAATAACTAGTCTGATATCGACCTTTATGTGGATCAGATAAATATCATGTACCTGCATAATCAATTAACTCTGAAATAGACATTAAAATAAAATAAGCTCAAATCGATGGTACCTTAAAGATACATAAATATATGTTTAATTCCATTCCAATGTCTACGTGTTGGAGAAGAACTATATCTTACTAATAAATTTACAACAAATATTATATCTAGACTTGTATTATTAGCAAGATATATTAATGTACCTATTGCACTTAAATACGGACTTCAGGAACAAGCGGTTCTTCACTATTTTACTAGATCGAAAAAGATCTTTGTTTACATCAAGCGATCGAATAACCATCAAGGAACTTAATGGATGAGCTTTATCCATATAAAATTGTTTTAAAACCTTAGTGTATAAGCTGATTGATGGATAAAATTTCCATCTACAAAATGTTCGATTTTTAATTCAATACAAAACTTCTTTTTTCCTAGGTCTTTTATTTCGAATTCTCTTTTCAAGGTACCAACTGTATATATAAGTTCTTCAAGACTTCCAATGATATTCAAATTATCAACATATACAGAAATAATGATAAATTTTAATCCATCCTTTTTTATAAAAACACATGAACATATTGGATCATTCTGATATGTATGTTGGACCAAATAATCACTTAGACGTTTATACCACATATATTCAAATTGCTTCAATCCATACAAAGATCTTTGTAATTTAATAGAATAAGTATTTTTAAAATTTGAACTTAATGCTTCTGACATCATGTGTAGAACTTTATAGCTTAATAATGATCAACACTTGCATAAAATAACTAAAAGACTAAAAAGAGACGAGGCACGAAGAAATTACTGGGTTACAATCGAGGAGGTTATTAAACCAAGGAAGATATAAAACTCACTAAAATTCTCCTCTAGTGGAGAAGCCTCTTACAGCAGTAAAATCTCACAACTAGAAAGTTAAATTGAAACTGAATCAATTACGAGTATTATCTCTCTCTTTTTGTTGTTGTTGTTTTTAGCTTCTGGGAGCAAGGCTGCTTTATAGCCCTGCTCGGTACACCTGGAATGGGACAAAGTTTATCCGCAACACAGCGGGATGCATCACATCGCAAATGGCTAAAACTTCTATTCCAAGCACCCGGAAGGGTTCCGAGCGCCCGGAGGGGTTTCGGGCGCCCGGACCAAGTCAACTCACTAGTTGACTTTTCGGTCCAGGCCTTCCGCTCCAACTTTGCTCGCTTGGATGATTTCGGTCATCCGAAATAGGGCTCACCCAAAGCCAACTTCCGACCTTCTCGAGCAAGCCGCTCCGGCTTTAGAAACGTCGCACGCCTCCTTCTCGTTCGCTCGCGTACTCTTCCGCAGCACCTCACCCCTCAGATGCACCAAGCCCGTCGGGTCTCTAGCTCCCATGCCGTCAATCTCACTAGCGGCATCTTTTACTCGACTTCCTGTGCTGCTAAGCTCCTACACACTTAAACACAGGGGTTAAAAACCAACAGAACCTAACCCGACTTGGTTGATCACATCAAAACTACCTTGGGGTACTAACAATCTCCCCCTTTTTGATGTAATCAAATTCAAGTTCAGTTAGGGTAAACCATAAAAATAGTTATAATTTTTGCAAAAAAAAAAAATTGCAAGTACATAAATTAAGTGTTGGTGCGGTTTGCACTAACGATTTAACCCATGTTTTGATGAATGACAAATCAGGTTAAGTTAGCTTGTTGTTGTCTAATACTCTGATCGAGTGTGCAGGAAATGTCCAGACAGGTCGACGGGCTGACCAGATATCTAGCACGAAGCCCAGCTAGGACGATGGGATGACCGGATAGCTGGAGAGAAGTCCAAGCGGGTCAACGGGTTGACCGGACGCTTGGCGAGAAGTCTAGCTTGGTCGACGGGCTGACCGGATAGCTGGCGAGAAGTCCAGACGGGTCGAAGGGCTGACCGGACGTCTGGCAGGTAAGTGAGGTAAGTCACTGGAGGGGAGTGACTGCGAGGACGCGTTCCCGGGAAGGGAACATTAGGCGTCGATCCGGCTTAGATCCATTTCGGATCTAAGTCGAGATCGTGACTAGATTCCGGTCTCGGAAAGACGGAATCTAAGTCATACTCTTTGCTATTATTTTGTTGAACTTTAATTATGCTAACACTTTGTTTTGCAGGATCTATTTTGTCTCGGACTAACTTTGTTTTGCAGGAAAGTTGTTCGCTGGAAAAAGGTGGTCCGAGCGCCCGAGAGGCACCCGGGCGCCCTGGAGGCAAAAATTATCCTGACCGCACGTCGCCACTTGGAGCTCGTTGGTTGGACTTGCCACGTTTCACCAGGGCGCCTGGAAGGGATCCAGGGCACCCCGAGCTTCATATAAAAGATGGGGCGGAGGCAGAGATCAGAATCATCTCAGAACTCTTAGATTGCTTGCTCTGCTGCTCTGCGCTCCAACGACGCCAACGAAGCTCCGACAAAGTTCTCTTGTCCTTGTGGTTTTCTTTCTGTCGATATAGCTTTGTTTTAATTTTCATTAGCACTCCTTGTACTGTCTTTATAATCATTATTTTGAATTGCTAGTGAATTGCCCAACGAAAGTGCTCACGGAGTATGGGCCTTCGAGTAGGAGTCGTCATAGGCTCCGAACGAAGTAAAAAACATTGTGTTCATCTGTCTAAGCTGTTTTATTTCCGCTGCGCTTAACTCTTTTATACTCGTTGTTTTTCGAATCGATATTCACCCCCCCTATCGACGTTTCACGGTCCAACAAGTGGTATCAGAGCAGGTACCGCTCTGATTTGGTGCAACCACCAATCAGACAGGGGGTGAAAATATTTTTTTTCGCTTAATTCTAAATTGATATTACTATTAAGTTAGGAATTTTTTCTTTCTTCTCGTTGCAATTAAATCTAAATTGGTGCAACACCAATTTAGATACAGCTATTATTTTTTCCGCACTACTAATCCAAGACCAAGTCTTGGAATATTTTTTCGTTATTTACTTGTGTGCAGCGTGTCTCAACTAGACGGATTTAGCACAGTACAACCTCCCTTATTCAACGGGGATGACTTCTCGTACTGGAAGAAAAGAATGGAGGTGTACCTAAAGACAGACTACGATCAATGGTTCAGCGTTATAAAGGCGTACCGAACTCCAGTCGACAACTCCGGAAATTCACTAGACCCAGAACAGTGGACTCCGGACATGAGGAAAAAGGCATCAACAGAAAACAAGGCAATCAACACACTACATTGCGGCCTAACATGAGAAGAGCTGAATCGCGTCGGACCACATCAGAATGCTAAAGAATTGTGGGACAAACTGATTGAGTTGCACGAAGGAACAAGCGATGCGAAGGTAACAAAAAGAGACCTACTTTTAAATAAAATATTTAATATAAAAATGCAGGAAGGGGAAACGGCAAGTCAACTGCATGCAAGAATCAAGGACGTCCTCAACGGACTCCACGCAATAGGCCACTAGATGGAAAACAGAGATTTAATAAGGTACACACTAAATGCTTTTCCTCGTAATAGCTTGTGGGCATCAATCGTAGATGCCTACAAAATTTCGAAAAATTTATCTAAGTTAAAATTAGACGAGCTTTTTTGTGAGTTAGAATTACATGAACAAACTAATGCTGGAGCCGAGAAAGGTATTGCTTTATTTGCAGACTCATCCAAAGAAAAGAAGAACAAGCCTGAATCTGAAGAAGATTCTGATCAAGATACCGAAGATGAAGAACACCTGGTAAACCTGGTAAGAAAAATGTTCACCAGGAGAAAAAGAAGCTTCAGCAAGAAGGACCTTCAAAAGATCAGTTCTCCCTCGGAACAAAAGAACGTGACGTGCTTCGGATGCAACAAAAAGGGACACTACAAGAACGAATGCCCAAGACTGAAGTTCGACAAATCGAAGCAAACCAAAAAGAAGGCCCTCAAAGCAACGTGGGACGACTCCTCGGACGAATCGGAGGGAGAAGAGCAGAAACATGATGGCCCGCGAAGCTGAAACGGAAGACGAGTCGGAAGATGAAGACGGGTCTGAACCCGAATCAAGCCACGAGTCCGTACTCGTTTCCAAAGGCCCGGATGAGGTATATTTTAATTTAAATAAAAAATTCTTTAAAATTATTTCTTGCTTAAATAGTAAGTTAATTAAAATAGAAAATGAAAACAAATCACTCCTTGAGGAAAATCAAGACCTCAAGGAACAAATAAAAAATTTAAATCCAACTCAAGATCTAATACTTGAAGAGAACTCATCATTAAAATCAGAAATTAATAACTTAAAAGAAATACTAGAAAAATTCACTACAAGATCAAAAAATCTATACTTAATCCTGAACAATCAAAAAGCATGTTATAATAAAACCGGACTTGAATACAAGTCGAACTCAAATAAAACCTTTAAGTCATTAATAACCCAATACAAATCAACTAATCATGCTTAGGTTCCGAAAGCGTGTTTGACCACGCAAGTAGGAATTAATCAATATTACATACCTAAAGAAAAAATATACTATATTAACTCGAATAAACTAAATCAAAAACCAAAACACAAATCAAAGAAATCAAAATTTAAAAATATTAAAACTCAACAAAATATAAATTATCACCAAGTTAATTATAACTATAAAAGGAATCGACACAAACCTAAAACGAAAATTTAAATTAATGGCCAGTAATTCAGGGGGAGGCTCCAGAATAGCTGGCACCTCCAAAACTAACTTACCTGACAGGGTAACCTAAACAAACTGACCCGGCAGGGTAATTAGGATTAGTTAAAAAGAGACCAAGTTTAACTTGAATCATGGTACTGGTGAAATTTTTGGATGATAGTATGTTAGGGAAGCTTGGGCATCGCATGTCTAGAAAGATATGGTTTCGATCTGGTGCATTTGGCCAAGTGGAACTGACCGAAGCTACCCTTAAATGGATCCTAACTAGTGAGACCAAGGTTTAGTACTAATCTCCATGAATAGGACTATTCGGAAAACCTCGAAAGGTTGATTACTTCTAATGACGTCCATGTGACTCACCAAGCTTAGAAGTTTATCCGAAGAATGCCTGTTTGTAGAGACCAAAGCTAAACCTGAATCTAACACAAGTTAAACCAAAACACCATAATTAAAAATCCAATTTATCTCACAAAATTATAGGATTCCCTGATTGAAAACTCAGATCGGGTGAGATGACTAAGGATCAAAATCAAATTCAAATCAAAGTAATTAAAATTAAAATTCAAATTAAATTAAACTTCGAATTAAAATTCAAATTAAATTTTGAATTAAATAAATTAATCAAATTTCAAATTAAGTTAATTAAATTAAATTTTAAATTAAATTAATCAAATTAAATTTCAAATTGAATTAGTTAAGTTAAATTTTGAACTAATCAAATTTCAATAACTAAAATGAATTACGATTAATTTACTTTTAATTTTAAAACCAAATTAACCTCAAAAACTATCTTAAAAATTATCTTAAATCACTTTAAAAAAAAAAAAAACGGGGCGGGCACCCCTGGTATACCCTTCCGGGGCGCCCCGCCCGAAATCAACCCCGGGCGCCCGGAAAGGCTCCGGGCGTCGGGAGTTCCCTATAAATAGGGGGCAGCAGGCGCCCCCAACACTTGCCACAAATCTCTTCACTCTTACCAAGGTTCTATCTGAACCTCAGTGTGAGAGTGTTCTAAAATTAAATTTTCTTGAGGTGAAGACGCTGCCACGACTCAACCGAGGTCATCAGTTCTATATTTTACAATGGCTCCTCGGTAAATCCTTTTTCCTTGTCTAAATTTTTTTTTTTAAATTTGTCTTGATATTTCTATTTAGAATATCTCGTTGATATAACAGTAGGAAACGAACAAATACTGGTGCTGGGCCCTCTAATGCTAGTACTGACCCTAGGTTTCCCACAGATGAACTTAGAGTTAGGTTTGAGTCAACCATTTATATGGCCATTAGGACTAAATGCATAGATAGATCGTTCTTTTTAGTTTCTTGTGCACCTGTTATGGAGGTTATAAACCACTATAACCTACGAAACCTTGTTGAATGTACTAGTCCGGTAAACATAAGTCTGTGTGCTGAATTTTGTAACAACCTAGTGAAAGTAGACGACCTTACCTATACTACTAGAGCAGCAGGTACTGATATCACACTATCACCTACGACTATCCGGGAGTTTTTAGGGTTACGTCCATCCACTTGTCCCTTTTTGTGCTATCCTCACGGGGATCTACCATTCGGAGATCCCTACTCACATATCACTCTTGATACGATTTATTCGTATTTTTTTGGGGGAGAGCGAGATCCCACTGTGACCCAGTTTAGGTCTGTAGAACTTCGAGTCCAGGACTATGCTCTTTATAGGGTCTTACTCTTTTGCATCTTACCACTGACTACTCGGGATATCCTTGTGATGCGCCCATTCCACTCATTTTTACTCTATGCCCTGAGTCATAGGTTAGATATTGACATCAGCCTACATATCTTCTCCACCATTATCTACTCTGCTGGATATGTGACTAATAGTCGAGTCCACATGCCTTTTTGTCACATTCTGACAGCATATATGTCCTCGTTGCACATTGATGTCACTAGAGGAGACATTCGCTGTATGACTGAGTTTGACGTCATAACAGCTAGGAACTTCTCTCTGGCTAGTATCCACATAGATGAGGGCGACGGTACTATGTCTTGGCGGAGGGGGGCACGGCACCAGCACGACCCAGGAGCGCAGGGGGAGGCCGAGCAGGATGAGTTCATGCTTGCACTGTTTCCGGAGGAGGTCGTTCCACCTCCACCACCAGCTCGAGCACCACGTCACGCACCACGCACTCTAGCCGACCGCATGACTGGACTAGAGAGGGCCATGGCGAGTCTCCAGCAGGAGAACTCTGACTTTCAGCGTGACATGCGGTGAGAGGTCTCCGAGTTACGAGCTGACGGGCAGACTCGACACACTGAGCTGATGACACTACTCCGCTCCTTGGGATATGGACCACCCCCTTCCTCATCTCAGTAGCTCTAGTTGTGACACTTCAGTTATCTACATCACTTGTAGAATACTTATTGATCTATCTAGTGTTCTTTCTGATATGGATTGATTATGTTCGATCTTAATAGACTAGGAGTTTCAAACTTCAAAAATATTTTCAAAAATGGTTATTCTCAAATTATAGGTTAAAACATATTCTGTTTTCAAAACTTTCCTATTTTTAGATTTTTAAATAAATTGTTAGCCTTAGACTAGTTTAAAATCCTTAGAGAACATGTACCCATAGGACTAGTTTTGAGCATCTCACCAAAACCCTAGGTTTACCTTGCTTGTGTTTGACGAACATAGAAAGGGGTGAGATGCATAGGCCACTTGCCTAAGACTTAAGATGCTTATTTCAGTGCATCGACATAAGTCTGGGCGTTAAATACAAAATATATATTAATCAAGTTAAGGTTGACCTTAACTTGACTAACCAAGTGAAAGCTGCTATCTTTTGATAAGTCAGTCAGTAACAAACTGGTTAGACATTTGATTTAACGTCAGGTTCAGGGGGAGAAATAAAACGACTTCAGTTTTTCAAATTAAACTTTAAAATTATTTTTGACTCAACTTGATTAAAAATATGCAAATTTTTTTTGAAAAGTTGATTCTGAAAAAGAATTTTAAAAAAATCCTTTGTCTACGTTAAATATTTTAAAACTATGTTTGCAAACTAACTCTTACACAATCAAGTTATTTTGGGTTTCATTTTTTTATTTTTTTTATTGAAAATTAATTTTGAATATTAAATTTAACTTAGTTTTGAAAATTAAAAATGAGATTTTTTTTTGTTATTGAAAATTGTGGAAATGAGATTTTTCAAAAAGTTTACAAATTAAATCTTTTACAAACTTAGTGTTGAAAAATAAATTTCAATCAGTTTTGAAATATAATCTTTTTCAAACTCAGTTTTGGAATTTTTGAAAACTTATTTGAAAAGCATTTCAAAATTGAAACTTGTGTTGAAAAATTTAAAATTTGATCTTGAAATTTAGAACTTATACACTTATGTGTGAGATTCTTTCTAAACTTAGCTACTTTTCTAAACATCCAAAAGCTAATGCTTTAAACAGTTTAAACTCCCCCAAATTATCTTGACATTAAAAAAAAAAAAAAAAGTCTATGCTTAGTTAATCCATGTTTTTTTTGATGAATGCCAAAGGGGGAGGGTTAGGTGGTTAAGTTAGCTAAACCAAACAACCAAACTGAAAATACAAACTAACTTAAAAACCACATTAAATGCATGTTGTTTTATGCATATGTTTACACTAACTTAACCAGGTTGTCATTCCATCAAAAAGGGGAAGATTATTGGTGCGGTTTGTACTAACGATTTAACCCAGGTTTTGATGAATGACAAATCAGGTTAAGTTAGCTTGTTGTTGTCTAACACTCTGATCGAGTGTGCAGGAAAAGTCCAGATAGGTCGACGGGCTGACCAGATACACTAACTTAACCAGGTTGTCATTCCATCAAAAAGGGGGAGATTGTTGGTGCGGTTTGCACTAACGATTTAACCCAGGTTTTGATGAATGACAAATCAGGTTAAGTTAGCTTGTTGTTGTCTAACACTCTGATCGAGTGTGCAGGAAAAGTCCAGACAGGTCGACGGGCTGACCAGATATCTAGCACGAAGCCCAGCTAGGACGATGGGATGACCGGATAGCTGGAGAGAAGTCCAAGCGGGTCAACGGGTTGACCGGACGCTTGGCGAGAAGTCTAGCTAGGTCGACGGGCTGACCGGATAGCTGGCGAGAAGTCCAGACGGGTCGAAGGGCTGACCGGACGTCTGGCAGGTAAGTGAGGTAAGTCACTGGAGGGGAGTGACTGCGAGGACGCGTTCCCGGGAAGGGAACATTAGGCGTCGATCCGGCTTAGATCCATTTCGGATCTAAGTCGAGATCGTGACTAGATTCCGGTCTCGAAAAGACGGAATCTAAGTCATACTCTTTGCTATTATTTTGTTGAACTTTAATTATGCTAACACTTTGTTTTGCAGGATCTATTTTGTCTCGGACTAACTTTGTTTTGCAGGAAAGTTGTTCGCTGGAAAAAGGTGGTCCAGGCGCCCGGAGGGAATCCGGGCACCCGGAGGTCCGGGCGCCCGGGAGGCACCCGGGCACCCGGAGGTCCGGGCGCCCGGGAGGCACCCGGGCGCCCTGGAGGCAAAAATTTTCCTGACCTGCGCTCGCCACTTGGAGCTCGCTGGTTGGACTTGCCACGTTTCACCAGGGCGCCTGGAAGGGATCCAGGGCGCCCCGAGCTTCATATAAAAGATGGGGCGGAGGCAGAGATCAGAATCATCTCAGAACTCTTAGACTGCTTGCTCTGCTGCTCTACGCTCCAACAACGCCAACGAAGCTCCGACAACGTTCTCTTGTCCTTGTGGTTTTCTTTCTGTCGGTATAGCTTTGTTTTAATTTTCATTAGCATTCCTTGTACTGTCTTTGTAATCATTATTTCGAATTGCTAGTGAATTGCCCAACGAAAGTGCTCACGGAGTACGGGCCTTCGAGTAGGAGTCGTCACAGGCTCCGAACGAAGTAAAAAACATTGTGTTCATCTGTCTAAGCTGTTTCATTTCCGCTGCGCTTAACTCTTTTATACTCATTGTTTTTCGAATCGATATTCACCCCCCCTCCCTCTATCGACGTTTCACGGTCCAACATTAAGTACATAAATAAAAAAAGATTAAAATTGTACTACCTCCCCCTAGACTTAATCTTTACTACTCCCCCTTTTGATCACCTTAAAAGTGGGTTCGTTAGACATATTACTTGGAAGGTCTAAAAGTCTAAGGGAGAAAAAATAAAAAATATGAAAAGTTAAGTTTCAAAAACTTTGATTTTAAAAAAAATTCTTTTAATAATAAAATTTTAGCAAGGGTTGAACTGAAAAAAATTTCAGAGAAAGTTAAATTTTTGGCAAAATTAAAAAAAAAATTACATTTTGATCACTAGTTCATAAAAATTTCTAACAAAAAAAATATTCAAAAGATTGTTTAGATTAACTTAAACAAATTTTAATGATTAGACCTTTTTAAATAAATTTTTCTTGCAAAAATTTAAAACATTAGTTGAATACTTCACAGAAAATTAATTAAATATTTGTTATTGGAGTATCAACCACTTCTAGACAAAGCCTCTTAAAGAATTTAAATATTTAACTTTCTTTCTGAAAGCCTTAAGAAATTAATTAATCTAAATATGATTTTGGAACCCAAAATAGGTTCCTTTCTATAGGATTAATTAGAAATTTGTTAGAAATGTATTTTTGTGATATTTTCCTAATTTGGCCTTGATGGTATTTAAAATACCAGTTTAAATTATTATATCTCCTAATATTTTGATTATTTGTGCATGCATGATTTTTTAAATATTCTATTTCTATTTTTAATCTGTCATTTTCTATTTTTAAATTATCAAACAAATGTAAGGGGCATGCATTAGCTAATTGTCCTGTCAAGCCTATATTTTTTTTTTTTTCTAATTTTACTAAATCCTTGGAAAGAATCTTAATAAATTGAAATGACTCTTCAAGAGATAAGACACGTACCTGACTTATCTCATATTCTGATGCTCCCCCTTCATCGTAGCTTTCCTCTGATGATTCTTCCCCTTCATCGATGCTCATCTCTGAGCTGATTTCGTCTTCTTTTTGATGGTCTATCATTAGGGCTAGTCCGACGTAGGCTTCGATTTCATATTCGAAGGACGACGATTCATCCCATGTGGCTCTTAGTTTATGCTTGGGTGTAGCTGACTTTTTATTCTTTTCCTTGTCCTTGTTCTTCAATTTTGGGCAATTATCCTTGATGTGTCATTCTTCGTTGTAGTTGTAATATCGGACATTCCTTTTATTCCGATAATAGTTTCTCGTCTGCGATTTAAATTTATTAGATTTAATAAATTTATTAAATTTTCTTACTAATAGCAGCGCCTCATATTCAATGATGGACGCTTCTGAGTCTGGATTGTCCGTTCTTGCCTTCAGGGTAATGTTCTGACTAGGCTCCCTTTTCATCTCTACAACATCTAGATTCGTGAAGTTCAAAGGTGGAAAAAGGATTTTCTAATGAACTAACTTCTAGGTCTTTAGATATATAAAATGAGTCGACTATAGAGGTCCACTCAGGTGTCCTAGGGAATGCATTTAAAGCGTACCTTAATGAATCTCAGTTCGTTACCTTTTCTCCCAGATTCGTGAGTCCGTTGATGAGTTCTTTGATCCTCGAGTGCAGATGTGAGACTATTTCACTTTCTTCTTTCTGGAGGTTCGTTAGTTGGTTCCGGAGCAGATCCTGTCTCGCGAGCTTTGCTTCGGAAGTTCCTTCGTGTAGTTTTAGGAATTTCTCCTAAATTTCCTTTGCTAATTCGTAATTTTCGATCCGATTTACTTCCTAGGGTGGAAGTACGCTGAGTTCGTGGAACTCGGCTCGTCCGTTCACTACAAAGTCTGCTTCCTCCTTCTTGCTCCATTGGTATTCTTCCTTTTCATTTCCATGTTGGTCTTTAGAAGCTACAAAACGATATTTAATTATCAAAAAAATTCAAAATCAATTTTAAAAAATACCTCCATGCATTTTTTCCATAACGCAAATTCTGCCTCGAACTTCGGCGAGCAGATGCTCGGTTCGGCTATCATCTTGGTGCTTCAATCGGAAGTTAGTCCTTCTAAGGTATTTTGGCTCTGATACCACTTATAGGACTCTTGGCGGCCGGCTAGAGGGGGTGAATAGCCCTGCGAAGAAAAACAACCTTCCTCAAACTTTATAGCTTAATAATGATCAACACTTGCATAAAATAATTAAAAGACTAAAAAAAAGACAAGGTACAAAGAAATTACTTGGTTACAACCGGGGAGGTTGTTAATCCAAGGAAGATGTAAAGCTCATTATAATTCTTCTATGGGCGGAGAAGCCTCTTACAGCAGTTAAATCTCACAACTAGAAAGCTAAACTAAAATTGAATCAATTACAAGTGTTATTTCTCTCTTTTTCTTATTGTTTTTAGCTTCTAGGAGCAGGGATGCTTTTATAGCCCTACTCGGGCACCTGGAAGGGTTCCAAGCACTTGGAATGGGATAAAAATTTATCCCCGATGTAACGGGACATGAACGTTGCAAATGGCTAAAACTTCTGTTCCGAGCGCCCGGAGGGGTTCCAGGCATCCGAACTAAGTCAACTCGACAGTTGACTTTTTTTTGTCCGGGTCTTCCACTCCAGTTCTTCCGCTCTGGCTCCACTCGCTTGTGTGATTTCGGCCATCTGAAATAGGGCTCATCCAAAACCCAACTTCCAGACTTTTCGAGCAAGCTTCCACTCTAGCTTCGGAAACACCATGCGCCTCTTTCTCCTCCGCTCGCGTACTCTTTCACAGCAACTCGTCCCTCAGACACACCGAGCTCGTCGGCTCTCTCTCATGCCATCCTCTCAATAGCTGCGTCTTTTGCTCGACTTCTTGTGCTCCTAAGTTCCTGCACAAAGACACAAGGGTTAAAAACCAATAAAACCTAACCTGACTTTGTTGATCACATCAAAACTATCTTGGGATACTAACATCATGAATCTTTTAGGGATTTTCATATAAATATCATTATCAAGTTTTCATACAAATAAGCTATTACTAAATCCATCAAAAGCATTTCAAATTTTTCTTATGCTGTCATACAAAAAAGATGTTGAAATGTGATTGCATCTACTACAAGGGAATATGTTTCTTCATAATCAATAATAGTTTTTTGAAAAAAAAAACCTTGTGCCACTAAAGGATCTTTATATCTTATAATTTCATTTTTTTTTTTCATTTTGCTTTTATAAAAGGGGAGCCTTGGCACAACGATAAAGTTGTTGCCATATGACCAAAAAGTCACGGGTTCGAATCTTGGAAACCGCCTCTTGCAAAAAGCAGGGTAAGACTGCGTACAATGGCTCCTTCCTCGGGACCCCGCATAGCGGGAGCTTCGTGCACCGAGCTACCTTTTTTTTTTTTTGCTTTTATACAAAAAACCATTTGTACCCTACAGGGGTAACACCTTTCGGCGTTTGGGCTACAAGTCCCAAACCCTAACGTTTTGCAAGTGATTTTAATTCCTCTTTAATTGCATCTTTCCATTTTAGCTAATCATGCATACTACAATATTGTTGAATAGATTGAGGTTCTTGATCATCATTTTCATAAACAATTTTATGTGCTACACTATATGCAAATTTATTGTCAATATATAACTAATCTTGATCAATTCAATTTCTTCCCTGCCCTAACATATTTTAATTATGTCAGTTGTCTCTATAGGAGACCTAGGCGCTTCAAAATGAACATCTTGATTAGTTGCTCCTTTTCTTTTTCGAGAATTTTTATCTTTAAAATCGATTGTCTACCATGCTTCAGATGAGTAGTAATCTCATTAATTAATTGTCCACCATGCTCATATCAATTTTCTTGATAGTATGCTCTAGAAATTGAGCTCTCAACTGAATTATTTGGGCGAGCAATCTCGCAAACGCCAAGTTGCGAGTTGATAATAATTTCATGTGACCATCTTGTAGAGGCATCAATTAGAACCATAAAATATTTAAATGGTCCACATGGTAGGTGAATAGACTCACATATATCGCCTTGTATATGTTCCAGAAATGTAGGGGATTCAATTCTTTAATGGGTGTCCACGTGAATTCTTGATAATTTTTTGAAATATTGTAGAACCAGGATGCCCCAACCAGTCTTGCTAAAGTATAAAATCATTTGAATCAGTAAACTTTAAGTTTACTATTGCATTTGTTTCTACAGTATATATCAAATAAGAAAGTGGGTAATTTTTCATATACATATTTCTTACCCAACACTATCATTGTAATATAGAGATATTCAATATTCTCATCATATGTCTCAATGTGATATCCATTTCAGCGAATATCTTTAAAACTTAGCAAATTTCTTTGAAACTTAGGAGATGACAATGCATTATCAATAACAACTTTTGTTCCTCCAAATAATGATATATTATCTCTTTCAGAACCTTCAATAATATTTGTACTACCGGAAATTGAATTAACATTACTTTCACCCATTTCTAAATAAGAAAAATATTTTTTTTTCTTTCTGAATATAAAATATATCGTTACACTATTGATATGACATAAATCTTCATTATTGAATCCAAAAGTCATGATAGATAATTTTTTTCCGAAATATCAAGAGTCACGAACTCTAACTTTGAAAGATTTGACATAGTGAAAATATATTATAAAGAAAATTAAATCATTAATAATAATTATCATGCATCATATATATATATATATATATATATATATATATATATATATATATATATATATATATATATATATATATATATATATATATATATATATATATATATATATATATATATATATATATATATATATATATATATATATATATATATATATATATACTTAATGAATGATAAAACATGATATAATCAAAAGATGATTTTATAATACTTAATTGTAAAATATTGTAATATTTTTAAAACGTGGCAAGTCATGCAAATATGCATAACTAACTAATTAATAGTTATATATATATATATATAGAACCAGGGATGGTCCATAATGTAATTACAGTCGAATCGAGGTTGTGTTTCTATCACAACCTTCTCATTCAGGTTATAGTTTGGGTCTGAGTGGACTACCAGAGGTCATCGACGGTGGGTAGGTGGCCGAGCTACCAGACGCCAAGTGGAGCGTGTCCTCTGGTCGTCCACCCCGACTCAAACTATAACCTAGGTGGAAGATAAACTGAGAAAAAAAATTACAACTAATTGTAGTCAAATTACAACCGTGATCTAATTGTAATTGCATTGTGGATCATCTTTTAATTTATAAAAAGTGGACTAGAGGATTTAATTTCATGAGCATTCGCTTATGAAAAGGAAATATTATAAACCTTATCACTTTCCACTACTCTTAGAAGGCTATTTAGAGATGATGAATTATAGAGATAGGAAGTTTATGAAATGGTGGGCTATGGACATCCATATATATATATATATATATATATATATATATATATATATATATATATATATATATATATATATATATATATATATATCTTACTATCTTACTATTTTATTAAAAATCCCCCCTCCCTTTACTAACTAACTTTGGTGAAGCCTAAAATGTATTTACATTAATATTCTTTTTTCTATTTACATTAAAAATAATTCCAAGGTTTATTAGTAATTCCACAAGCGAAATAATCAGTGATCTAGAGTTTGAAACTCAGCTACAACGCATTATTATCAATTTTTCTAATCATTAATTTTCTCTAGTTGTTTTATATAAAAAAAATATAATTCTCTTTAGTCTCATATCTTAGAATTAACAACACTATGATCAAAAAAGCTTCTATAAATATTTTAGGTCGACGATGTTAAAAAATATACTTTTCTTAGTTTTTTTTTACTAAGACAAATATAATATTAAATTAAAATAATTTTTTAAATAGGAAAGCCCATTATAGTAATCATTATTGCATGAGTTTGACGAATCTTACCCAAATAATTAATTCTTGGTTTATAAGGGTGACACGAGAAAATCCAAACAATTTGAATTTTTAAAGACCCAAATAATTTATATATTATTATACTACACACGCAAATTATTATGAGGTGTTGCCACAATGATCGAATAATTATTGTCATTACATTCTAAGTAGAAAAGGACTCTCATTAGGAGACTTAATGAACGGTTGCTAATACTCCTATAATGTGAATGAGATTATGAGAACCTCCTACGCTATCTTTTATATCGACCGATGGATCTGAGCTCGTCCATTGGGAGTACTTTTCGATTTATCTTAATAATTAATAAGAAATTTTTATGAGGCCGGATTGACCGTCTCAGCTTCGATGTTACCTGACCTGATTAATCATTATATCAACAAATAGATACTCCCCACAGATGATCGTGAAATCGACCGTGTAGGGCTACTAGGATAACAGATTCTACCTTTGCTACCATATATTGACAAATGGATCAAAAAGCCCTTCCCATACCGATCAACTATAGCTTTCTTATTTACCTCCTCATATATGGCCATGGAGCCAACTGTGTGGGGCCAACCTTGTGGGGCCATTGGGTCTACAAATTCCATCTTTTGCTACCTTATATCAACAAATGGATCATCCCTAGGGCTACGATGCAGTAGAAGGGCATTAAATTGTCATCTAGGTATTCGCGGTTTGATCCTCAGCTACACATATTTATAGAGATTTTTGACTTCTGAGCCACTCGCGATGAGCACTTCCCGATTTAATCTAGCGACAAATGAAAAATTTTCATAGTTTCGGATCAGCCATCTCAGATTCAGTGTTATTTGGTTCATCATTTTTTTTATATCGATAAGTGGACTCATCCGTGATTTAATCCTCAATTACAATGCATTTATAGAGATTTTTCCTCCAAATGGACGTCAACCACGGGATACTAGACTTCTATATCATCCATCATGAATACTTTTCAATTTACTTTAACAGTTAATAAAAAAAATTTTATAGAGTTAGACGATCATCTTAAAAAAAAAAATGATTAACCAAGCTAGATAACGTCGAGCCTGGAGTAATCGGCTCGGTCCCACGGAAACTGCCACAGGATAAATCGGGAAGTGCTCAGAGTGGACAACCCATGAGCCGAGCATCCTTTAGTTACATACATCTTAGGTTCGATGCTATATCATTCATAATTTTTTTTTTATATCGACAAATGGATCAGAGATGAAGTTCATAGAACTTCAAGCAACTAGCGAAAAATTGTTCATAGTCAAATCAAAGTATTTTATCGGAAGTTTTTCTTCTGTTAGATTGTGTTAATTATTTGCGTTCTTATCCTAAATAGTCAAAGTGATCATGATACAGTTTGTTTTTTCTTTTGCACAATGTGCAATTTGCATACATTTGTTCTCTTTGGTGATCATTTTTTTTTATTTGTTAAATGTCCACCACAGAATTGTGCCAAACTCTTATGGAAACTTCAACCTGTTTATGATGAAGGCTTTTAATAAAGAATCAATTTATTGTTCACGAAAAAAAGGAGAAACTGAGCCAAACACGTTTATTACAATTTGTGTTTATATATTTTTTGGGCTAAATTTTGATAAAATTGGATTTATCAAATTGCAACTAATATGTAACAATATCATTATTGAAGTTTTCCCTTAAAAAACAAAAATTGTAAAAAAAAAAAAAGGATTACTAAATTAATTATCGTCGTTATTTTCTAAGTAGGAGACTTAATGCAATGGCCTGGTCCTAAATAGTTGAAAGTGACCATGGACAAGGATCTTTCAACCTTCACACTTTTTCTGCCTGAATATCTCTTTCATTATCATTATTTTTTTAATTTTGTTAAATGTCCACCAGAGAATTGTGCCAAACTTTTGTGTAAAGTTTAAATTGTTTATTGCAAAGGCTGTAAATAAAGACACAATCTCATGTTCACGATAAAAAAGCAGACGAACAAACCACTGAATTCAAATTCGCTTTAGCTTAATTTTTAAAGTTCATCAACCTAAGCATCATGCTTATTGAGCACTTATTTTCATGATCTTAATTATTTGTTAAGAAGCTACCTCCCATATAAATTAAAATATATTTTAATTAAATTGGCAGGGGCCGCGCAAGCGCGTACCCCTCTACCACAAATTATGACGTCCACTCTCCCACTTGAGGAGATGGTAAACCAACGCGCAGCCGCAGTGCAATGGCAGCCGTTGAGCTAGGCCACGAGCCTTGATGATCGCCCGTCGACCCCGTCCAGGTAAGTATGAAACAGTGTTGCTCAAGCCTTCATTCTTAAAGGCCTCGGCCTCCGCTCCTCGTCATCTACTCCACAATGTGGGACTAAACAACGATCTGGTTCTTCCTCGCTCGCATCGCTGACCCACCACACTACCTTCCCAGCCCACTTCCCTTGTTTGTCTCTCATTGCGGCCTCAGTGACCTCACTCGCATCGCCAATGTGCAGGTGCCCCTCGATCTCCAATTTCTCCCCAAGTTCTTCCTTGGAGATGCATTCCGTTTGCCGTGCATAATTTGTGATTACTAGACACCTTCCAAGTGCCCGATTGGTTTGTTTTGGTTTGTTTTGTTTTGTTTTGTTTCGGTGATGGAGGCTCTGATCCTTCGACGTTCCATTCGGTAGCAGCAATGACGGTGAGCCAACTGCGCAATCTACTTGTTTGTTGATATGCCGCAAAGAAGCCTACATTTTGTTATTCAATCAAGTGCCCGATTGGTTTGTTTTGTTTGGTCAATGGAGGTTCTGATGCTTCGACGTTCCATTTGTTGGCAGCAATGGCGGTGAGGGAACTGTGCAATCTACTTGTTTGATGATATGCTGCAGAGAAGCTTACGTTTTGTTTTCCAAGCAAAGTTCTTTCTCACTTGGTTGATGGAGCAAACAGGCCAAGCTCCTGTATCTCGATATGCTTGTCAGAGACACAAATGCAGTTAATTACCAGCAGATGAAGCGATCCATGATCAGCTTAACTGTTCTGCCAGATCTTTCATTTCAGAGACATATTCAGTCTTGCCAGCTGATGGAATTAAATGACAAAGAGAGAATTAAATTGCTAATGTATTCACACAACAGCATTATGCTTCCTACACAAAACATCTGGAGGAATTGACTTCTTCACTGACTTATAACACAGTTTATTCTGAGTTCTAATTAAAAAAAAAATACTTCAAAAAAAATTTGTCCTTAAATTTACACCTAATTCTGTCTTTTTTTCCTCTCATTACAAAGATTTTCTTTAGATTTTGTTGTATCTGTCAAAAATAGTGAGGATTTATTTGATCTTTCAAAGCTTATGCTGCCTCTGTGTTTGAAATAAGTATATCAACTTTCTTTCATTTCCTTTTAAATAAAATTGAAATTATAAAATAAATTTTGTGATCATTAAATATTTTATTTTCTCTACTTCCATATAAGTGAGAGAAAAATGTTAATATTAAAATATTAGTGGAATCGTATGCGAGATTCATGTTAGCCATAATTGATGATGCACAGGAATCAATGCCCATGTGTCGCAGTCCGCTAACCACCACCAAATTTTCACTTAATTATTATTCTAAATAGTAAATATCACCCCTAATTAATCAACTTTCTTAAAAATGTTAATAGATTTTACAAAAATAGATAAAGAAACATTTTTTTCCCATAAATCATATTTATACTTCATATGCTAAATCAAAGTCGTCGTATTAAATCAAGTTGATCTGTGAGAAGAATTTCAGGAGAACTTACATTAATATATATATTTTTACTTTTTTTTGGAAAATTAAAGGTGAAAATAATAATAATTATAAAATTAATATTAATATTATTATTATTATTAATTTTCACCTTCTTTTTTTCTCGGGTTTATTTAATGACATTTGACTTGTGAAGTAAAGTTGACAAAGAGTGAATTAATTTTTTTATTTTTTTATTAATAATTAAAATAAAAATTAATATCCTTTAATAACACGAACCCCTAATGCTCGGCCCTAAAGCAATGGAGAAATCCGACGCCCCCTTCGCCGCTCCGGTCGATCCCAAACATCGCCTGCGCCGTCGCCGCCGCCGCATCTGTTGCATCGTCTGCCTTCTAGTCCTCGTCCTCCTAGCGGTCGCCGCCACCGCCCTCGCCCTCACCATCTTCAAAGTCCGCGACCCCTCGACGGACCTCGTCTCCGTCCGCCTCCTCGGCGTCTCCCCCCGCATCTCCTTCCCCGTCGTCGCCGTCGAGATCAACATCACCCTCGACCTCGCCGTCCGCGTCCACAACCCCAACTACGCCGCCTTCGCCCACGGCGACGACGGCCACACCCGCCTCTTCTACCGCGGCGCCGAGATCGGCGACGCCGCGGTGGCGGCCGGCCGGATCCCGGCCCGCGGGTCGGAGACGATTCACCTCCTTACCGCGCTGGAGGTCGATCGGATCATGACGGACCTCGGCCCGCTCTTCCAGGACATCATCGCCGGCGCCGTGGCGATCGACGCCGTGGCAAGGCTACCGGGTCGGGTCACCGTCTTCGGGTTCGTGAGGCTCCACGCGGTGGCCACATCCAGATGCCACGTGGTGCTAGCGGTGGCCAACCTCACCGTGATCAGCCAGGAATGCACGCACAGCACCAGGCTGTAGGTTCACCGTGGCGGTGAGCGGACCGCGAGCCCGTCGGCGTCACAGTCCCAGATCCCACTCACGGGTTTGTGCCTTTATTCGTGTCTTTATTTAGAATACACCTCTAAAATACTCTCTCCGCTTGACTTGGTCTTGTCATATAGAATCTTTATTTATTAGAATAATAATCTACTTCTTCTAATAAAATATATATATTAATAACCAAAATATTACTCGAGAATTATTGTGGTTGTTTATACAATGCAGTGAGGATAATAATAGATAGTAGTATATTTCATTTCTTATTACATTTTCTATCCAAGGATTGACTTTGATCGATTAAGATGGTGTAGGGACGTAAATGAATCAAAAGATTCGTGAATTATCGGAGTTCGATTTAGTAAAAAGTTCATTCGAATTTGTTCGTTTATTTTACCTGAACCAAGTTCGAGCCCGATTTCGAGCTTGACAGTTTTATCGAATCAAGTTCGAACTTAAGAATATTCGACTTGTGAATTCGTGAAAATATTCGTTTATATGTTTACAAGCTCGAACTCGGTTTGTTTAAAGTGCTCGAGCTCGATTCATTTACAGTGCTCGAGAACATGTTTACTTTTAGACTCGTGAACTTGAGCTCGAGCTTGATTTGTTTAAAGAGCGTGAGAACATATTTGTGTGTAGGCTCATGAACTTGAGTTCAAGTTCGGCTTTATTAAATGGCTCGTGAACATATTTAATGATGTGTTGAGTTTATATTATTTTATTTGTTAATTAGGTTTATTGAATATTTATTCATTTGAGTTTTCGAGTTCGCTTAACAAATTTGTAAAATGAATTCTAAAACGAGTCAAAAAATGAATTCTAAAATTAGTCTGAACTCGTTTAACGAGTTGGGTTCGTTAATTATGAAAATCGATCTAATAACAAGCTGAGTTCGAATTATTTGTGAGTTTGGTAATTTCAAAACAAATCGAATTTGAGTGTTATGATAAAAGTTTGATTCGAATTCGAGTCAAGTTCGAATGCGAATATAACTCAAACGAGCTAAATTCAACTTAATATTATTCAATTCAGTGTAGTTTGTTTGCCGTCTTAAGATGGTGGTATATAGATTTATATTATTTAAAAATTTAAAATTAATATTTTTCGAACAAAGAGAGTCTTACAATTTATTGTTGATGTTGATGATTAATGAATTAGTATTATTTTTTTAGATAATTTTTGATAAATTTTATTTAAAAGGTTACTATTCTATTTATCTGGTTGAATTCAAATATAATAAAAAGTATATTAATTTTAATTTCTGATTTTTCTAGATTCCTACTCAATCTATATATGCCTTTAAATTTGAATTCGGATGTGTTAATTAATTTATATGATCTAATTAAAATTAAAATTAAATATAAATATGTGAAATGAAGGGGTAACGTTGAACTTTGCTTCAATAAAATATAGATGTTTTTTAAATAATGATAAATTCACGGGCTTTAAAAATAAAAACATGGGCACGTGAAGAGAGACTCGATTTTCACCAAAAATAGAGTTGGTTGGGGTTGTCTTTTAACTCTATGGCCCACCTGGTATGGGCAGAATGATGCTCGCCGAGGCAGTGCCACGTAACCCAACTGTCGTTTAATTGAATCCCTCGTAATTTATTCCTCACTTATCATTTAGAAGAAAAAAGAAAGGTTACGGCTCTTGCTTTCAATTGAAATTATATATATCGATAAAATCCATCTGTGGTCACCCTCATCATAATGTTCTCCATTGCGATACCTTATCTCCTAATCATCTAGGTACCTTTTCCGAAAAATATAAAAAGAGGGGCATGAAATTCCACGTATCAACACCACACTTGAGAACGATCGGATCTCATCCATGATCTTAAACAAGTATCGATCGAGCATAAAGTGTGTTAACTTTTTTTTTTTGTTCCTTTTATTTTTATTTTTATTTTAAAAAATGAAATATCTTCAAGAGAGAGAACATGTTCATCATATGTTGTCCACGTGGCGCCACATGGGCACATAGCCATTAGATGATGAACAAGAATAGGCATGCCAAGAACGCATTTGAACAATTAATTAAGGTTATATTTGTATTGTGAAGTAAATCTTGCAGAGCCAAGTGAAAGTAATGATGGAAGTCAAGCAACACTAACAAAAGCTTAAATGTGTATAGTAGCCTAGTTGGAGTGAGACCTTCACAATTTACAAGTAATTAGTAATCGATGATTTGGATTATGATTTGGAAATTTATAAGTGATATGATGATGTCTATACGAATAATTGGATTAAACAAGTAGCTATTGGGATATATTCCTTACCTAAGCAAAGCTAATCATAATAAAGAGATGGTTATGTTTATTTAAGTTCAATGCGAGGGAAAAAAAAGTTTGTGGAATTGATTTTGTGTGCATTTAGTTTAATATCGTGTCGCTAGGGGATTGACAAGTGTTCCCACAAAGTGGGAAATTAGATTCCGTAGATTAATAAAATAAAAAATAGATTTAGTTTTAAAAAATAATTCGAGCACAATATCATTTTTTTAAAAAAAAATATTAAGTGGGTCATATTAAATTAAATGATATAACAGATGATGGTGATATTAGAAAAGGTAAAAAATATAAAAAATTGATTTACTAGTAATTAACTTTGTTGTGCGCCCAAGTAAACAGCGAATGCCAGGTGGAGCGTTCCACATCGGAATGAGCTCACATCATATGCTTCCATCTAATCGTCCAATTATTTAATTAATTAATCCTCCACTAATAATTTGATTAATCACCTAACAACCGCCAGTTAATCAGTAATTAACATCGCCCAATAAAAACCAAATCAATCGTGGCCGTGCGCATGGCGACACGTGTAGTCCATCCCTTTCGCGCCAACTAGAGACCGATGGCAATTCGGAAATTAACATCTCCCACTAATAACCAAGTCAATCTTCACCGTTCAGGTGGACACGTGTATCTCATCCCTTTCGCACTAGCTAGGCGACGTCGATTCGGAAATTTTAGAAAGCAGTGAACTTGAGCGGCCAGCTGTCGCAAGGGCAAAATAGTCATTTTAAAAACCAAATCAATCGACGCCGAGCGCATGCCGACGTGTAGTCCATCCATTGCGCTGTTGCGCACCAACTAGCGACCGATGGTAGCCCATCGATCGTCGCCGTGAAATCGGACACGTGTAGTCCATCCATTGCGCTGTTGCGCACCAACTTGCGACCGATGATAGCCCATCGATCGTCGCCGTGAAATCGGACACGTGTAGTCCATCCATTGCGCTGTTGAGAACCAACTAGCGACCGATGGTAGCACATCGATCGTCACCGTGAAATTGGACACGTGTAGCCCATTGCTTGCACACTAGCTAGCATCCAACGGCAATTCGGAAAGTTTAGGAAAGGGGTGAACCAGGTCGGCCAGCTGTCGCAAGGGCAACATGGTCATTTTATATGCAAGTGGGTCTGTGAGTTCGGTCATTAAAAGTCCGCGATCGATCCATACCACGCCTTGTTCTCCCGCGTCTGGATCGACTCCAAAAACCCTCCCCAAAACCCTCTCCTGTTTCGATCGAATCTCACCTCGCTCCTGGCGAAATCGGAACGGGAAGGAAGAAAAGGAGGTACCTGTTCTTGATCTGGTCGAGATCGGAGTCCGCGGTCGTAGTAATTTGGGCTCTTTCGTTTTCGAATGGGTCGCCGGAAGTAGGGTTCGGAGAAGGGGGCGAGCAGAAGTTATATGGATTTGAAGGTGGAGGAGGCCGTTGCGGTGGTGGGGAAGACGGTTGGTGTGGAAAGATCGGGTTTCGGCCGGAAGCGGCTCGTCCGGATCCACTTCGGCGACGCCGATGCGACCGATTCGTCGTCGAGCGACGAGGGGTCCGGCGCTGCGCGCCGGATCAAGCGGCAGGTGTTCGAGATCCGAGTCGCGGTTCCCTCCGCGCCTCCGACGCGCAAGGCGGCGGAGCGGAAGAAGTCGGCGGTGAAGAGGGGAGCGGCGCCGGTGGCGGCAGAGTCGAGCGAGAGGATACGGTTCCGCGGGGTGCGGAGGCGGCCGTGGGGCCGGTGGTCGGCGGAGATCCGCGACCCGCACCAGCGTAAGCGGGTGTGGCTCGGCACCTTCGACACGGCGGAGGCGGCGGCGACGGCCTACGACTCGGCCGCGGTGAGGCTGAAGGGGTCGAAGGCGGTGACCAACTTCCCGACCGAGGCACCGACGGAGGCCATGCCGCAGTCCGAAAACAAGGACGAACCCTCCCCGGTGTCACTGTGGTCGCCGACGTCGGTGCTCCGCTACGGCGACGAACCGTCGCCGTTCGACTGCTTCGCGGAACCGGCGCTCGACCTGTCGTTCGGAGTCGACGCCTACGACGCGTCCTCTTTGTTCCTGTCCGACTCATTCTGGGAGCGTCTGCCGAGGCCGTGGGAGGGGGAGGTCGGTGATTTCAACGCCGACGATTTCGACTAGCAGAGTCGCCGTCGGCAGCCGAACAGAATAACGAAGTGAGCCGCCCCGGGGAGGGCAAAGCCGTAATTTTGCAGAGATATTTATGGTTTTTGAATCGGGAGCTTGGAAAAAAAAAGGAGCTTTTCGTGGAATTCAAGCATCGGAAAAAGCCCGTGGAGTTTTTTCTTCTACGTAATCAAATTTTCAATTTTTGATGGCTGCCATCGTGTAAGAAAATAATAAAACTGTGGGTCGAAATAAAAAAAATTGAGTTCCTCTCTAGTCTCTTCCCTCTGAGAAAATTTGCATTTTGCCCCTCAAGATTTTAGTAATAGGATGCACATGTTTGGCGTTTCGGTCTTCGTCAGCTCATTCGACACAACCAACGAGAGACAATTCAAAAAGTGCGAAATTTAAAAGGGAAGTGATTTTTTTTAATGTATTTTGAAAAAGAAATAAATAAATAAGTAATTATCGGCCACGTGGCGACAGGCAGGCCACGGGGGCGCGTGCGTCACGGAGGCCGGTGGGAGAGTGACGAGTCCACGGGGGGACCCACCAAAATGTCCTACTTATGATATTCTCCTCACGCGTTAAAAGACAAATTGGTTTCGGTCTTTCTGGCCGGTTCGATCGCATGGGCCCAACTCGATCCGTACAGGGCCCACCTCGCACATGCTCCATATCTGGGTCGGGTGGGCGCTAACTAATTAGCATCTGAATTGTTCACGCAAAATTTTCGCAAAATAAAAATAATAAAAATAATAATAATTCGTCTACAAAGTCGTTCTTAGGATCCAACAAAATGGATAAGTTCTAAACGTCTACTAACTCTAGATACTGACTAGAAAAAGGAGAGTAATATCGTTGTTTACTAACTCTAGATTCGCTTACTAACTGTGTGTGGATTCAAGTCTACTAACCACTGATGGTACAGTTCTAAACGTGAAAAATCTGTCACAATGAAGTACTCATCAAACCAACAAGCGACGACGACGACGACAAGCAGCTGGAGCAGATCATTGCAGTGAATTATGCTGGGGAAATCCAACTCGAGCAAAGCCAACGATCGCGATCAAACTGAATCCGTGTCAGGCAAATCCAATCAGTTTCTGATTCATCTCGGCCGTGCCGCATCCAACTCGGTGAGTCGAGCATCTTTGACCCAATTCTACTTAACTTTTACCGATCTACTTGCGTAAGCATCATAATATACAAGATTCTCAGGCATGTGGAAGAAGAAGTTAGAATAAATGAAACTCTCTTTATGTTTCATCAATAATGAGGCTCTCTCCTTTTCTCAAAGGAAAAAGGAAAAAGCAAATGTCTTGTTCCCAATTTGTGCTTTGATCGGGTGTAGGCATCTTGGGTTACAGGAACTCATACCATGAGCAAGATCCATGACAATCTATGTCCGATTTGTCCACTCTTAATTAGCAAGCTTCCATCATCATTTTAATAAAGGTTTTGTAAGGGTTCAGTCAAAAGGAGGTCGACTAAGCTTCAGCAATCAAAGACTGCACTTTTCGGTCGACTATTAAGGTCTCTCCATAGACACTTGGGGTTTAGGGTTCATGACTGATACATAAAATAATACTATTGCCACAACTGATACATAGAATTTGCACATTGATATCAATAAATTATTGTTAACAATGATAAAATAATATCAATAAAATAGCTACCTCAAGCCCAATAAATTATACAGATATAGAGATGCTAAGTTAGATTACCTGCCTTAACAAAGAAAGATTGAAGATGTACATACAGGTCATTGTCACAGTTCATCGTGGATGCCTGATTCAGGAATAGAGCTCTCCTTCGCCTCGTTGTAGCCCCCGAGACGGTAAACATTAAGGTTTTCAGAGTGTCGTGAAACCATCTGCATTGTGGAAGGAGACCTGGCTAGAACAACAGCATATCCATCATCCATGTGGTCTGTGCCCTCAGGAAAGAGCTGCCAAACAAGGGATCCTCCGCCAACATCCCTGTTTTGACTGGAGGTCAGGAAAGTGTCATACACTGTCTCCATGAATGTCTGTTGAAACTCGGAGTTGAACCTTTCATCCTTCACCGACACTCCAAACTCACCGAAAACAATTGGCATTCCGAGCAATGCCTCTGCATCCTCGATGTGCTGATGCATCCAGGCCCTCACAAATTGTAGATGCACATTGGAGTCTGGATCGGGCAACCTGTCCGGTGCTAGATTAAGCTTTTGGAATACAAATATAGCATGCATGATGAATTTGATCTGTATTTGCATGTAAAGCCTACTTTTAATCCAGATTAATCTTGGAGCAATGCTACAACATAAGCATGAAAGTTAAATTATATATTTTTCTCTAACAATTCAACAAGTGATCATCTAATACAACCATTTACACAGTGCATGAGCAAACATTAAACATTAACAATTCAACATGGCCTCAATCTCACTACAAATGGTAGGAACATGCAATTCTTTTTTAAGATGTTATATGAGATATATCAGTTACCCAATGAAACAATTAATAGAGTATCAACATAACAAGAGTATTCTTAGAGCAATGCTACAACATAAGCATAAAACAATTCAACATGTGATCATCAAATATAACCATTAACACAGTGCATGAGCAAACATTAAACATTAACAATTCAACATGGCCTCAATCTCACTACAAATTCTTTTTTAGTTGTTATATGAGATATATCGGTTACCCAATGAAACAACTAATAGAGTATCAACATACGAAAGAGTATTCTTGGAGCAATGCCACAACATAAGCATAAAACAATTCAACATGTGATCATCAAATATAACCATTAACATTAAACATTAACAATTCAACATGGCCTCAATCTGCTACAAATGAAAGAACATGGAATTCTTTTTTAAAAAAGGTAGATCCGCTACCTTAGCGGCCCCCCTAGTGCCGGCCCCACGGATATGGAGGGAGGTTCATGCAGGTACAGAGGCCATAGGCACATGACGGGGTAAAATGGAATTCTTTTTTAAGTTATTATATGAGATATATCGGCTACCCAATGAAACAATTAATAGAATATCAACATAACAAAAGAGTATGATGGTTGTCTTCCAATAATTATGGAGTAAGCTAACTCACCAGGTATCGGAGTAAACATGAACTGAAGCAAAGTCAACGCCAGGAACTTGATGGTTCCTGATGAAATCTGTTCCTTCCCGACCTGCAGATTCATTGGGGTTCAGCTCCAATCTTTCGGGCATAGATGGGCCGTAGAAACCTTCCACCCCAATCTCCAGCATGTGCACTGGATCAATGGACTTCACATACGCCACCATCTCCTCAAACCATGCCTGAGACCAACTCAAATCATGAACAAAACAGGCGAAATATGGAGAACAGAAGCATTTTGTCAGATACCTGCAAGGTATCGCCAGAAGGATCCGAGGGGCACCGTGGCTCATTAATCAACTCCCAGGCAAGTATGGTGGGATCATCTTTGTATGCCACATTCGTGAATGTATTGATTCTAGTGATGACAGTCTAAAGAAAAAAAGGCAAAAGATCAAAACTTCAAATTTGTTGAACCAACAAAGTGCACTCGAACAATCACCCTAGCAAAGGCTTTGTAGTAGCCTTTGAGAGTTGGATCAGAGAAGAACGCATCGTCGGAAGACAAATCCAATCCAGCGTCCTTCCCCCACCTCACGTACTGAGCCTTCCCCCCGTAATCCTTCCAGTTGTTGCAGAACGAGAGTATCAACCGCACCCCATGCTTCCTTGCCTCGCTGACCACGAAATCCAAACCCTGGGAGAAAATTTAAAACGGATTACTCTCTTACGTAAATCATCGAGCAGTTCGCGTGCGAGGACAACGATTATCACCTCGAAGACCTGGTCGTCGTAAACGTAAGGGGAGACCTGGAGGGCGCGCCAGCCGCCGTCGTTGAAGGCCCAGGTCCGGCATACATTGAGCCCGGCGGAGGAGGCCTCCCGTAAGACGTCGCTGACCTTGTTTCTCGTGTCCGGGTCGGCGGCGAAGACCATCAGCCAGTAGGTGTTGAAGCCGTGGACGAAGAAGGGGCGGTCTCCGGCAGCAAAGTGCCCGCCTTTCTTCTCCACTAGGAGCCATGGATCGTCCTCCATTCCGGTTAAGGCGACGCCGCGAGCCCTGCGGCGGAGCAGAGGAAGTTAAAAATGCGGCGATGCGATTGGGGGAGAAGACGGACTGGTGGCGACGGAGATGGAATCGACCTGTCGATTAGCGTAGAAGAATCTTCGATCAGAAGGATGAAAAATGTAGATAGGAAGATGGATTGAAGCGATGGAGAGAAGAAATGGCTCGTCGGATTAGGAAGAAGAGTAACCATCAAGAAGAAGAAGAAGAAGGATCGTTGAAACAGAGTGGCGTGGCCGTCGCTGTTTACGGCAACTTGTACACTAATTTCACTTTAGCCCTCAAATTGTCATGGTTTTAAAAAATATTTTTATGAAAGTAAAAAGCGGTTTACAGTTATTCAGTTAAGGAAATTATATTAGGAGGACTAATTTTAAAAGTATTAAGGACTAGAATATAAGTTCAAAAAGGAAAGAAAAAAAACTAAATTTACCTTCCAATTTTGTCTATTTTTAAAGAATTAATTAATCAATCTAAAGTTTTAATTTACCTTCTTAAATTTATATAAAAATTAAGTATGAAATTTACAACTCAATTTCTTAGATATTTGAAATCGGGAATAAAGGTGATGATCGAAAAGTTCATTGAGAATAGAAAGTTTTTTTTTAATTAAAAAGGAGAATTATATTTCATTGATTTAAATTGCAAGTGATGTACAAGTTGTTAGTGTCACGTCAACACTTAAATGGCAATTAATAAAATCTTGACAGGTTGTTAAAACAAATTAATTGCCGACGCCTCATTTTGACGCGTTCCAATTCTTTGAATGATTCCATTCAAAACTTAGATATTTCAATTTGTGATAATATGAACCACAAATCCATTTTGATATGAAAAATATTTAATAATGATACAGCCTGAATTCCAAAATTAATTAATGGATCGTGTAAACGTGAAGCAACGAAGCTAAATGGAGCTTAGTTGTCAAGAAATTAGTCTTCATTTTTATCTCTCAAGTATTTTTTTTTTTGTCATCCAGTCGTTCACAACAAAATCTCAGGAATACATTTTCTTTCGGATTTTGTTGTTCATAACATAATCCTAGACAAAAAGAATGGGTGTTTGACAAACAACAGATCCTTTGATGATGAAATATTTACTTTATATTTTTTGGATGGATTGATCAGATGTGAATTTCAACATATATTCCTACATTTCCAAACTCGGGCAGGAGAGATTTGATCTACTAAATCGAAAACTAGAAAAATATAAATTTAGATACATGTAAATGCTTTTGTTGTGTTTAAGATGATGAAATACCTAGTAATTGCTTATCCAGTTTGTATCGAGTCTATAGACCAGAACTAGAATACTCCCCCATGCTTCTTCGCATTCGCCGGTTGGAGACGATAGTTATCCTCTGGTCCTGAAGCATGTTCATGTTGGGCGCAAGCAATCGGGTGTAACGATCAAAGTACAACAGTTGCTTCATGAGAAGTGCAAATTCACGAGGAAATTTCAGCCCGTATGACTCACTTACTCTTACCTGTAGCAAGCAGATGTGATGAGTGAATGAGTAACAGACATTGTCATTTTAAAATGAATCAAGAATGCGGTCTTTCATAAAGACAAGATAGCATAGGCTATGAGAGGGGGAACAAGCTAACCACATCGAGGAACAATGCATTCATCTGCCTCTCATCAACAATCACATTCGCAGAAATAGCAGCTGCAGATGCATCAGGCGTTCTTGCAGTTGCAACAACAACTTCGGTATCTAGATCCTGCAAGAGATCAAGTAAAACAGTAGCGTAACCCGAGTTCACCAAAGATTAGTAAAAACTAAAACACAAAGGTTCCAGTTTGTTTATTTAACTACTAAATTTCTGGTTCTTCAAATTTACTAGCAGTAGCTGATTCTAAGGTATAATTTTAGAACAATACCGCAAAACTTTTTCAAACTGCAACTGCCACCTATATGTATTTATTTTTCTGTATTTTTAGCTCCCTAGTTTCTATGATGCATCATCCAGATTTAGGTATTATCATTTAGGCACATATACTGAAGCAGCATACCTGTATGGAAGAAAATATTTTCTCCAAGTCTCTAGCAAAGGCACTAACATCTACATTTTTCTCTGTAGCGCCCATTTCAATTAACGAAGTAGCCATAGATTCATAATCTTCATTTGCAAAGGATGCCAAAAAGGCCTCCATGGCTGCCCACGTCTTTGGAGATATACGCCCCACAATTCCTAAACAACAGATACAGTGCTTGATTATTAATAGCATAGACTAAATAGCATTCCTAAAAGAACCAACAAAGTAATAAAGAGCTCGATTGCAAGCACCGGCATGCACTAGAGATAAAGGAAGTGCACTAAGATTTTCCTAAACCTCTCATCAACAAACAAAAACATACCGAAATCAAGAAAACCAATTCGACCATCACGAAGCAACCACAAATTTCCTGCATGCACATCTGCATGGAAGTTGTCACATGCAATCAAGCTTCCAAACCTACAGATCAAGCAGGGAAAAATATATATTACCCTAGTTCTATGCCAAAATTTAAAGACTCGCTGGAATGCTATTATATTGTTACCAGACATTCAGTGCAGTAACTAAAGTCAGTTCAGGATCTGGAACAAGAGATCTTATAGAATCAAGGTCAGTGAGAGGAACCCCATAAAGTCTCTCCATTGTCAACACACGGCGTGTGCTACAATGCCGATAAACAATGGGAGCCTTGGCCTGCCTCTCAAGTCCCATGTTTTCTAAATATCTCCTGAAAGATTCAATATTAGTAGCTTCTTTTCGGAAGTCAACTTCTTCAAGCATCGAGTCCTTTATATCTCTCACAATTCCTACCTAGTAAAAAGATTGTACCATATTAATCCAAAAAAGATGACTTATAACCTTAATCGACAAAATAAAAGTCAGAATGCATGATTTAGATATTTGTTGTCTCAGCTAAAATGAAGTCACAGTTATTATTGACAAAATTCTTAGTGCAATATAGTAGCAAAAATAATTACGATGTGATCAATTTGATAAATGAATTGCACCTAAACTAGATTGATGAATTAACACCCTAATAAAACTGAGCAGAGTAAGTTCTAATTATTTCTATCAGCATAATTTTACATAAAGCTCAATGGCATGATAAAATCCATGTAGCTAATCTCAAATAGTAGCGGATCCATGTAGCATAATATAATTGTACTTGTTGGGTATTCTAGAAGTGAGGGAGTAGTGAGTACTGATTATTAAAAAGCATTCCTTATGGTTACCGTCATTTAATAACAACAAGCATTAATTGACTTAACCTATATGGACAATATGCAAGCATATTTCTTTGTTTCAATTCGAAATACAAGAATGGGTCATATACCAGTGATGTCCGACGAAGTTCTGGGTTTAGGAACTCCAAGATGCGAGCAACAATATAAACAAAATTCAGATCTGCAACTAATATATCTTCGATGCCAGGCTTTAAAACCTTTATCACAACTTCCTGCTGTGAATTTTTTAGCCGGGCACCATGAACCTATAGAATAATACTGTGAATTAAACAAATTTTCCTTACAGAATAATAGCAGAAATCAAGGGCATATGAGCATGTTCACAAACCTGAGCTATAGAAGCTGAGGCTATTGGAACAGGATCAATATACTCATAGATGCTATCTAGTGGTCTCTGCAGCTCCTCGCGCAATATTGCTTCAATCTCATTGAAAGGAATTGCAGGGGCCCGATCAAAACAGTTCTGAAACTCCTGAACATACTCTGTAGGAAACAGTGTTGGAGCAGATGCAATGAACTGCACCATTGAATAATCAAGTGATGCGCTAAAAAACTGAAATTCAACAAAGATTTTGAACATAGGACATCAACAAGGACCCCAACTACTTGATTATATTATAGCAGTGAGCAAGAGACTAGAGCAATTTGCTCAGACGATTTATTGAGGAATAACATCATCATCATCATCAACAAGTTCCTAAACCAGGGAACATGTTGCTGATAAAATCGTTAATGCTACACTTATGCTATGTCAGTGTTTTTGATGGATTCATCAGTTATAAATTTCTCTAGCTCAAGGAAAAAAAACTCTTATCTTTATTCCATGAAGCAAATACTTCATAAACAAGAAACCTTGTCAATGAGTTAAATAGAAAACATATGGGGAATCTGACAAGAAAAATCAATAACTCCCAGTCACATTTGTATTCTTCCCAAACCAACAACTCGCCAAACAAGAAAAAGGAAAAATGGGAAGAGGCCAAGCAAGAAAATCCTATTATTGCCTCTCCAAAATATTCAGTTCCAAAAAAAAAAAAACCAGAGGTCTACAAATCTTAATAATACCTTCTTATGGGAACAAATCAAAATCTATCAAAAATGCAGCAATACTAGTATGGGATACTAACCATAGGCTTCCCAACATGGATAAGACCTGGCGTAAACCTGGAGTTAATGCATGTCAGGCAGCAAATATTGTACAGGCATTTCTTAGGTGAATAAAACTTAAGACTTTTCATCAAAAGCTATGTGGAATTCAATCTTTAGGTAATGGAATGTCACCAAAAGCCATTCTAAGGAGTTTGACTGAATCAAATTAGCTCATTTTGTACCTGTCCCAACTTGATATATGTTGCTCCCAGGCGTTCAAATAGCTTCCTCAGGTAAAGAGGTGAAAGTAATCCGAGCTGCATGTTAGGTGGCAAGCCCGAAGACGCATTTGTTGCCTGCTAAGGTGTAAAGGTGTAGTACTTATTCCAAATATAGTGACTATGAACATACGAAGTAAATTAATAGAACAGCTTCCAAGTTCCAACAACAAACCAATGCCATAAAGAAAATAGTTTTTTTAACAACATTACAACAATAAGCTCAACACAAGATTATATTCATGTCATGTGAACAACTGTACAGTCATTCTAAACTCATTAATATATTATCCAAATTTTACAAGGGTCACATATCCAATGAACATTTTTTTGCATAATGCAAAATCTAAAGTCACAGTGGTTTGAAAGACAAGCATTCTAGTTTGACTTCTGGGATGACACATTTTAGTTATCATCAACTGGAGTTAAATCTTTACTGGTTGCCACTCAAGCATGTTCCTTGTCTATTAAAGAAAATGAACAGGAACTATGATACTAATACTGGTTTAATAAGGGTTTAAGGTTCACAATCATAAAGATGACATATTCTGAAGAAACTCATCAATAGTAGTAAACATAAGATGGAGAATGGATTGGATTGAATAACTGAAACTACATCAAATTCCATGCCTGTTGTGTGTGATTGATTGTATTGTACTAGAGTTAAAATATGCGCTACCTCATGAAAATCTTTCTTAAAATGCATCGTGGTTTATGTGGAATTTACACTCAAAAGAAGCCTCATAAAGACTGTTCAGCTTTGGATATACAAACCAAGTGCAAAAAAATAACATCAACATTCGACATTGAACAAGTACAACTACAAATTATCCAAGAGCAAATGTATCTAGTGATGCCCCTCCTTTTTAGACCTATTTGCGCAGTACGAACCCTTGTGAGATAGGATGACTAAGTAGCACTTCTATCATGAACAGCATGTTTTGCATTCCAAGTTGCTTTGCATCAAATACCACCTACAAACTTGATCTATTTAGAAGTAACACATGTACCTTGGATAAATCAGTAAGCCACTCCCCTCCGACCCCAACAACAGCTTGAATGCCTTGCGCCAGTCTTAATGCGCCTCTAGGCCCTGTGTTAATTGATGTTTGAATGATGTCTTCAACTAGCTTGGGCAATTTTTCCATGCTATCTAAACATGAAGCAATAAACATAGAACAAAATGCATTAGTTTAACAATCAATAAGAATAGCGATGTTCATCTTAGCTTCTTTTGATTTACAAAAGAACATAATTTCACTTTGATCTCATCAACAAACGTTGAAAAATAATCTCAGTCTCCCACCTAAATAACTTAAATGACAAAAATACGAAGAAGATACTGAAAGTAAACTAAGGCAGGTGAAGGAAAATTGTAAAATCGCACACTCTAGTCTTAACACTGACCATTTCAACAATGAGCATAAGTATCATTTTTTATTGATTTTGAACTGACATGATGGTCAACACATACAAAACAGAGATCTCGAAGTTACAATATTCAGTACCTTGGAATCGTGTGGATATATCACTAGCCTGCGAATACCTAGCCAACACCAAGGTTCTTCTCGATGGGCGATTGAAATTCCTCAACCGTACTGAGCGTGTCATCGCAGGTCGCTGCAATGCAATAAGGCATGAAAGGCATAGTTAGTAAGGTCCCGTTAGTTTAGGCTGAAACCGAAGGCAAGGCTATCGATCAAATATTTCATTAGCAAAAACAGGGCCAACGAAGAGAAGACAGACGAAACAAACAAATGGAAGGCAGGCAACGAAGAAGGCAATCGAGGGAGAACCGAGGACCCGAGAGTAGTTGAAAAGCAGGGGGAAGCCGGCGCTAGTCGCGCCCCTGACGGATGAGATCGCCATGGACGCCACCGGCGATGTTCTCCTCGCGGATTTTTCTCTTCCCCTGGCGCGTCAAGGGTTTCATTCGCCAAGAGGTGTGGGGACCGAAGGGCCACGTGTCGTTCCACGGGCTTTGCTTTCCTGAACCAGTGAGTTGGAAACCGCGGACCGGCGGACCGATGGATATTTATTAGCGCTTAGTTTTCACAGTTAACTCTGTTCAACTAACTCAACTGTGATTTCACAGCTAACTCCACCTATTGGAACGACTGACCATTAACTAGATAAGATGGAAAGCAAGATTCGATGTTTAATTATTTGAGATCTTCATAAAATCACAAATAAGATGAAAGAAAAAGACGTGGTTCGAATACAAAGCTCGCTATCAAAAGTAACTTCACCTGCTACTTAAACACACACGCAATTCTGCGCCTTACACGAATAATCTATCTTATCCCAAACAAACAAGGAACAATGAACGAGGTTTCCTTTGGGTTTTGTATTATTCCATTGATCGCTTTACACGAACTAGAACTAGAACTAGAACTAGAACTAGAACTAGTGGTTGATATGAGTGACACGAATAAGAGAATAGAATACACACAAAAAGTCACGGTGTAAATTGACGCGAATCTGGCGGGTGGGGACAGGGGACGAGTAATGTGTACAATGAAACAATTACGCCAAACGCGTCAACAGGTGGGGACAGGGGGCGTGACAAGAAGTACTACTACACAATCAATGTAAATTATCAGAAGAATTCTTTTCGATTATTTATTGAACGAATGGGTAATTGTGAGAACGGTAAATTATGTATTCACATTGAATGCAACATTACTCGATGTTGCGCAAAAGAACTTTTAGATTTTTATAATGATATCATATTATTTATTTTGGACATTAGGTTCTCATAATTTTATTCTCAGACTCTTTTTCAAAAAATCTTATGTTAATGAAGATATTCTATATCTTTTTAAATTTATAATTTTTATCAAATTTTTTCAATATAAGATTTTAATTGAATCTCAATAATTCTTCCTTGAAACGAAGGACCACAATTATTCTTATGATCTGGACCTCCTCGCGAGCATTTGATCATCCTGATATGCTCTGAGTCTCCCCGCAAACATCTGCACCTGTCACCTTGACCTACTCTGAGTCTCTCTGCGAGCATTCGATCATCCTGACCTATTTGTCTCCCCGTGAACATCTAGTCAGCCTGACCTACTCCAAGCCTCCTCACAAACATCCAAGCATTCCCGCGAGTATCCGGTCACCCTGACCTGCTTCAGGGCTTTTTTCAACAAGTATCCGATCATCCTGACATATTCCGAGCCTCTCCGTAAGCAACTAGATCTAGTCAAACTTGACCTGCTTCAAGCCTATCCACGAACATCCGGTCACCCTGACCTACTTATCTCCCCGCAAGTATCCGATCACCCTGACTTGCTCCATACTTTTCCGCAAACATCTGATCACCTTGACTTACTTCGGATTCCCCGCGAACATATGATCATTCTGACCTACTCTGGATCTCCCCGTGAGTATCTGGTCACTCTGACCTGCTCCAGGCCCACCCTTAACTTCGTTCAAGGTCACCGCACATGACATCTGATCTGGATCATAGCTCTAATATCATTTGTTGTACAAAAAGATGTCCATATATATCCATAAAAATATGATATTGTCCACTTTGAGTCTAGACTCTCATGACTTTACTCTTGAATTCTCTTCTAAAAAAAACCTATGTCAATAAAAATATCATACATGCTTTTAACTCCATAACTTTTATCAAATCTTTTCAACATAAAATTTTGATTAAACTCCAACAGACAACTTGGCCTTATTCTACGAAGCTAGCTATCTTCCGAACCATGCCTCACGTTACAGTCCTGACTCCTGAGAGAGAATCACGTCCATGTGATTATGAGTTGGCAACAACAAAGCCTGGCAAACTTAATAAGATACACGGATTACATTGATATAATATTGTCACTAGATCTCCCAAACTGTATTGAAATAAATTCAAATGTATAAATTAACTGGTGCCGTTCTTAAAAATCTACTATATATATGCTTGCGGAAGAGGTCGTGACGTCATCTCGTTACGTTGTACGCTTACGCCCCCCACCTGCTTTTTTGCCTTCTTGCGTGGGTTCAATTTCCACGTTCCTTCCAAGCCTTATCCCCTTTGCTTTTCTCTATATAATTTTCCTCCGCCCTTTGTGTTACTACCACCACGGCTTCTACCCCCAGCATCAAACGCCTCGATCAGAGAAAAGAGGGAGGGAGGGGCTTAGAGTTAAAGATGGGGATGGGATCTCATGATCATGATCGAGGCAGTTCATGGCAGATGGTGAAGATGATGGTGATCGAAGAGTTGCTCAAGGGGCAGGACTCGGCTACTCGCCTGCAAGCCCTGCTGCAGTTTGAGGAGAGCCCTCTGCTGGGGAACTCTTCTGGTGGCAACCCGATGATGGAGTTGGTCGCTGAGGTAATAGAAACCTTCTCAGGAGCAATCACTTTGTTGGGCAAGGAGACAACACCTGAAGCGCCACTTGCTCAGGCCAGTTCTGATGAACAGAAGAGTGAAATCTCCTGTATGAAGAGGAAGATCCAAACACCAAGAAGATCCGGATATAGAAGAAGGTAAAAGAAAGAAAAAAAAAGATCTTTTTTTGTTGATAACTAATTAAAATTCAAGTTCATCTCTCCTGATAACATTGGCCTTGTGGGCATTTGGATCACTCCTGGTCATTGATTGAGGGGGGACATTCGATATCCTCTTGGTTATTGGCTTTAAGGGAATCTCATAATGCAGCATAAATTTGGCTTGTTGTTGAAAGAACAATGACTTGTAACAAACTCCACACTTTTGAAGTTGTTGGGGGGGACAAGAAAGCTTTTCTAGTTATATATATGTGTTTCTTTTTCGTTGGCCTTGTTTAATCAATTCAACTTGTTTCATGTCATCTGCTATTGGCAGATCACATCCATACACATGCAGAACAGTTATTACCAAGGAGATCGAAGATGGCTACACATGGAGAAAGTATGGACAGAAGATCATATACGGTACTACACATCAAAGGTACCAATTCAGTTCCTCTCATGTTTATCTGAACGTTTTATGCTAGAGATAATCAGCTCAGAATGAAAATTCAACGGAGCTCTTTATCTAAATAGAAATTCTATCCAGTTTCATAGAAAAGCCCAAGTCTGAGGAAATTCAAAGAAAATGATGTATTGAAACCAAAATTAAGTTGCAGCCCAGGACCAAAAGAGAACTAAAATCGGATTATATGCTTTTTCCCAGTTAATAGTGAGCAAAAACATTTAGAACACTTAGTACGATGTAGATGGGTTGTATACCTGCGTTGCATGATTTGTCCAAGGGAATTTGAGATGATTCGATCTGCTTTGCAGAAGCTACTACAGATGCTCACACAAGTTTGACAGAGGTTGCCAAGCCACGCGACAAGTCCAGAAGACAGAGGATGCCTCCATGTTCACCATCATCTACATGGGAGAACACACATGCGTGGATTCAACCAAGTTAGCGACGCCTTGGATTATCAGTTTCAATTCAGGAGACACTGCAAATACTCACCAAGAAGCTCCTCTTTCTTCTGCACCACTTCTTCCCCCAATAAAGCTGGAGTGCGATGAAGAAGTGCTAAGCAATCACTCACCTCGCAGTGGCTCAACAGAACTTCTGGTGCTCCCTGACTTCTCAGACTTCGAAGGTTCTGCTCCAGTGGCGCATTTCATGGGGGTTACTTGGGACCAATTGGATGTTACATCAAGCATTCGATCTTCTACCAGCAGCCTAGATATGGAATTTGATCCAGAGACATTCAGGCTTGATGATATGCTGGACTTCAGCGAGGGCTAGTTCATCAATTAGATGGGTTTTAAGCTGCAAGTATAGTGTATATTGAAACTGGCTATTAAGAATGCCATCAAGTATCATTCTGATATGTAGAACCATATATGCTATTTTGAGCTAATTTACAAGAAAGTAGCTATGAATGCATTGGATGTTTTTGAAGTGTCACCTTATAATGCAAGTGTTTCTGAAGTTGAGGAAGCGAACCATAACCATCAACAGAACGCCACCAAAAGGGAGAAGGTACATTGCCAATAAAAGAACTAGAATGCGTACCCAAGTTATAGTCCACAATAGCAACTAAACTGCCAGCAAAATAAGTTGACCTAGCAAAAAACGGAAAAAGGCGTGGTCCAAAATAGCCTGAAACATTGCATGAAATAAACCAGATTCACATCATGCAACTAATCCAGAATTGCTCTATCTATTTAAGTGCCATAAAATACCTCAACTGTCCCACAGGACAGCTCGAAGCCGAAGTATGCTTGACTACATCAAATTGGTACGAACACAGAATTATTTTGTTTTAAAAATTATTAAAACAACGTTCTATCTGTAATTTGATATTTGAAATACTCCTTTGTGCCCCGCCTTAAAATAACTTTAACTAAAATTGTCCCACGAGTACTTTTGATGCAAACTGCTCCACCTTAGAGATATATTATTACGAGGGCACAAACAACTTTGACTTTGAATTAGGTTTGATTAAAATTATACAACCTTACAACAGATCAAAATTACTTTAAAGTCGAGTAAAAAGGGGTATTTTTTAGTATCAAACTAAGGATGAAGAGATATTTTAATAATTTTTAAAAGAGGGGTAGCTTCTTGACCACGTTTGATTTTCTGCCAAATTATTTTGTCTCCCATCTCACCATTATGTCAGCTAAAGGAGGCTTATTCAGAAAGAATCCAGTTAGACTATTGAAGTTATCTAACTTACAGATGAAAACGTGGAGTAAACTTCCTAACAGTGAGCTGGACCCATCAGTTAATGATGCAGGCTTTAATTTTTTTTAAAAAAAAAAATCGTACCAGAAGTCAGATTAAATGTCATGTTCCACCAGTAAATTTTCTGAGCCAATTCGTACTACCTTTCGTGTTTTCTTAGAGAAATAACTGAATCATTCAGATGAAGAAAAAAAGATGCAAAAGATAGACATCCAAAGTGTACCTAACCAAACTTATCACTTCTAGTGACCATCACCTGTGTCTAAAGTTTTCTTTTCAATTGATGAAATTATGGCAAGAATAGAAGCATGAAGAGAAATCCAATAGCTTAATGATCAGACTAAGATAAGACAGGAAATGACTAAAAAAAGAAGGGGATAAGGTAGGTGTTGATCTAAAGAATGAATGAGCGGTTGTTAGTTATACAAGTTAGTTGCTTGATTTCATTATCTTGGAAAGAAAATTTGTTGAAATAAGGTCCCCGTTGTGCTTGGGTTGAATAGGAGCAAATATTCCAGTCAAATCATGTTCTCTAATTATGTAAAGTAGGTCACCATTGTAAAAAAATTAGTTAATACTCTAATCATGTTCTTTGATTGACAGAATACTTAAGTCGACCAAATGCGAGATTCTGACTTCACTTAGTTTGCATTCTTATAAGACTATGCAGAGCTGTAGATCGAACTGAACCATTGACTACAATCCAACACTTTATTCCTTAGTCAAAAGCTTCCTACAAGTCACAAGGCAAGCAAAACCTCTACCTAGTCATTAAGGGTGTTAATTCAGGTGAGTCGGATCGGGTTGGGTCGGGTTGAATTTTTTTTTTAACCCAACCCGAACCCAAATTCAACCTGAAACCCCTAAATCCAAACCTGAACAACCTGAACCCGACCCAGATAACCCGAAACCCAATTCAAAATGACTTTTTTTTTGGCTATTTTTCCTATAATACACATTATCTTGATAATGTTGCCAAAAAGTGTGAACATCAAGGTTACAATCACTCTTAATTACTCACGGCTCATATAGTCAAATCTTCAACCTAGTCAACGCTTTACATTGCCCTCTAGGTCATCTCGCATCAGACACTCAATCTTTCAGATGCATTGAACCCTCCAAGCTTCTCTTAGATGCTCCACATCATCTTTCTTCAATCACCTACGAGCTCACATCGTTATAGGTCATCTTCTCCGATCATCTACGAGCTCACCTTGTTATAACTTTTGATCCCTCAAATGCTACGAACCATCTTTCATTGATCACCATCAAATTCACCTTCTTACAATCTCTGAGTCATTGAACATAGTTCATCCAACTTGACTGCATCAAGTAATTCATATAACTCAACCTCGTCAAGTCACAAGCTCTGAGCTCTACGTGCACACTTTTAAGTCCCTATATACTTGATATACACATCAATACCACAGGCAAACCTAACTTAAAGTTTTGTCAAAGGTCAAAATAAAATAACCTGGTTGAACCAAATCACTTATAGAGTATCATTGAACAATCATAAACAAATAGACTTGGACTCTAATTCATTAAACCCAATATATCATCAAGCTTCTCTCTGAATCCAACTTGTAATTTAACTATTTGATTACTTAAAAGATTGCTACAAGATGTATGCATAGTTTGCCAAATCCAAATAGCCATTTGTTGTGTGATTCTCTCATATCAATGGTTTAAAAACATCATGCTCAAGCTACATATGCAATCATTGAGGTAGAATTTGAAAAGGGGAAATTATATATGGCTACATGTTGTATATGTAGTTTGCATGTGTAGTTTAAAAAAAAAAAAAATGTGGTTCAGTCAAATCAATTGAAACACGACCAAATAACCAAATTTAATAGCTTTTAATTCGTAAGTGTTACAAGTGAATACTTTTGATAAAAATATAATTTTAAAAAAATATATATTTTAATAATGATCATATATGTCTCTGCATATCGCATATCCATTTTGCAATGAGTTGACCACGATACTGCCTACTTACACTTCCTAAAAACTTGCATAGCTTTAGAAGAATGAAAAGTCTTGCAGGGTCGATTACAACCAGATAGACATTCATGATTGAAAAAAAAAAGTGAAGAAAAACACATAAATACCTAAAATTTGATAGGATGATTACTTGTATCATTAATGTACGAGAATCAATATATTTGTTTAATGGATTACAATTTTTCTCATGTGTGTGTCTGCAATGCTAAATTTTGTAATGATAATTTTTTCATAATTTCATAGGATGAATACCTATGCCCTTTAAAAATGCTCAAATTTAGTCACATTTAATTAAGCAAACATACTCTGCAATATGATCATAAGCTAGGAACTTAGAATGAAGCATTATCACTTGGCACCCTGCAAAAATATCAGTAACTGTAGTTGAAAGAATCTTTCCAAAGTAGATATGCTAGAACAAATTGGTTTTAATATTGGTGTGCATGTTTCCTGCATGCCAATTGAAAAGATGCTTGTCAGCATATCCAATATGTCTCATTTTTATATTGACAAGATCCAACACACAAAAAAAACATCTATGTATACTAATAAACCATAACAAGAAGATACGTCTTTTAGTTATTAACATATCCATTTGCTGACAAACTAGGAATTGGAATTTGTCTCGGATGACGGTTAATTTAATTTAATAGAAAAGGGCAAAAAAAAGAGTAAGTTTGTTTGTTCAGGCGTCTTACCAACTAAAATGCATCTCATTTATAGCGAACCATCTTAGACAGAAGACAGTACCTCAGTGGTGAACTCAAGGACGTCGATTTTTGTCAAAATCGCCCGACCGGGCCAGCTTCTCCCACGCGATCCTGGCCGAGAGCTCTCTGAAGGTCCATCTCACACTCTCTACCGCCCAATCCACCACTTAATTCAGAGATACCTCATTGGATCTGGATCTAGGGTTCCGGGGGAGGGATAGGAAAGGAAGAGAATCAAGGGTTTGTAATAGAGCCGTAGCTTCCTCTCCGGCGAGAAGAACAGCAGGCGAGCGGTGGGAATGGTGGAGGGAGGGAGAGAGAGAGAGAAGCATGAGATCGGGTCGGCAATGAGGGCCACTCACCACGGCCATGGGTGTCGCCCGGCGACGACGGCGGTGTTTGATCCATTCCCGCGCCCAGTGACTTGTCCTCCTCTCGCATCCTCTTCGTCACGTGATCGCGATCTGGTATTGAATTGATGGGCCGATTCATACGTGGCCCATTAGACCGGGAGTGTAACATATATACCCAACCGGCATTTCTATTTAAGCCCATTATTTATTAATTTTAGTGATAATTCTATTTTCACCTTGAATTTTGAATTCTTTTCAAAATGCCCCCTGCATTTTTTTAAAGCTGTCAAGATCCAATAAAAAATGAATTGAATTTTATTTCACTTAAATAGATATAAATTGTGATTAAATTAAAAGAAAATGAGGGTTTTAGAGATATGCTTTTATTATTGTTATAATAAACATATATAATTTTTTATAATATTATTGAGTGTTACTTGTATATATATAGACTTGTTTTTAGAGATGTGTTTTTTATTTTTATTGTAATTATAAATAAAAAAACAACAATAAATACTATTTTTATTAGCACGTATCTTGAATTAGTTTTAAGCCGTTTCGGAAAAAATATATATTTTTTTATGAAATCATATTTCAACAAATAAGTAATTTTAAAAAAAAACAAAATTTTCTGATATTTTGAATAATTTAACCCAAATAATCACATGGTAATAAAGTGAAACGACCCCCAAATTATAGTAACTGAAGACAAATGGATGGTCAAATAATTACGTGTCAGGTAAAAGGTGAATACTCTTCTCAATTTATTTTTGATGATAAAAGATGAATACATCTATCTCAAGATAACACAAAGTAAATAAATCATGAATAACTATTAATATTTAGAATTATTATAAAAAAATAGGCTTACCGATGAAAATATCCGTCGGCCTTACGTCGCTATATGGTCATACCGACGGAATAATTTTCGTCGGTATAATATCCGCCGGCCAACATTCCCGACCGAAAACATAATTCCGTCGATATTTTATACTGACGGAAATTTAGTTTCTGTCGGTAATTATACCAACGGAAATTAAACTCCGTCGGTATTGTTTCAACATTACACCTAACCACATAATAGGAAACTCCCGACGGAACTTAAACGTTCCGTCGGGAAATTGCAATAATACCGACGGAAAAGGTTGTTCCGTCTGTAATTATCGACGGAAACGCTTTTTTCGTTGGTGATTACCGACAGAAGAAGCGGTTTCGTCGGTAATTACCGACAAAAGAGCCTTTTCCGTCGGTAATCATCAATGGAAACGCTTTTCCGTCGATATTCCCATCGGTGACCTATCGAAATTAAGTTTCAATAATTACCAACGGAACTATTTCCGTCGGTATTCCGATGGGATATCAAAAAAAATTTGCCAGATTCATTCCATTTACACGCTGTTCTCATATACATTTTCCAAATATATAAACAAACCATCACAATCGATGGTTTCATACAATCCACACAACAAACACAATCCACAGCAAATATAATATACATCAAATATAATCCACACATATATCTATCATATGATAATCACAAACTAATTAAAAAAATCCACAAAAAAATCATATTCTATACAATCCATAACTAACCAAATCTACAGAATATATATTCCATACATATCCATATCTAAAATCGAGTTTACATAATACATACCGAACTAAAATGTAGTTCAAATAATACAAGAACGCGAAATCATAAAAAAAATCCTGTAAAAAGACAAATACAAAATGATGTATAAATAAACAGTTTGCATATATATATGTATTAAGAATTTTATATGAAATAATACCTGAACAAAAGTGAGCAAATGATGTAGTGAAGAGCCAATATGTAAATATGACTGAATGTGACTCCTGAAACATATAGTAATAAAACCTTTAGAAATAAACATGTTATAATATCAAAATAGGCTCACGTTCTATATAATAAATAAAAAACTAAAGTGTAGTTGAACAAACCTCAAAAAAGCTAACGATCACCGTCTGATAGATCTTTAGTTTCCTACGACTCAGAACCCTGTGATGCCTGGGTGAAAGAAGCCACGATCGGCCGCATTTGGGCCATGAGATCTTCATTACTCTTGTCACGTTCAGCTCTCTTCTTCTCCTTATCAGCTCTCCATTGATCCATATCAACCATCCTCTGATCCATTGATTTCAGTTGAGACCGCAGTTCTTGATTTTCAAGTCTTAAAGACTGCATCTCACTAGAAGAAGAGGAACTAACACGCCATACTGGATTCCTCAAACGATCAAATGACACTTTGCCCAGAGAGCCAAGGCCGTAGAGGGTGAAGTTTTTTGTCTTTCCAACGACAATATCATAATAAATCTCATTTAAATCGTCGGTGGATAAAGACTGTGACTCTTCCCCTCTGCTGATGGCTGAGATGCCTAAACCACCCCTTCTGTCATTTGTTGCTGCATAAAAAATAATATAATATCCAATTAGATCTGTATTACTAATTATTAATCAAGATAAAAATGAACAAATGTAATAAAGTTAATTATCTTATATGTAGAATTTGAGATCGAGAATCAACAAATAACTCATCCTTCTTCTTATGGGTCTTCAGAAAAATCTCCATACATGTAGGCTGTCGGGTAAGCTCACGTTCCTACATTCAAAAAATTAGGGGAAAAATTAGTATGCTCAACAATACAAGGTTGGTAATAAATACAAAATTTGTTACAAAGTATAATTTTAAATTATACTCACCAGATCCATGGCATGTTCAACAATAGATCTGGATCCTGACGTATGTTGAGCGGTTCCGGTGCTCGGGTCACCTGGCTCTGTATTCCTATTTGCTTTTGCCTTTTCGGCATTAGCTTGCCACTTTTCTGCAGCCCAGGTGGTCGTCCATGCACTTCATATTGCCTCCGAAACATACGCAGGCCTAGTGCCCTTCTTTCTCATGTAATACATATGATCTCTGTAGATTTTGGCGCAGTAAGTATTCCATGTAGCTTTAAATTGGTCTTCTTGCCCATCCACCCATGTATATCTTTTCTGTAATTATAAGTTAAACATTTAGTTTAAATGATAACTATATTATAGAATGTGAATTAAATATATTAAATTTACTTACCACAAATTCATTATAATAAAATAACTTAATCTCCTGGTCTACATGCCTCCAAGTAGTACCAGACGCGATAACTCGTTCCTTGAATTTTGCAGTGATATATGTGGCAACTCTGTGATGGTTGCTACTTAGAAAAACCTAACGGTTCCACTGTACAAAAATTTTGTACAAAGGTCTGAACCTTTTCCTAGTTATATGTGTTCTTTTAAATTAAACTTGGATCGCCTGCGGACTTAACACGTTTGATCCTAAGTTTAATTTATTTGTTCTTTTATGTTTAAACTTGGATCTCCTGCGGAACTTAACACGTTCGATCCAAATCACCTAGGTCACGAAGACAATTAAATATCTATTTCCAAAATCGGCTTCCAGTACTGCATGGCGAGACACTTGGCCTTCTTGGATATGGGAGTAACCACCACCAACTAGACAAATCCTTTTAAGGAAATTAAATATTTAACCTTCCCATAGTAACCCTAGGTTAACCACTAAAAACAATCAAATCACAAGGAAAAGAAAAAACAAAAGAACACAACTTCGAAAACTAATTCGAAAAAGTAGAATCGCATGCCTCTTGTATTTGGTATTTTTACAAAGAAACAAAACTAACATGATGCGGAAAATAATTATTAGTTATACCTTTCTTTGTGAATAATGACCTCTTGATCTTCTACCGTATTCCTCTTCTAATCTCGGACGTTGTGTGGGTAACGATCTTCCGAGACGATAACCACCTAGCACATTCTTCTCCTTCCTTCAAGTTTCGGCCAAGCACAAAACTTCCAAAGGATGAAGAACTTTTTCCACCAACCAAGCTCCATGGGATGCAAGCTTTCTCTCCTTCTTCTCCAAGCTAAGATCCGGCCACCACTTGATCTCCAAGAAAGATGAGAGGTTCGGCCACACCAAGGAGAGGAGAGACTTTGAAGAAGCCGACCACACCAAGGAAGAAAAGAGGGAGAAAATAGAATAGAGGTTGTGTCTCATAAAAGCACTCAAACCTCCTCTTTTATAATCCTTAGCCTTGGCAAATAAGGAAAATTTAATAAAACCTTCCTTAATTCTTTTGCCATTGAAAAGGAAAATTTTAATTAATTAAAATTAAAATCCTTTTCTTAATGCATATGGCCGATCACATCAAACAAGCAAACTAGGAAATTTTTCGCTAGAAAAATTAAAACTTCCTAATTTACTTTCGGAAAAATTTTAAAATAAAATTTCTCTTTAATAATCCCTTCATGATTGATGCTATAAAAGGAAATTTCTATAATTTTAAAATTTATCTTTTCAACATGTGGATGATTTATAAATAAGGAAAGTTTTTACCAACATTAAAATCAACCTTTTAATCTACAAATAAGGAAAGAGATTTAACTCTTCTCTTAATCTTTTGTAGACTTTTATAAAAGGGAATATTTTAATTTTTAAACTCTATTTTAAATCATGTATTCCACATAAGAAAAATTTTAAAATTAAAATTCCTTTTCTATTTCTAATGGTCGGCCACACATAGGTTGAACCCATGCTTGGGTCGGCTACAATCAATCCCATCTAAACATGGTTTGGCCGACCCTTGCATGGGCTCCAAGCAAAGCTTGGTAAGCCCCTTTTAGATGGGATTGATTGTATAGGTGGGTATAATGCTCTATAATTAAGAGGCTATGATAGGGACCGAGAGGAGGAATTGGTTTTGCTCTCCCGATAAAATTAAGCATCCTGTGTTCGCCCCGAACACACAACTTAATTTTATCAATAATAATTCATTCCACTAGAGAACTATTATTGAACTACCGCACCAATCCCAAATTATATTTTTGGGTTCCTTCTTATTATGAGTGTGTTAGTCTCCCTGTGTTTAAGATAATGAATGTCCACTACTTAAATAAGTTACTGACAACTCACTTAATTAATATCTTAGTCCAAGAGTAATACCACTCAACCTTATTGTCATGTCGGACAAAGTCCACCTGCAGGGTTTAACATGACAATCCTTATAAACTCCTCTTGGGAACATTCTCAACCTAGATTACTAGGACACAGTTTCCTTCTATAATCAACAACACACACTATAAGTGATATCATTTCTTAACTTATCGGGCTTATTAATTTATCAAACTAAATCTCACCCATTGATAAATTAAAGAAATAAATATCAAATATATGTGCTTGTAATTATATTAGGATTAAGAGCACATACTTTCATAATAACTGAGGTCTTTGTTTCTTTATAAAGTCAGTATAAAAAAATGACCTCTAATGGTCCTACTTAATACACTCTAAGTGTACTAGTGTAATTATATAGTTAAGATAAACTAATACCTAATTACACTACGACCTTCCAATGGTTTGTTCCTTTCCATCTTGGTCGTGAGCTACTGTTTATAATTTATAAGGTACTGATAATATGATCCTCTGTGTGTGACACCATACACCATGTTATTTACAATATAAATTAGTTGAACAACTACATTTATCATAAATGTAGACATTTGACTAATGTGATTCTTATTTCTAGATAAATGTTTATACCAAAAGCTAGACTTTTAGTATACATCCTAACAATCTCCCACTTATACTAAAAGACTAAGCTGCTATATCTGCTGTCATACATCTGATTCTCATCCCTTCAACATACTCATCAAAAGCTCTTGCCTTAAGGGCCTTAATGAAAATATCTAAAGGTCATCATCTGATGCAATCTAGGCAGCAACAACTTCTCCTCGTTTATACGATTTCTCGTACTGGGTGGTACTTGCACTCTATTGTGTTTACTTGCCTTATAGACTCATGGTTTCTTCGAGTTTGCTACTGCACCACTATTATTACAATAAATTGTAATAATCTTTGGACAAACCAGAAATCATATCTAAGTCTATCTTGAGGTTATTGAGTCATTCAGCTTTTATGGCTACCTCAGAGGCTTGCCATATACTCAGCTTCTATGGTGGAGTCCAGAAAAATGCCTATGCTTATCAATCTTCCATAGTTATAACTTTACCTCCTAAAGTACAAACAAAATCCCGAGGTTAACTTACTATTGTCCCTATCCGATTGGAAGTCAAAATCCGTGCAACCCACAGGAACCAAATTAACTACCTTGTAAGATAGCATATAATCTCTAGTGCCTCTAAGGTACTTCAATATATGCTTTACTGCAGTCTAATGTCCTTGTCCAGGGTTACTTTGATATTTGCTAACTATGCCCTTGGCAAAACAGATTTCTGATCTCGTGCATAGCATACATTAGGCTTCCGACAGCTGAAGCATAAAGAACTGTCTTCATTTCCTCTATCTCCTTTGATGTATATGTAGACATCTTTTTAGATAAAGTTACTCCATGCTAAAAAGATAAGAAACCTTTCTTGGAGTTTTGCATACTTAAAACGAGCAAGGATTTTTCTGATATATGAAGCTTGGGATAAATAAAATATATTTTTTCTTTCGATCCCTTATTACTTTGATCTCAAAAATATATACATTCTCCCAAGTCCTTTATATTGAATTATTTGGACAACCATACCCTTACTTCTGACAACATTTTGATATTGTTTCTAACTACCAAAAATGTTATCTACGTATAGTACAAGAAATACCACCACGTTTCCATCACATCTTTTGTATACACAAGACTTATCCGTTTACTCAATAAATCCATAGGTCTGGATTGCTTTGATAAACTGGATGTTTCAAGACCTTGAAGCTTTGTATCAGTTCATAGACTGATTGAGCTTGCACACAAGATGCTCTTAGCCCTTTGCAATGAACCCTTCTGGTTGCTTTATATGGATGCTTTCTTTAAGACTTCCATTAAGGAATGCTGTCTTGACATCCACTTACCAAATAGATAAAAGAATCCGGATAGACTTAAGCATGACTACCAGTGAAAAAGTTTCCTTTTTCATCTAGCTTTGCTTTGAAAGTTTCTACCTTCCTATCTATCCCTCTTTTCCTATTATAGACCTTTTTATACCCAAATGTTTTTACACCTTGCTGTCAAATCTCTAAAAAATGGACTCAATTTAGTGAGTGCTTGCCAAACATTTTGATGAAGTAAGTCATGGAAAGCTACTGGAATAAGTCTTTGCATAAATACATGACAGTCATGACTTTTCATTCCAAACATCTTTAATCTATTCATATCCACGCATCGAGCCATATTTGAGGCATAACCATATGGAAATTTGATTTCTTTCAACCAATTACATAAAGCTTGCTTGCCATCTTTGTCCAATGTATAACAAGCCTTTGAAAATCTATTAGTTATTTCATCTTGATGCAACTCTGGTCTATTGACTAGGTCTTTTAATTTCTCGCGTAATTTTGTAATGTCTTTAGTTATTCCAGGCACATTCATCACAGTGTTAAAGATACTATCAAATAAAATTTTCTCAAAATGCATAACATTTAAATTATGTCGAATGAGAAGATACTTCCAATACGGTAACTCCCAAAAAATACTCCTCTTCTTCCAACCACACTTGCACATCCTAACAATATATTTATTTATCTCATCAGAACCAGATTGTGATACTGGTAAAAATCCATAACTATCAATTTGCTCAATGATTTGTTCACCTAAAACATGGAGTGGAGGGGGTTTTCTAACTACAACATTTTTTAAGAAATTTTTCTTATTTCGCCTAAGAGAGTGATCAAGTGGTAAAATTTTACGGTGATTATCAAACCAAGACACCTTCCCACTGTAAGGTAATGAAAATGCTTCAGAATCAGTCATGCAGTGTGGACATGCTAATTTACCAGTCGTGCTCCAACCCGACAACATTAAATATGCTGGAAAATCACTGATCACCCATAATAATGCAGCATACAATCTAAAATTAGTTTTGCTTGCAACATCATAAATCACCGACCCTACATTCCATAATTCATTTAACTCGGCAATCAGAAGTTGTAAGAAAACATCTATTTTCTCTTTGGGATTGGCTGGACTAAGAATAAATACGGCAAGGAACATAAATTCATATTTCATACACATCCATGGCGGTAAATTGTACGGTGTTAATATAATCGGCCAAGATGAATATTGTTGTCCTGACTGTCCAAATGACTGAAATTTATCTGCAGAAAGTCTCAATCTCGCTTTACGTGGTTCCATTGCAAAAGAAGGAAATACAACATCTAGATGTTTCCATGCAGGTGAATCAGAAGGATGACACATTATACCTCCATCGTGTTCATGCTCATGATGCCACGTCATATGGCAAGCTGTAGCAGCAGATGCATACAAACGTTGAAGTCTAGCAGTTAACGGAAAATAATACATCACTTTCCAAGCTATTTTTTTCTTCTTCTGCCCTGGTATGCGAGTACCATGCTTATAACGAGGGTGTGTACAGATTTTGCATTCACGCAGATCATTGTCTTCATTCCAAAATATTATGCAGTTATTTATACAACAATCAATCTTCTCCACAGGCAAACCTAAACCTCTGATCAATTTTTTTGTACTGTAAAAACTATCCGTCATTATATTATCAACAGGAAATAATTCTGACATCAACTGACAAATGTCATCGTAATATCTTTCTTAAAAATGATGTTCTGCTTTCATATTGAATAACCTTGCAGTAGCTGATAATTGAGAATGACCAGAGGGAATGTCTTTCCACACTTTTCTTTCATTAGCCTTCAACATTTCATATAGTTGCTGATATTCAGGTGTTGGTGTTTCATCTATATTGGAATAATCAATTGCAACATTCATCGTATCATGAATCATTGATTGCATTGCAATATCAATATTAATTGATATTTCAGGTGCGGTAACAATTGTCCTAGATGACGAACTACCAGAAGGTCCAATTGGTTAATATAAATAAGGCTCTCCGTGACAGTACCAATTATAGTAATTTGACACAAAACCATTTCTACATATATGCATTTTTACAGTATCCTCATCACGGAAAACTTTATTTTGACATTTTTTATGATTGCATAAACACCGTAACTCAGCACCATTCATACATTCAGGGTGACTTTTAGCAAAGTTCACAAACTGTTCAACTTCAGCAATAAAATCATCTCTGATAAATTCTTTTTCTAATCGATTGTACATTCAAACTTTGTTCATAGACATTTTCACCTTAAAACTAATATATTGAGAACTAAAAATTAACATAGATTAATATACTAACACAAAACAAACAAACAGACTATATTATGTTATAAATTAACCTACTAACATAACATATTTCTAAATTTAATCATGTTAAATGACATACAGTATAGTTAAGTAAATTTTACTTGAAGATGTATAGGTCAACTGGAGAAGAGTAGCAAATGCTACCTGTTTACAAAATAAAAATAATTTAGCTAAAAAATTAAGACAAAAATAATTTTCAAGTTGCTCGCGGCACCAGCAACCAGCTGCCAGCCAGCACAGCCTGCAGGAGGCCGCCGACTGCCGCAGAAGCCCGCAGGCAGCCGCCGGCTAGCGTAGAAGCCCGCTGGCGGTCGAAGGCGAACGCCGCCAGTCGTAGGCAGGCGTAGAAACCCGCTGCGGGCAAGGAAGCCCACTGCGGGCACGCGCCGCCGCTTATGGGCGCAGGATGGCGGCAACTGCTGATCGCCGAAAAAAAAGGAAAAAAAACAAAAACTAACCTGCGATCGGGATCAAGAGAACGAAGAAGCGAGGCTAGGGTTTTTTTAGGGAGAGTTGCCGACGGAATCCGAATTCCGTCGATAGAATTTATTTTTACCGACGGAATAACTCATTACGTGGGTAAAATCCTTGGTTCACCGACGGAATTCAGATTTCCGTCGGTACCACAAGGATTTACCGACGGAATGAGTTATTCCTTCGGTAAAAATAAAGTCTACCAATGGAATTCGGATTCCGTCGGTATTCCCGTCGGAAATGCTGGGTTTTTTTTTTTGTAGTGAATAATGACTGACACATAAAGGAAATATTTATCTCGGCTTTACTGAGATTCAAACCTCAGACTTCATGATAGCAACACTTCTTGCGCTAGCCACTAGATCGTTTCGAGGGGACTCTTCTCGATATGAAAGAGATAAATTATGAATGATTATTAGTTATTAGTATAGATGGTCAAGATATGAAGAAGATATATTCAGACATGTCAAATTTTAACCCTAAGATTTCATCCCATATTTTAACTATTGTACCATTCGAAGGGGACGATAGACAAATAATCACATATGACAAAAGGTGATTCGTTCGTCTTAGTGCCTTTGCCAATCGATCCCTATGTCAATATGGAAAAAATAAATTATGAATAATTATTAATCATTAGTACAAATAGTTAAGATATAAAAGAGGGTATGCTTTAAATTTTAATCCCAAGATTACATCCCTAAGTTTTATTTGGCAACAGCACGTATCTTAATGATCATGTCGCCCTCAAAGAACTGAACTGATGGAGAAATAATTACGTAAGAGCGGTCAACTTGTCCCATTTACATTCAAATTCATTTTAATTTTAAAATTTTTAAAAATTATTTTTTTTCTCATCCCTTCTAATTATGCAAATGACTTTTATTATTAGTTTCATAACTAATATCATTAAAATAATCAAGCGTTTACTTTTCAACTCCAATAAAAATACAAAATTATGTTTTTGCCATTTTTCGGTAACATGATTAGCGATTTAGAGCTGAAAGTAAAATGAGTATAAAAAATTTAAAAGATAGTTTTATAATTTCAGAAGGTCGACAAATTATGTAAACTTATAAGTGTTATATGAAACTTTCCTTGTAAAGGATCCACATTTTATATTTGCGCTCACGTGAAATCTTAGTTGTCAAACACTAAATGCTCACTCGTAATATCGATTTTTGTATAAATATTGTTAAATACTAATTGAACCCCTACATAATAAAATATCCACTATTTACTTTTTTTTTAAATATTATTTGAAATAATAAATTCATATAGATATATATATATTTTAAAAGTAAAATTTATTAAAAGAGGAATACTATACTCCTCGAGTATTTAAAATTTTTAATCTTACCTACTATAATCCAAAAGAAAATTTTAAATTTTTTAAAAAAATTATTAGCTCAAACTTATTATAACTCAATCCCTAAACCTTAAACCCCAAATCCATATAATATATTCATGAATATTTAAAATTGTTAATATTGAATATTATAAAAAATTATTAATTTTGAATATTATAAATTAAGAGAAAAGTATAACTCTAAAGGAAAAATTTTATTGACTCAAACTCATTATAACATAACTCTTAAATCCTAAAATATTAAACCACAACAAAAAATACTCGGAGTTATAATATACTTAAAAAAATAAATAAAAATTTTTAAAAATAAAGAAGTAAAGAATTGACGCATCTCGATTTGATCAAGACACCACAACAATATTACAAAAAAATCTTAAGGCGCCTCCAATAAGTGCATACAAATCCGCAAGAACATATCCACGTCATATATTATATATATATAAATTCACTTTAAAACAGTAAATGAATCACACAGTCGAGAACAACAATCGTGAATTATGTTCGTATATGTTCAGATTTATTAATATTCGCAAAGAGTGTTAGTGATCATCAATCATGATCATTAATAAAAATTTTATTAATGTATTAAATAAATCAATAATTTTAATTATCCAACTCAATAATTAATAAAAAAAATAAAAGTTTCAAAAATCAAATAAGTTTGAATTTAGGGCTCGACATCTAAATGATCTAAACTCAAATTAAGTTTAAATCAAGCTCAAACTTATAAAAAATAAATAAACTAAACTTAAATAATTATTTCAAAATACTTAGTTGATTTTAGACTTGGATTAGTTTGACTAATATTTATTAAAAACATCTTGAATACCTTAAAATTTAACTTATTTATTGTACCTGTAAATATAAATTTGACACCTCCGGAGGTCATTGTGAATAAATTCAAAAATTGCGATGGCTAAATGAAAATTCTATCAAATTCTTATAATAAAAAAAATTAATTCAGATGATACGAGATAATCAATAAAAAAAGTTTCTATCGATCGCTCGCTTAGATAAATAATAGATGAATCAGAAGTCCAATATCTCAAGGTTATATTTGAAAAAAAAATTCTTATGTTAGGATCAAATCACGAATATGTAGTCACAACGTGACATCCTCTGCACCGCATCCCAGGGACATTAAATTCTAATAATAACAACCACGTGAGGTGTGAAGTGAGCGAGGCCAGTCTAGGCGTCGATCGGTTCGGTCGGTTAACAAATAGAGGCGATGGGGCAAGTTCCTACAATTCCAAAAAGGAGGAAGCAAAGCTGCCAAGGCCACCACGTCGCTGTGCGCTCTCTCATCTCGCACCGTTCCTGCTCGTCATTGCAGATAGAAGACGGTCAGGCTCGGGAACCCTAATCTCGCCCTCGATCCACCTTCACCTCCTCCTCCGATCGCCTCCCCCCTGCTTGGAATCGTGCTAAAGCGGTATCATCCTTGGTTCATAGGAAGAGAGAAAAGAAGGTTCCTTTTGGTTCCGGACCGCCTCATTGGTCCCCTTTTCGAGCCAAAGGTCGGAGCTCTGTGTGCCAAATTTCCTTAATCGCTAAGATTTTTTTGCATTGCCTTTTTTCTCTCTGAGGTTTGCTTGGCTAGATTTGTGGAGGAATGGTGTGGTTTCGGGTGTGGGTTTTGTTTCTTCTATGGGGATCATGTTTGGGGAGGTTCGTGGTGGAGAAGAACAGCTTGAAGGTGACTTCACCTGATTCGTTGAAGGGAATCTACGAGTGTGCTATCGGAAACTTTGGCGTTCCTCAGTATGGCGGGACGATGGTGGGGATCGTGGCGTATCCGAAAGCCAACCGGAAGGGCTGCCAGAGCTTCGACAATTTCGACATCTCTTATAAATCGAAACCTGGCGGATTCCCCACCTTTCTCCTAGTTGACAGAGGAGGTAAGTTTCGGGGGCGTTATTTCCATCCACCATTTAATTTTTCTACACTGCTTATTTGTCGATTGTTTAACATTTTTTGATGCATACGTTAAATTTTAATTGTTGCAATCTCTGTGTACCAACAATATTCCCCTACCATTGATCTCCTTATTTATTTAAGATAGAGTCAGTCAACTCGGTCATTTCTGGACTTTTAGTAATATGTCATCGCTTGAAGCGTAATGTTTTTGTGCAGATTGTTACTTCACTGCAAAAGCATGGTACGCGCAGAATGCTGGAGCTGGGGCTGTCCTTGTGGCTGATGACAAGTTAGAACCTCTGATAACGATGGACACACCAGAGGAGGAAGACAGCAGGGCAGACTACCTACAGAACATCACAATTCCGTCAGCCCTTATCACCAAAAGCCTTGGAGATAGCTTAAAGAAGGCACTTCGAAATGGTGATATGGTCAACGTCAATTTAGATTGGAGGGAGTCTCTACCCCATCCTGATGACCGCGTGGAATATGAATTCTGGACAAACAGCAACGATGAGTGTGGTGCTAAATGTGACAGTCAAATAGAGTTTGTTAAGAACTTCAAAGGAGCAGCACAGATATTAGAGAAAAAGGGTTATACCCAGTTCACGCCCCACTACATTACATGGTACTGTCCTGAAGCTTTTCTTTTGAGCAAGCAGTGCAAGTCTCAGTGCATCAACCATGGGCGATATTGTGCACCGGATCCTGAACAGGACTTCAGCAAAGGGTATGATGGGAAAGATGTTGTAATCCAAAACTTGCGTCAAGTTTGCTTGCATAAGGTTGCTAATGAAAGTGGGAAGCCGTGGGTGTGGTGGGATTATGTGACTGACTTTGCGATCCGTTGTCCTATGAAGGAAAAGAAGTATACGACAGATTGTGCTGAAACAGTAATCAAATCACTTGGTGAGCTTGCTATTAGTTTTGTTGTGTATGGCTATATGCCACCATTAGGTTCGATATGAATTGAAAGAATTATAAATTGTACATAATTATTTCTCCCATTTATATGACATTTATTCACAGTGATAATGGGACTTTTCAACAGGCATTGATCTGAAGAAGATAAATGAATGCATGGGTGATCCTGATGCTGATGAAGATAATCCAGTGCTTAAAGCTGAACAAGATGCACAGGTCCAAACCATTTGTTTTGAAGCATTGCATTATCTTTGCATTTGAAATTACATGCAATTTTATTCTCCTCATGTTTTGAATCTGATTGATGTTCTTAGATTGGAAAGGACTCCCGTGGGGATGTCACTATTTTGCCAACTCTTGTTATCAACAATAGGCAATACCGGGGTAAGCTTTCAAACAGTACTTTACTGATTGTAGTTACCTGGGAATTTGCTTAATTTATTGTTCTTTCTTTTGTTAGGCAAACTGGACAAGGCTGCAGTGCTCAAAGCAATCTGTGCTGGCTTCCAAGAGGCTACTGAGCCAGCTGTTTGTTTGAGTGAAGGTACGTGGACATTTTTAGTTTCTTATGTTAATTGCTACAAATGATTGACTCTATTATGCTGTAGCAGATAGCTGATTAATGCTCATTTTTCTGGTTTTTTATTTTATTTTATTTTTGTTATATAGAGATAGAAACAAATGAATGTCTGGACAATCATGGTGGCTGTTGGAAGGATGAGGCTTCTAATATCACTGCATGCAGGGTACATTTTATAGCAGTGCATCAATAACCACAACAAATACATAATTCTGCTCAGCTGATCATGTTCTGTACTTGTCTTTACCCAGGATACTTTTCGTGGTAGAATTTGTGAATGCCCTGTTGTGAAAGGTGTGAAGTTTGTGGGCGATGGATACACCCATTGTGAAGGTACTATATCAATCCCATTTAAGCAGGAGCTGGAGTTGCTAAAATTTTGTATGGTTTTTATGAATACTTATCATTGCCAAGGTCTAACAGAAGCTAATCTATGTGCATAACCTTGCCTTAAGGTACGGAAGTGTAGTAATTATTAGTAAGGTAAATATTAGAACTAGAAAAATGAGTCATACTTTTAGTGCCTTTACTTTCTATTTAAATATTTAACTATATCTCCGACTGCAAATGTTGACATCCCTATACAAACTCTATAGGCTACAGTTAGATAGACATGGTATGAGATATTTTGTTGGTGATTTGCTGAAGCAATGACCCTATTATGAACCTGAAAAAGACAAGAATATGATTACGTAAGGGCAGTCTCTAACTTTTAAGGTTTTTACTCAGCTTTTGATATCTAAAGTCCTCATTAATCAACAGTAGCTCACTCAACTAGTTGGCAGGGACCTAATGTGCCATTTTCATGGTCCAACTAATTGATGTTTAAATTGGTGCTTTAGATTATCAACCATCTACATTGATTTGCAATTGACTGTCCTTTGTGTTTTTTTTGAGGTCAGTATCAATTATTCATAAATCATAATTCAATGTTTATCCTTCCATTCATTCATGTGAAATTGGCAGCCATCATAACATTGGGTAATTGCGATTCCACCAAGGTCCAACTCTCATAAAAAGGGGTGGCAGAGTGCATAAGGTTCCCACTAGTGCTTGGTGTTGGCGACCATGATTTGCAATTAAATAGCTAATACATATGCTATGCAGACCACACTTTGCTTTGATCAATTATAAATTCAAATTGTATTGCCTATTTAATCTTTGCTTCTTCGTAGTCTATGAAGATTCTTTATTAATTTCAGTATATTCCGTCGAACAGTTTCTATGATATTGTTTATCGCTGCAATTTTCATGGTTGCCTAATTCTTTCTGGAGAGATAAAGTCCTTTTAGCTGTTGGATTTTACCACGTTTCTACTTTCATTCTTCTAACATTGTAAATTTGATTATTTTGAGTGCTATAACTGTATTCGGTGCTTTCAATAGCGTAATCACAAGTTAATCCTTTGAAATTCATTTAATGATGTACCTTTTATTTCAGCTTCAGGGTCAGGAAGGTGTGAGATCAACAATGGTGGATGCTGGAATAAAACACAGGATGGAAAGACATATTCTGCTTGTGTCGTAAGCAATTCGATTAAAGCCACTTGTTTGCACAAATCTTGTCAATCTCTAAGCACAAAAATAAACAACTTTGCAGGATGAGGGATGCAAATGCCCACCAGGCTTCAAGGGTGATGGAGTTAACTGTCAAGGTATTTTATTGATGATGCTATACAATACCCTTTGGTAGATGTGTAAAGGCTAATGGTGTGTCTGGTTTAAGGAATGAAATAGACAGATAGAATAATTATACCTAGAGAATGGAATAAATTAGGAATAGAATAAAAATAAATAAATATTCCTTTATTTGGTTGTTCATTATCCTTGTGTTTGGTTCGTAGGAATGTTTAGGGCCAGTGGGACAGACCTACTACTAGGGCCTATCTGGTTTGAGCCAACTGTTTGACACTCCCTTAATGCTCTTGGTATGATCATCATGTCTGGCCTGCCCAACCTGCTAGTTCAATCGCCCCACCCAATCCAACTGGTCCACTTTGCCTAATCACCCGAATTGCATGTTACATGATGAGCTCATCTGGATTTACCAAACCATCTGACCAGATAGGCCTGTCCAATTTGATTAACATCCTCAATTGCTTGGCTCATCATGCCACCACCTTACAGGCCTGCCCAATCCCCATTTACAATATATATATTTTTTCGAGTGGGGAATAGAATTAGAATAGGTAAATATTTGAAGAATGAAATAGCTTAGGAATAACTCTTCCTAGAACAAAGGGATAGCTATTTTCCTTTTTACGATTAAGAAATAGCAAATTTATGAAAATTGATGTTCTAAGTCGATTTTACCAAAGATAAGAATGCATATTCTATGATAGGAAAAACACAGCTATTCCTATGAAAACCCTGTTAGTTTCATAATATATTCATGAATCTCCCATGATGCGAAAAATGTAATTATATGTCTGAGTTGCTATACGCGATCTAATGATTCTCTTTCTCAGATGTTGATGAATGCAAGGAAAGGCTAGCCTGTCAATGCTCTGGCTGCAAATGCAAGAACACCTGGGGAAGCTACGAGTGCAGCTGCAGTGATGACTCATTATTATACATAAAGGAGCACGACACATGCATAAGTGCGTATACCCAAATCCTTAACTTTGTTGAAAATTTCATAATAACTGCGTTCTTCAAGCACCAAAAGAATATTAACCAGAGAAGATAGTTTCTACTACTATTACTCCATGAGATCGACTATAACACTATTATGTCCAGGTAAAAGAGCTTCTACAGAAGTTGGTTGGAGCTTTTTGTGGGTTATCTTCTTTGGCCTAGTGCTAGCTGGAGTTGGAGCCTATGCTGTATACAAGTACAGAATCAGGGTAAAGTTTGCTATTTTTGAGCTATTTCTATTGCTATCTTTGTGTTTGTAGTTCATGTTTTTCATCGATGCAATGAAGTGGTTTTGCTATAGTTAAACAACTAATGTACCTGGTTTATGGTGCAACATCTGATTGTTTTTCTCTTTTAGAGCTACATGGACTCGGAGATTCGCGCTATCATGGCACAGTACATGCCGCTTGACAACCAAGAAGCACAAAATCACATCCAACATGCTGAAATCTGAGCCATTTCTCATCACGTATCTCGATGGTGCAGAATTCTGTAATACGCAATCTTGGCGATCCTTCTACTGGGACTTGTTAAACCTTTGTTGTAGATCCGAAGCTTATTTGCCTCCATTGGAATTGTAAACTTAAAAGAGTTGAATAATGTGGATCGCTATTAAGCTTGCAAATCCAACAAGAAAGCTTTTGAGGAAGTAAACTACATGTACCAAAACTTGAGATAGCTAATTGGGTCAAACAAGCTAAGCTTGTTAGATCTCTCTCTCCTTCTGTCATAAATAAGGATGAGTTTATGAGAATCCATGGATAAGCACCTTTGCTAATAGGAGAGAATCACATTTATTATTTACAGAGGCTGAACAAAAGTGCACTCCCTACTACAGAACTGCTTGTATGCAAGCTGACACTCATCTTCTATCTACAAATTATCTCACTCTGTTCTGTTCTCTGGAAACAGGCACATCAATACTTTATATGTTATGCCACATTATAATCACAAACAAAGCATCAAACATGAATCCATGAATACTTGAATAAAGAATATATAGTATATAGACAATTAGAATCCTTCAACTCTAGCCGACCGATGTAACACCGGTGAGTGGGGTTTCCTCGGGCTGCTTGTCGTATTATCTTCGAGTGAAGCTGTCGTCGAACAACTTCGAAGGTGAAGCGACATCGAGAAGGAATCTTTTGGAGGTGGTGCAGGGATAATGATGCCATTTATCGTTCGAGATTTCAGCATCTGTTTACTGGAAACTGCAGATGGCTCTTGAAGAGGGTAGCGAATGGGACATTTGATCTCTTGAACATTCTCCAGTGATTCAGCAATAGCCCTCATGGTAGGCCTTTCTGAAGGGTCCTTCTGAAGGCACTTCAATAGGATATCTGCAACCGCTCGTACTGCTTTCGGAGGGAACCGTCCTTTGATCCGAGGATCCATGATAAATGATAGGCGGCAATCATCAGCAAGGAATGGCTTGCTCCATTTGACAATATTGCGCTCCTCTTTAGGGTACCTAGCATCAAGATTCTTCCTTCCAGTTAGTAATTCAAGAAGGACAACTCCAAAACTCCAGACATTGCTTTTAGGGGTCAGTAACCCTTTATCCAAGGTCTCCACTGATAGATTTCCAGAGGCCTGATTGACCACAAAAGGATAAGTTTAGTAAAGGTTACTATGTAAGTCACATGAATTACTGAAACAAGATCAACCAAAATACTCGATAGAAAAAAAATGATGAATGCTGTTCGTGAATACAAGGAACTTAAGTTAAACCACTTACAATAGAAGAATTTGATATGCTTGTGTCTGGGTTGTAGTAACCGACGCATCCATACCCTGAGAGCTTTGCACTGAAATCCTTGTCAACTTGTATGTTTGAGGTAGAAAATTCATGATACATAGCCTGATGATCAAAAGTATAACACTGAAAGATATCAGATAAGAGCATAAATTTGAGGATGCCAGATATTCTGCAGAACATGGTTTGAATAGATAAATTGTTGATACACATGCAAAAGACTTATCAAAGTGGACTATTATTATTATTATTATTATTATTATTGCTATTGTCTGTATGCAATGAGCCATCAATCATACTTTCACAAAATTTAGTAGTTCAGGTGAGTAAAATGAAAAAACAAATGGGTAAGATTACGGTCGCTAACTTTATAGATATTTTACCATCCTCATCAGATGATCTCCAATGTATTAAGAAGGAAACTTTTCCAGTTGCTTAGTTGTAATCTTATTGAGACGGCATCAATAAAATGCTAGAATTATACAGCTCTTTACCTTTCTAATAGTTTCTTCAAATTATTTAGCCTTGTCTCTAAATCTTAAATGAATACACAGCGCACGGCATATCAAGGATGAAGTTAATTCACCTGAAAAGGGCCTTCTTCATGTAAGAAGGCAAGACCTCTTGCAGCGCAGAGCGCCACTTTTATCCTTGTAGGCCAATCAATTGATGGACCATCTGATCTTCCATGAAGCAGTCGATCGAAACTCCCATGATAGAGCCTCTCATAGATCATCATTCTCTCATCAGAACCCTCTTGAGCATGGTACCCAATTAAATTGCAAAGATTAGGATGCTGTAGGGAAGCTATTATATTCACCTCGCTCGCAAATTCCTTCAAATTCTGAAAAAGATCATATTCACTCAATCATCACTATGGTGCAGCAACATCCATTAATTACTTTTCTAGAGATTGTTAGAATGCAGACTTCCCCTAAGAATAAAAATAATACAGGGTTTGGTAGTACTAATGCTGAACGTTTGTAACTATATAATTTGTTCTTGAAGTTTAAAGGTAACAGTTGGTGAAATCCACCCACTCAACTTGAAATTTATCTGACAAAAAAGTGGCATGGATTCAGCAAACTTTCACAAGAAATGAGATCAAATGAACTTCTGAAGAAAGATGAAATTTCCAGCGACACAATGGATTGGTTGAGGTAGATTCAATCAAACAAAAAACAACACATGCCATTCATTACTTTCTGGAAGTAAAATTCATGCCAACAGGCTTTGGTATACTATATACAACACCACAGTATTTATCTCCATTGACAAGCAGGGGACTTGCAAATTTATATCTAAAACAAAAAAGTGAGTACGCAAAACAAAATTTCCTAAAATGATAATTGATATGAACAAATTACCTGCGAGATATGCTGTAAACGAGTAACTGTGGCTTCAATCTTCTTTGAGGTTGTCATATCACTTCCAATAGTTGCATTATAAACTGTAAATGAGCTGCTTTCTGAGATGCAAAATTCAAGTGAGAAATGCTGCGAAGCAGTTGAAATCTCATCATATGAAAAATTCCGAAGCGCTTTCTTTGATTGCGGTAATGGGAGTGGGCCTGAAGTGTTGCTGGAACCCATTGGTTGGTTCGACTTAAAACTTGAGAAATTCTTCAAGACTGAGTTGGTGCATGGTGAGGGAAGGGGAAGAGGCAGAGGATTTGAGAGATGCTGATCCTTGACCGACCGACTGCGACCCTTGCACTCTGCTTGATCATCAAATTCAAGAACATTCCGATCTGCCACAAGAAGGCTACAAGGAGCTGATAATACTCTAGCTCTGGCATTTAGTGATTGATTGATAGATTGCGCAGATCTTGTTCTAATTCTGAAACTCGGAGGGGCTGACTGAAGAGATGGTCTATCTCGGTCCGGCTCGGGCAGTGTAGAAGCTGTGCTCTCATTCAAATTCTGGGCTTTCTTGCTAGCAAACCTCCAATTTTTCTTCTTTTTATTCTGCTTCAAAATAGTGAAAAAATTAAGTCCACAAGTCATCCAATCCAACCCTTACTTTCCGAAAACTGTCAGCGAGGAAACTGAGACTGAAAAATTCCCAAAATCCAACTCGTGAACAAAAAATTCCAAAAAAAGACCCAACCTCTACGAATTCAACTTCCAAACCAAGATCTCGGAAGAAACTAGCGCCCCCATCGTAGACGAAGACCGACAATTACTCGGATTTGAAAAGGGGCTGGGGTGGATTATACAAGTCCGTCCAAAGGATAGCCTTTTATAACAAAAACCATCGAACCAAGTTTAGAGAGTCCGAAATCTAACCTCGGACCCAAAAACCCGCGGCTTCGCCGCCCGCCGCCCGCCGCCGATCCAACCTGCAAGGCGAAGTGTGTCCGCGCGGCCGCCACGGAGAAAGAGAGAGGAATGGGAAATAAGTAGGCAGCAGAACTAAGAGAAGAGAGGAGTAGAAGTGGAAGCAGATTAATGGAGAAGAATTGAGGAAGGGGTGGGGGGAGGTGGCACCACCATGAACACTTGTCAAAGCGAGCCTGGGAAGATGATGCGACGACTGCAAGCAAAGACCTACCTCTTCTCCAGAACGCCACTGCTTCCTCTCGTATTTTCTATAATGCCACTGACGTTTGCACAGTTGGTTTGCTGTAAATGGGCATATTTTATTGCCACTCACGTTGATGCGAACGAAATTTCATTTCGATCCTAAATGTATCCAGGATTTTAAAATACAGCAAAATATCTGTCATTATTTTAGAAGAAATAATATGTTTAAAGAAAAATATGGGTAATTTTTGGTTTTTAGTTTTGAGAAAATTCAAAAAATTAAACAAAATCTGGTGGTGGCATTCCTGTGAATTTGAAGGAGTTGGAGGGCGAGATCACTACGGACGGCATCGGCAGGGATGTGACAGTCAAGTCAAATCGGGTGGAGTTGGAGTCAAAGGAAAGAACAAAGTATGATGGGACATTTTGACTTTGTGACAGCCGTCCGATCATCCGCACTCCGAGTTGATGGACGGGCAAAATCTCATTTCACGCGGGGTGGAGAGCACGGATCCTCTAGTCCATAATTTACGGACTAAAAGATGGTCTAATTTTTTACACCGTTAATTTAGATGGATCCCATTTATTTAAATGTGGAGTTCATTTAACACTGAAAGATATCAGATAAGAGCATAAATTTGAGGATGCCAGATATTCTGCAGAACATGGTTTGAATAGATAAATTGTTGATACACATGCAAAAGACTTATCAAAGTGGACTATTATTATTATTATTATTATTATTATTGCTATTGTCTGTATGCAATGAGCCATCAATCATACTTTCACAAAATTTAGTAGTTCAGGTGAGTAAAATGAAAAAACAAATGGGTAAGATTACGGTCGCTAACTTTATAGATATTTTACCATCCTCATCAGATGATCTCCAATGTATTAAGAAGGAAACTTTTCCAGTTGCTTAGTTGTAATCTTATTGAGACGGCATCAATAAAATGCTAGAATTATACAGCTCTTTACCTTTCTAATAGTTTCTTCAAATTATTTAGCCTTGTCTCTAAATCTTAAATGAATACACAGCGCACGGCATATCAAGGATGAAGTTAATTCACCTGAAAAGGGCCTTCTTCATGTAAGAAGGCAAGACCTCTTGCAGCGCAGAGCGCCACTTTTATCCTTGTAGGCCAATCAATTGATGGACCATCTGATCTTCCATGAAGCAGTCGATCGAAACTCCCATGATAGAGCCTCTCATAGATCATCATTCTCTCATCAGAACCCTCTTGAGCATGGTACCCAATTAAATTGCAAAGATTAGGATGCTGTAGGGAAGCTATTATATTCACCTCGCTCGCAAATTCCTTCAAATTCTGAAAAAGATCATATTCACTCAATCATCACTATGGTGCAGCAACATCCATTAATTACTTTTCTAGAGATTGTTAGAATGCAGACTTCCCCTAAGAATAAAAATAATACAGGGTTTGGTAGTACTAATGCTGAACGTTTGTAACTATATAATTTGTTCTTGAAGTTTAAAGGTAACAGTTGGTGAAATCCACCCACTCAACTTGAAATTTATCTGACAAAAAAGTGGCATGGATTCAGCAAACTTTCACAAGAAATGAGATCAAATGAACTTCTGAAGAAAGATGAAATTTCCAGCGACACAATGGATTGGTTGAGGTAGATTCAATCAAACAAAAAACAACACATGCCATTCATTACTTTCTGGAAGTAAAATTCATGCCAACAGGCTTTGGTATACTATATACAACACCACAGTATTTATCTCCATTGACAAGCAGGGGACTTGCAAATTTATATCTAAAACAAAAAAGTGAGTACGCAAAACAAAATTTCCTAAAATGATAATTGATATGAACAAATTACCTGCGAGATATGCTGTAAACGAGTAACTGTGGCTTCAATCTTCTTTGAGGTTGTCATATCACTTCCAATAGTTGCATTATAAACTGTAAATGAGCTGCTTTCTGAGATGCAAAATTCAAGTGAGAAATGCTGCGAAGCAGTTGAAATCTCATCATATGAAAAATTCCGAAGCGCTTTCTTTGATTGCGGTAATGGGAGTGGGCCTGAAGTGTTGCTGGAACCCATTGGTTGGTTCGACTTAAAACTTGAGAAATTCTTCAAGACTGAGTTGGTGCATGGTGAGGGAAGGGGAAGAGGCAGAGGATTTGAGAGATGCTGATCCTTGACCGACCGACTGCGACCCTTGCACTCTGCTTGATCATCAAATTCAAGAACATTCCGATCTGCCACAAGAAGGCTACAAGGAGCTGATAATACTCTAGCTCTGGCATTTAGTGATTGATTGATAGATTGCGCAGATCTTGTTCTAATTCTGAAACTCGGAGGGGCTGACTGAAGAGATGGTCTATCTCGGTCCGGCTCGGGCAGTGTAGAAGCTGTGCTCTCATTCAAATTCTGGGCTTTCTTGCTAGCAAACCTCCAATTTTTCTTCTTTTTATTCTGCTTCAAAATAGTGAAGCAGCCCATTTTGCAAGTATCAACTGGGTGGCTTTGCCCTACCAAAGTAAAGACAAACAACAATATCAGCTAAAGAAGCAGCAACAATATAAATTAAATCAATTATCTTCAGAATTGTTCATGATGATAAAAGTCCATCTACCTGACTAGAAAGATCAGTAACCCTGTGTGCCTAATAGCTGAATCCGCTTCAATTCTCATTGAAGCAATAAGGGGATTCATTCAAGTATTCTTAAATAAACAAGATCAATCATCCCGTCAAAAAAAAAAAAACGTATTCTGTGGTCTTCAACTGTTCAACAATAGCGGCTCAAAGATGATAACCACGGCACGCTAACCTGAAGAGTAAAAGCTGACAACAACAATTGCTAGAAAAAAACATCTCGCATGACGTCCCACGCAGGACAATAACGCAGATGTGGCCTTCAATGCACCAACGAGCAAGTTTAATCGCAAATCTACCCAGTCAGAAGGTTGAACAGAATCAATTCAAATTATGCTGCTGGTGCTGGGCAATGCGATAAATCTATACCTTCAAGAAAAATTAAGTCCACAAGTCATCCAATCCAACCCTTACTTTCCGAAAACTGTCAGCGAGGAAACTGAGACTGAAAAATTCCCAAAATCCAACTCGTGAACAAAAAATTCCAAAAAAAGACCCAACCTCTACGAATTCAACTTCCAAACCAAGATCTCGGAAGAAACTAGCGCCCCCATCGTAGACGAAGACCGACAATTACTCGGATTTGAAAAGGGGCTGGGGTGGATTATACAAGTCCGTCCAAAGGATAGCCTTTTATAACAAAAACCATCGAACCAAGTTTAGAGAGTCCGAAATCTAACCTCGGACCCAAAAACCCGCGGCTTCGCCGCCCGCCGCCCGCCGCCGATCCAACCTGCAAGGCGAAGTGTGTCCGCGCGGCCGCCACGGAGAAAGAGAGAGGAATGGGAAATAAGTAGGCAGCAGAACTAAGAGAAGAGAGGAGTAGAAGTGGAAGCAGATTAATGGAGAAGAATTGAGGAAGGGGTGGGGGGAGGTGGCACCACCATGAACACTTGTCAAAGCGAGCCTGGGAAGATGATGCGACGACTGCAAGCAAAGACCTACCTCTTCTCCAGAACGCCACTGCTTCCTCTCGTATTTTCTATAATGCCACTGACGTTTGCACAGTTGGTTTGCTGTAAATGGGCATATTTTATTGCCACTCACGTTGATGCGAACGAAATTTCATTTCGATCCTAAATGTATCCAGGATTTTAAAATACAGCAAAATATCTGTCATTATTTTAGAAGAAATAATATGTTTAAAGAAAAATATGGGTAATTTTTGGTTTTTAGTTTTGAGAAAATTCAAAAAATTAAACAAAATCTGGTGGTGGCATTCCTGTGAATTTGAAGGAGTTGGAGGGCGAGATCACTACGGACGGCATCGGCAGGGATGTGACAGTCAAGTCAAATCGGGTGGAGTTGGAGTCAAAGGAAAGAACAAAGTATGATGGGACATTTTGACTTTGTGACAGCCGTCCGATCATCCGCACTCCGAGTTGATGGACGGGCAAAATCTCATTTCACGCGGGGTGGAGAGCACGGATCCTCTAGTCCATAATTTACGGACTAAAAGATGGTCTAATTTTTTACACCGTTAATTTAGATGGATCCCATTTATTTAAATGTGGAGTTCATTTAAATCAAAGGTTCTCATGCAATGGATCATCCTTTAATCCGCAATTTGCGGACCAAAAAACTCCAACTGCGGGGTGGAGCCCTTTCGGATCCTTCTCGTAGAAGACGAATAGATCATCCGAAAAAATTGCCGTAAAAATAAAATAAATCAAGAAAATAAAATGATGTGCATTTTATTATTATTATTATTAAATGACTAAATGATGAATTAATTTTCTAAAATACGCTTCGCCTCTCCATTTAGATTATAAAAAAAAGTTAAATAAATAAACATTTGCTCGAGTAAATGATCACAAAATCACAAAATCACGACTAAATAAATGAGTAGTTGTGAAAATATAATGAATAACAATTTAAAGAGTGTTTTTTTAATAATAAAAAGGATGTTTGGAAGGTAGAAAGTTAGGAATGTGACGATTTCAACGATCGATTGTAGATCTTGTTTTGTTCTGTAAAATAAGTAATGATAGTGTCGAGTTAGGAAATGGGTCCCCGGCGTTGGCTCTCCGACGTTCAAGTCAGTCACCAAAATAGTTGAAGAAAAATGAAGCAACAATAACGCAAGTGTAAACAGTAATCAAGCGTACTTCCGTCGATGATGGACCCCCTTTATATATAACTCTGGTGGGCGACGTGCACGCTCCTTGAAACATGGAGCACGTTCTCCAATATGTCCTATGAAGGGATATGTCAGGAAAGTACCTCTGACACTATATCTAACAAGATCGCAAAACTTCCGTCGTACGATTCGTCTGTCAACCATGCCTCGTGTCAGTAGCATTATCTTTCAGAAGAATATCGAGATATATGACAATAGTCCCCCTATTTGGCTGAGCGGAGTAGTCGCTCTGCCGGGACTCCTCCGCTATGTCGGCTTTAGAGAGATGACAAGAGTCCTGTTGCTTGGCCAAGCAGGGTAGCCACTCGCCCGGGACTCCTCCACTCTGTCGTCTTCAGAGAGATGACACAGGGTCTCGCTGCTTGATCGAGCAGGGTAGCCGGTCGCCCGGGATCCCTCCTCTATGTTAACCTCAGTTGCTCTTCCCTACAGTGACTGTGTAGTAGCATTTCCTCCCCGCCAGGACAAGCTCTTCGGTTTCCTTAGCGTCATGCTGCTCCACATTGACTGTCCCGACCGACTGTTACAATCGTCCTTCGTTCGGCCCTTTGACACTCTAGCATTGACCATCTTAACTTAGAACTCCACTTCGACAGTTGACCTGTGCCAATGTCCATTTTAATTTGATTTTTTATGAAAGATGTTTCATATTTATGTAAAATCTACTGTGTTATTCTTGTTATTATCACTTTGTTATATTTTCCCTCTAAATCTTGAATTTTAGGCGTGTTGTGGCAACTACATTCTCATAGCTATTATGACATGGAAAAAAGATTTAAGACAAATTGATTATGACCCAATTTTGTCCTGAAATAAGCATCAAACAATGAAGTACCAAATCCCTTCTACGCTAATGTAGTATAGAAATGACTCTGGTCGTCCGTCAACGAAAGCAACGATAGGATGGTAGTCTAAGATTGTATGTTATTTTTATTTTTGAGTTTTTTAATATGGAATTGGGGGTTTTGGATTTTGATTATAAATCTAACAAATGAAAAGCACAACAAGTAGGAAACCAATCTAATGTTGGAATGAAATCTAACTAAGTGCAAATAATTAATCCACAACGTATTGTCACACTACGCTATGGATTAACTATCAACACAATTAAACTATAAAGAACAAAATGACACAACATTAAATGAAATCTAATCTAATAAATGAAAGGCAATGCGAGTAATAAAGCTAAGCCTAACCTAACTACAATTGTAGAAAATAAAAGACAACATAAGTAAAACATAAAATGAAACTAGCATGTAACAAAACCTAAGCCAATCTATCCTAATTGCATTAAATCAAAACTAGAACTTAACGAAATTGAACTATTGAAGAATTTTGGTAGAACTCTTGAGGAGAAAGAGATATTTTGTTTTCTATATCATAAACTTTTGATTACAAAGCCTTTATATAGACTTGAAAGAACCTTAGAGGGTAAGTAAGCTTAAATGCTAAGTAACCGTTTAGCTTATCAAGGTGACTCTTTAGCTTATCAAGGTGACTCTTTGATTCATACAACAATTGCATGCACGATGGAAGAGTGATGGTCCAACTTCCTCATAATGATGGTCAACACATTAACTTTAACACTCCCCCTTAATGTGTTGTCGGATTCCAAGTTTGGCTCGGAGTTGTTCAAATCTTTCTCTCGGAAGTGCTTTTGTGAAGATGTCAGACAATTGCTCCTCAGATCGACAGAACTCAAGTTGAATTTCTTTATCTTCAATTGTCTGTCGAATGAAATGATGCTTGAGTGCTATATGTCGAGTTCGGCTGTGGTGAACTGGGTTCTTAGCCATAGCGATTGCAGATTTGTTATCGCAGTATAGCACGGTTCCTTCAATCTGATGATGACCGAGATCAGCTAAGATTCTTCGAAGCCAAATTGCTTGTGAAGTGGCTACTGATGCTGAGATGTGCTTGAATCTGGTGTGTTTGGCTCAATTTCATCTTCTTTGTCAGTACTGATCAAAATGTCTTTCTTCTCAACTTTGTTTTCTTCCCAATTCCATAAAGCATTTTCATCAACTTGAACATCTCGGCTAATAATAACTTGACCCAACTGTAGGTTAAATAGTCTATAACCTTTGCTCATGGTACTGTAGCCGACAAAAATACATCTTTCGCTAGATTCGTCAAGTTTGCTTCGTTTCTCTTTTGGAATTTGAGAATAGCAAATACTTCCGAATACCTTGAGATGGTTCACCGATGGTCTTCTACCACTCCATGCTTCAAACGGAGTCTTGTTTGGTATGGCCGTGGTTGGGCATCGATTGGATAAGTAAACGGCTGTGTAGACTGCTTCAGCCCAGAAGATTTTGGGTAAACCTTTCTCGTGCATCATTGATTTTGCCATTTCAACGATTGTCTGGTTTTTCCTCTCGGTAACACCATTTTGTTGAGGGGTGTACCTTACCGTTAGTTGCCTTTCTACTCCTTCATCTTCACAAAAATTATGAAATTCTTTAGAAGTGTATTCTTTGCCTCTGTCACTTCTTAAGGTTTTGATGAAGCATCCACTCTGTTTTTCGACGAGACTCTTAAACTTCTTGAATATCATAAATACTTCCGACTTCTGTCTCATGAAATAGACCCAAGTCATGCGAGTGTGATCATCGATGAAAAGAATGAAATACCTATTCTGAGCATGAGAAAGGGTGTCCATCGGTCCGCAGACGTCGGTGTGGATAAGTTCCAACTTTTCTTTAGCTCTCCATGATACTCCTTTCGGGAAAGGAAGTCGATGTTGCTTTCCAAACGCGCATCCTTCGCATATATGTTGCTTTCCTTCTATGTGAGGAAGTCCTTGCACCATACTCTTGCCAGATAATTCTTTGAGGCTTTGAAAATTAAGATGACCAAGTCGTCGATGCCATAAGGTTGATGTCAGGTAGTCCGAGGTAGAAGCTCGATGAGCTTTTAGATCGGCATAATTGATGTTGAGAGCGAAGCTTCGATTGACCATTTTGATCTTTGTGAACACCTTTGACTTATCTCTCCTGTCAAATATAACACATTCATTGTTATCGAAGCAGAGCTTGTACCCATTTTCCACCAATTGTCCAAGGCTGAGTAAATTTTGACTCAAGCTCGGCACACACAAGACATTGTTGATGCAGCTCGGACCTTCCTTCGTCTCGATGGCGATTCTCCCAAGTCCTTTTGACTTTGTTTGCTCTCCGTTTCCAAACTGAACAGGAGCATTGATGCTATTGTCGATCTCAGAGAAAATTTCTGAGATCGGCGTCATATGGTTGCTACATCCGCTGTCTAGCAACCATTTTCCTTGCTCCTTGTTGGTGGCTGTGTGACATACATAGAATGTTCCATGTGTCTCCTCAGCTGTTTGATTTTCTCCAACCTGATTTGCCTGATAAGAGTTCCTACTTCGGCAATCTTTGGTGAGGTGACCAAATCGATTGCATATTTTGCATCTCGATTGGCCTTTGAACCAACAGTCCTTCTCGGAGTGATTTGGCTTATTGCAGTTGCTGCAATTCGATGAGTTATCTTTTCCTCTTCCTTTTGAGTTACGTCCACCTCGTCCTCTTGATTTCCATCCACCTCGTGATTGGCCCTCTCGTTCGTTGTTACCAATTTTGAGCTTTGATTGGAATGCACCCTCTATTGGCTTTTCAGAATGTCTGGACAATCTTTGCTCGAACGATTTTAGGGACGCCATCACTTCTTGAACTGTGAGTGTTGTTAGGTCCTTTGTTTCTTCAATGACGGCAACAATGGGATCATATTTCTCAGGAAGACAGATGAGAATCTTTCGTACCAGTCTCTGATCTGTAATATCTTCACCATGAGATTTCATTATGTTGACCAAATCAAATATTCTGGTTGAGAATTCCATGAGTGTTTCTTTCTCCTGCATCTTGGCATTTTCGAATTCCTTGAGTAGTGATTGGAGCTTAATCGCTCTCACTTTCACATCTCCTTGAAATTCGCTCTGCAAGATCTCCCATGCTTCTTTAGCAGTGTCGGCACGCATGATTCTGGGAAATATAGCCTTAGTGACTGCTCTTTGAAGGATTGAGAGAGCACTTGCGTCGGCTTGTCGAGACTTCTCTAATTTCTTCAGACCGGCTTCGTTGAGGGCAGTGGTTTCCTCGGGCTCTTGCACTCCATTCTCCACAATCTCCCATTGGTTAAGAGATCGAAAGATGGTCTTCATCTTTACATACCAGAAATCATAGTCTTCGCCATTAAACTCTGGAATGAGATGGTTGATGTTTGTTAAGCTCGAGCTGGCCATGGATTTTGATTGGTAGAACCTGGAGGCTCTGATACCAAATATTGAAGAATTTTGGTAGAACTCTTGAGGAGAAAGAGATATTTTGTTTTCTATATCATAAACTTTTGATTACAAAGCCTTTATATAGACTTGAAAGAACCTTAGAGGGTAAGTAAGCTTAAATGCTAAGTAACCGTTTAGCTTATCAAGGTGACTCTTTAGCTTATCAAGGTGACTCTTTGATTCATACAACAATTGCATGCACGATGGAAGAGTGATGGTCCAACTTCCTCATAATGATGGTTAACACATTAACTTTAACATGAACGAACAAGACAAAGCGATAATTAACCGAACTAAAATGCATTGAAATAAACCTAACTATTAGTTGAAGCATTTGATCGAATACGCTGTATGCATGAAACTAATTAAGCATAACATGTGCAATTTAAACATGGGGAATCAAGTTTGATACAAGCATTTAATCAAAAGCATCAACACAAGTAAATTGACAAAATTAACAGAATTAAACTAAGCTAATCCATTTACAATTCACACTTTAACTTCCAATTACCAACGACTACCCTTTGCCATCACACGAAAGACCCGACTCTGGAACCCCCAAAGCCGGTGAACAGTAGCCTATTGTTGGGCGTTGCTTGCTTCGACACGATGATGGCAAACGAATCTTCCAATGAAGAACCCCTTCGCTGGATGTTGCTGGAAAATCTAGACTGCCGCACACTTCTCTGCCGCTGCCGCTTGAAGCCCAAACGGTGAAGCCTTGGAAAAGTGTCAGAAGTCTCTTGGTTGATATTTGGTAATTTTGAGCTAATTTTATGTGTTAATTGGAACACTTTAGAGTGTTTATAATTTAGAATTGTTTTGAGTTCAATGTTATTTCTTTTCTTAATTCATGATATATTCCTCATCATTTGAATTGGGTCTTGTAGGATATTGGAATGGATACATGATTCAAGTGAAGCCAAATCAACTCAAGAGGAATTCAACCAAGTAGAGATGGTGCACACAATTTGACTCTAGCCATTTCATTAAGCTAAACCATTGATCATGACCTAAGCCCAGTCCTCACACCAAATACCTAAAATTCTCCTTAAACCAGACCAAGATTCACTCTAATTCCGGTTCAGTTAGACCAAGGTATAAGAATGCAAAGATTCACGGATGAACAGTGGTTGCGCCTACTGTTCATCGTGCCAAAAATTTCTGCATCATGTTTTCTTTGCATCACAGCCCCCGTTCTTCATTCCGATCAACTTCTCAAGAGTTGAGGTTGGTGTTGAAGGTTAAGACAACTGCTGGGACATCTTCGGTTGGCTGGAATCTCTCCTAGAGGGTTTCTACGGGGGGTTTGTTAAATCTGAACTTCCGTCGCTCTTGCTGTTGGTAACGGCAGAAAGAGCCAATCTATTTTCCATTCTTCATCGGCAATCATTGGAGGGGTTCTATGGTGATTCCTGGCATTTGTCCTTCTCTCATCCTCGCCTCGTTTGGTTCAGATTTGCAATTTCAGCAATCCTTGCATTATTCAAGTCTGTTAGCGCAATTAGCGTAAGAGAGGGGTTCTCTAATTTAGGTTGTGAAAAATCAGATTAGGTCTCAGATCAGCACGCGTTAATCTCTTCTTCACTGATTTCCAGAGCTGAGGATTTCAACTCCGGCTTCTTGTGCGACGACAAGAAGGGTGTTGTTGAGAACTTGATTGTGTTTGAGAGTGGGCAGTTTAATTCCTTGCTATTTCTTACTAGTTTATGCAATTTCTTTATTTCTACACTTTTGTTTAAGTAATTTCTGTTCCTGAATACCTTGTTTTTGCATTTCTACTTTCTGAAATTTTGATTATGCAACTTTTGTTTCTTCAATTATCTTGTTTCTGCAAATTCTGTCCTGCAAATTAGATTTAAATTCTGCAATTTTGTTCCCCACTTGATTAAGCAAATTCTATTTTTTTTTAAATTAGAATTCTGAGAGTTTTGTTCTGCTTTTCAATTCTACTATTTGTTTCTGTAATTTTCTGCAAATTCAAGTTGAGTTGTGTTGATCTTTAGGCTTAGTTGATCTTCTAATTACTTTAGGGTAAGTTTCTTCCATGTTAAGAAGTTTAGCTTTTCCTGTGAATTTAAATTTTCCTTTAGATTAGATTTAATTAATTTTCTTCTCTTTTATGGGATTACATTTTGATTTTTTATCTAGGATTTAGTTCAAAAATACAACAACCCCACTTTTAAGCAGAAAACCCAAAAAGAACCCCAAGAAGAGATTTGGATCTAAATCAAGCACTCATCTACTAGTTTCCTTGAGAAAATCGACTTGGGCCCTATACTACATTATCTCTTGAGTGAATTTAGGATTTTCAAGCACTGAATTAATTTGACGTTTATTCGTGACACTAGTTTTGGGGTGATTAACAATCTCTTCAGTTTCCTTATCGTCCTGTTGCTCCACACTGATTGTCCCGACCGACCGTTGCAATCGTCTTCCGTTCGACCCTTTGACACTCTGGTATTGACCATCTTAACTTAGAACTCTACCTCGACAGTTGTCCCGTGCCAATGCCCATTTTAATTTAATTTTTTTATGAAATATTTTCATATTTATGTAAAATCTACTGTGTTATTCTTGTTATTATCACTTTTTTATATTTTCCCTCTAAATCCTGAATTTTAGGCGTGTTGTAGCAACTACAATCTCATAGCTATTATAACATGGAAAAAAGATTTAAGACAAATTATTTAGAACATTCAAAAAGACTTTAAACAATATTTTTTGAGTTAAAATCTGGATGTTATAGATTTCAACCTATAATTAGTTGTATATCTATGAACGAACTTCAATTTGATATATTATGCGTTTCGTGCTTCAATCCGAGTCAAAAGTTACTTCAACCTATAATTAGTTGTATATCTATGAACGAACTTCAATTTGATATATTATGCGTTTCGTAGTTCAATCCGAGTCAAAAGTTACCATCTTTCAAAGTTTAAGATTTAACATTTACGTTGTAACAATTATGAAATTGTAGATGTTACAACTCTATAGCAACTACAATTTTGTAGTTGTTACAATTGAGCTACCATATAATTGTAGCAGGTATAGTTTCTTAACTGCTCCATGTAATTGTAGCAGCTATGTTTTTGTAGTTGTTATAACACAAATATTAAGTTTTATATTTTGAGAGTTCATAATTTTTGATTCAAGTTAAACCACATGATACACAATATATTAAATTGAAGATTATTCAAAGATCTACAACGGGATATGAGATGAAATTGATAATGGATAGATTTAGGACTAAAAAACCATCATTTAAAATTTTTTCGGAAATTTCAAATAATTTTAATCTTTATTTTTTCTATATTGTAACAATTACAAAATGTGTACAATTCACTTGTAATAGCTACGCACCCAGATTAAGGATTTAAGTGGAAAATATAAAAAAAATAAATAGAAACAATATATAGTGAAAGATAGTTGGGTCATTTTACTAGAAGGTATGGTATCTTTTTGATGAAAAATCAAACTGAGGTGTATCTTGATGATTTAAAAAAATAAAAGACATCCTTTTATTTTTTACCAAATATAATTGCCTAGTTTTTTTAATATATAATTACCTAGTTGAGCGACCGTTCGATTGTAATTTCATAATTAATCTAATAGTTAGTAGTGATTTTGTGACTGCATAATCGACCAACCACTTGATTAGTGTCGTCTTTTACAATCAATTTGACCATTGCATTACAATTCTATAGCCAATTTGACTCATAATTTCATGATTTTTTACATTATTTTATTGCAACCTAACCGTCGCCTTATTGAACAAGTGCTTGATTAGTTGATTCAAATAAAAATGCGCAAGGCAAATGGTCAAAAAGATATTTTAAAAATCAAATTTAATAATTAAAAAAATATCCGTCTTATTTGAATATTCACAAAAAGAGAAGAAAGTGTAAAATAATAGGAATCCTTTCCCAAAGAAAAATGATTGAAAATTTATCTTTATCTTAATTTTATTTTATGATAAATAAATATTTTAATTATATAGTGAGTTGAAGTAAACCAGAGTTTTAGATTTATCTCAAATTTAAAAAATATTTATTTTTAAAAATTAATCAGTTAAAAATTTTAACATAAAAAAATAATCCCAGTAAACCAAGTCAAAATGCAGGAAAGGCGATAACATTTTTTTTTTGTTTTTTTTTTTAAAATTAAAAAGCCTTTATATTTTTGCCAATTAAATACCTTTTCTCGAAATAGGAAGAGAAGTGGGAAAAAGGAATCTAAAGGAGATACTTTTTGTTTATATTTTCCTTTTTCTTCTCCATTTTTTTTGTTTTTGTTTTTGTTTTCTCTGATTCCGAAAAGGGATTTTCGCCGACGCACCGGAAACCGATCCCAAAAGAAAACCTCGATCCGGATCGCCACCCAAATTCCTCAAGCCGCCCTGTTCGCTAAATTCCTCTCGTAAAATTCCTGCCTTTCCCTTGTCCTCGCGATCGTTCCGCCGCCCTCGACGTGCGATCGCCTTCCGATCGATTTGGCGGCGCGTTCCCTTTTGATTCCGTCAATTTCTCGGTCCCCTGTGATCTCTGGGCCGCGTCGATTCGCAGGCGGGAGGAAAGTTTAGAGCTTGGGGGGGTTCCTTCGTCGGACTCGTCCCGGAATGGGGGACCTGGATTCCTGGCCGCCGCTGGCCGACGCCGACGCTTCGGGAGGTCACGATTTGCCTTGTTCCCATCCGCAGCCGCCGAACCCGCATCCTTCTGTGATCAAGGCTGAGAACTGGAGGCGGGCGGAGGAGGCTACTCGAGAAGTTTTACGGTGCATCCGGCCGACCGTTGTCTCCGAAGAAAGACGGAAGGCCGTCGTTGATTATGTGCAGGAGCTGCTCACGACGCGCATGGGGAGTAAGGTAACTCATCTCTGTTGGTTTCTTGTACGACCTATTCAAATTTTGGTTATTATGCTTATTTGATTTTTTTTTTTCAGTTCGTAAAATTGCTTTAAATCAGTTTTCATCATGTACTGTGCGTTCATATCTTGTGGTTCGTTTCATGTGTGCGTGGAGCGTATTAACCTTATAATATAATGTTCTAAATCTCTCCTTACCACTTTATAGTTGGGTACATTGGTTTTCCCTGTAGTTGGCTTCATGTTTTTGTTAGACTTGGCTACTTCGTTGATGACATAACTTTGACTTATTGGGAATGCAGAACCTTTTCATTGTACAATTGTGTCCCTGGGTAGTGTTGTGATGAAAAGAATCTGGACAAGTCTTTTGATTTCATTATAATTTTGTTGTTCTTATAATCTTATTAAACTAAAAGCTGAAGGAAACCATATTATTGGATATATATTTATCTACTTTTATATTAATCTACATTTGAGCTTAGAACTTTTGTCCATTCGCAGATATTTCGAACTGAAAATTTCCTCTCCTTAAGGTACACATGAACATGTAGATATATACACACATATAGCACCATGCATGGAAGGTGATCAAGGTTTGGTTAATGTTAGCTCATTGCCTTACGTACAAACTTAATCTGGTTGAGTTGCTAATGGATTGTATTTTGTTTACATGATGGTATCCTTTATGTTTTTTGTTTTCAAAGTGTGATATTTAGTATAATCTTTTGGAGATAAGTGCTATTGACATTTCTGCACTAGATTTTTGGCATAATCTGGCTGAATCTTGTCTTGAATTCTTGATATCTTTTGTTTCTTTTCAAATCTCATCAGGTGTTTCCATTTGGATCAGTTCCTCTAAAGACTTATCTTCCTGATGGAGATATTGATCTGACCGCCCTTGGTGCCCCTAATAATGAAGAGATGTTGGCAAGTGAACTTTGTTCTGTTCTTGGAGAAGAAGAACATAATAAGGATTCTGGATTTGAAGTGAATGATGTTCAACTTATTCGTGCTGAGGTTTCTCATCTTGTTGAATTTTGGTTTATTGTCTAGTATATGACATTATACATCTATTCAAGTTGTCTTCTAAAAATGTGATCTATTTTAAAATATGCCAGTTGATTTGTTCATGTAACATACATTCGTAAACTTGTAGTTTTCTTAAATTTCATTTTCCTAACGTGCATTGAAGTATGATGGTGACTGAAAACTGCCTCACTCTGGGTTGATAAGACTATGATATATAGGATAGTCATAGTTTGAGTCTTATGACTGAATTTTGTCTATGCAGGTTAAACTTGTGAAATGCATTGTGCAGAATATTGTGGTAGATATCTCATTCAATCAGATTGGTGGGCTTTGTACACTTTGCTTTCTCGAGAAGGTACATGGGAAAAGCTTGCCGGTGCAGTTTCAAATATGATTTGATCCTTTATTTTTTTCTTCCAAGGCACTAGAACTCTCATATATATTTTGCATATTAATTCATTTATAGAAATAATATGTTATTCTCATCATGCAATTTGCAAATCAACACTGTCTTGTAGATAAATGAAAAAATTGGAAAAGATCATCTTTTCAAACGCAGTATAATATTGATCAAGGCTTGGTGTTACTATGAAAGTCGCATTCTTGGTGCTCATCATGGTTTGATATCTACTTACGCGTTGGAGATTTTAATACTTCATGTCTTCCATCTGTTCCATGAGAATATGGATGGCCCCCTAGCGGTGAGTTATCCAAGAATAAGAATTTTCTTCTAAAATTTCATTTTGTTCATTTGATTTCTTCTTGCATTTGATTTCATATTGTTGTTTCTCTTTTAGCTTTTATGAGGGGCTGTCATTTGGCAGGTTCTCTATAGGTTTTTGGACTACTACAGTAAATTTGATTGGAACAAATACTGTATCACTCTACAAGGCCCTGTTTCTATTACTTCATTGCCAAAACTAGTTCGTAAGACGACTTTCAACATACTATTGTTGGTAAATGATCATTGTACGAAACTTTTTTTTAACTATTTCTTGACCTTTTTGGTGTGCTTGCACAGTGGAACCATTGGAAACAAAAGGAAACGGTTCACCACTTACCGAGGAATTTATTGAAGAATATATAGAAATGTTTTCAGTTCCATCTAGGATGTATGGGAACAGCAATCAGGTATTCATGCAGAAGTATCTGAATATTGTGGATCCATTGAAACCAAACAATAATCTTGGACGCAGTGTTAGCAAAAGTTAGTAGTATTTTCCTTTCGGTTTAAGTTCCATGGCAAGATTTCTAAATTAACTTGAAAATCTTTTACTAAGTTTCTTCTTTATCCTGCTCATAGGTAATTTTCACCGTATACGCAGTGCTTTCACTTTCGGTGCTCGAAAACTTGGTCGGATACTTCAATCATCTTCTGCAAATATTGTAGATGAAATTAATTTGTTCTTCAGAAGCACCTTATGTAGACATGGAAGTCGGGAAAGACCAGATGTGCAAGATGTCACTTCTAGTTCCCTAAAGAGTGGAACAGTCGATCACAGGGGAGATGAATACAAAGTATCAAACTTAAATGCAGAAAATGGAAATGAGGACTTACATTTTGTAGCTTCACCAACCCGTGACTCTAATGGAGCATCGATGGATGCGATAAATAACCTCAAGAATTTGAACTTGGATGCGAATTGCACATCAACAAAACAACATGGCAAGCATTCTGCTAGTTCACCTATTAATGCGGACTGGTCTAGAAATGGCTCTTTGGTTTCTGAGGAAGACATTACAAGCAAACATTCCATTGATGATGCTACAATTCTTCATTCCACGAGAGCATCAAGATCATCAGATGAAAGTTTTAAGCCGTCAACATCTGGAAAAGTTTTTCATGCACCCCACTTGTTTTTCTGTTCAGAGAACAATCACAATGATAGGACATTGGGTAGTATGAGTACGAGAGATAATGTTGTGGTGGGAGTGTCTTCAAATAAATCTACATCCTCTTGTGATGAAATGAGATACAAGGCTAAGTCATTGAATAGTGCATCCTGGCCTAGAGAACCCACCACCACTGCACTTTCTAGTAATGTTCATGAATCACCATCAGCAAACTGGAATTGTGAAGATTCAATCCATGGGGACTGCCCAGATGATGGAAAGTTAGATGATGCAAGTCCTAGTTCCAATAATTTATCAGACCTCTGTGGTGATTATCAGCTTTATTATAGCAATCTTCATCATGCTCAGGAGTTCCAAGAGTGTTTGTTCAACCCATATTTAGTACCGCTCTATCATGCTCCCCCTTCCCCATATCAAAACAAGCATTCCTGGAATGTGCAAAACATGTATGCGCATGTTGGTGCAACTGGCCTTGTCCACATGCCACCACTTCCCACAAGTTATTATTTGATCCCGCCATTAATTTCTAATGATTATGGTGCCAAAGACATCACGAAAACAAGGGGAACTGGTACATACCTTCCAAACACGGTGAGTTTTTTTAGTTCCAGTTGAGAATCATTTTGATTCCTTGTTTTGTGGTAAGGTTGCACATGAGTTAATCTCCATTTACTTATTCTATATTTTCCTATGTTTGTTTTGGTGTCCTGACATAATTTGAACAAATTTTAAAGCTTCCCATTTGTGATGCTTATACATGAGAGTTCATCATACAGTTAACCTAAATTATGATATTTTTGAGAGCAGTAACGTCTGTGGATCTTATTAATCTAACATAAGGTTCTAAGTACAATTGCTTAATTTTGTTTGGTAACTTTGATTCTGTAGAATTCTCGTTCATACAGAGAGAGACATATGTTAGGAAGAGGAAGGAATCAAATGCAAGCAAATCATTTTCCCAGATACCGGAGAAATGGTTATGGGGACTCACCATATTATGAGGGAACATCGGACGAAAGGAATCATGTTCCACCTCCACCGCCTATACCTCCTAGTTTTTTGGGAAATGGTCATGGAGATCCAATTTCAACAGATCGCCCTCAGTCACCTGGCTCTGCTTTTATGGTGGTTTCTCCTGCAAATGGTTATCCATACACTTCTGAAGGCAAACTTGAATTTGGTAATTTTGGTCCTGTTACGACGGGAAGTTTGTCTTCAGGAAGGGGTGCCAATTTAGAGTCAGCCAATGCTGTTGGTAGGGGCTCTGGATCATCTATACCAACATTAACAGTCGAAAGTCCTCATAGAAGTTTGAACAATGAAAAGTAAGTCACGTATCTTGGAATATCAATTATTAATTGCAGCATGATTTGCTAATTGTTTTTCAACAGTTTGGTTCGCATAGTGTTTTGCAAAAACTTCAGTTTTTTTAATATAAGATTTTCTCTTTGTTGACCATTTGATTGACTCATATTCATGGGCCTCTAGAGTGATCAACATCTCCAACTTTGCCTTTTGATGAATTTATATTTGTAGTCCACTGAATTACTTCTGGTCAAGCACCGTAACCTTACAAAACTTAAATTAGGCAAATTCTCTTCTTTTGTTAAAAGAAAATTTTAGAATGTTCCTCTTTCCCTTGATATGGCCCTTTAAGATCCTTTGGTGGAGGTGATAAATTCCTGCAAAGGATGCGTGCATTATCATCGTCCAATGATATTGGTCAGCTTGAGAACCCAAAAGGTTCTTTCCTTTTGTTACACGAAAGTGATTATGAACTCTTAAAGGTTTCTATGACAAACTCAATACCAATTACGATTTTTGATACTGCACACAATGGATTTGATTTAATAGTCATGAAATAAAAATCACAGAAGCAGCAAATAATAAACATCAAGTGGAAAACACCTTCAGATACAGGAATGGATGGAAGTGACACATGGAGCTTAGCATCCTTTTCTAATCTTGAACAGAAACACAACACAATAGCTATATCTCAAAACTATGTATCAATCAGGGGCAAAATCATTCAATCTGTGTGCAAAAACTCCCTCAATTTTCTTTACATTTTAATCTAAAAAGGACATGCTTTTCCATGCCATTGCTTGACAATACTGAAGATAAATAATCTGTGATGAAACAGTTGACACTGTAAATTTGTTGTCATAAATCATAACTTGGAAATATTTTAGTAGATTGTGAAACAAAAAGGTCTTCATTATTTAGCATCAGTGACCATAAAAAGTTGGAAATGTATGAAATGTGCAGGCTAACTCAACCCTATCAGCTGAAGGATGACGGTGACTTCCCCCCTTTGGCAGGATAAAAGAATGAAGGGTTTAGGAAGACAAAGCAATGAATGCTGAAGCATTCAGGAAGAGTATTACTACACTGAATGAAGGGTTTAGGAAGACAAAGCAATGAATGCTGAAGCATTCAGGAAGAGAATTACTACACTGTGTACATTCTAACAGTCTTTTTTTGTGATGTTTATATTTCACCATTCTATTATGGTAGATTTAAATATGGTCAGAGAATTTTTAATCCCATTTTCCTTTTTGTTTTTTTTTTGATGTATCTGCCTGATGTTTTAGTGACATTGGTTTGTTGATGATGCAGTTTAGATGAAGGGAAAAAAAGATTTGAGTTGTAGAAAAATTATTGCTCAAGTTTTTGATTTAGATTCTCTCTTTTTTTTCAGGTTATTAGAGTTCGTGGTTAAGAAATATGAGTTGTTGATCTCACTAATGATGCATTATGCTGAAGTTAACGAGTGTGTTTTTAGTTGACTCCTAAAATATGCCAACTTTTAATATTTTGATAAATTTAAGTTTGCAACAGAATTAGCACATTCTGAAGTTAACAAGTTGAATGATATAAAGTCTTTTTTTTTTTCAAATCTAGTGTCTAAAAACATGCAAGTCCTACCCCTTGGGCTCATACGTTCGTGGTGCTCGAAATAGTAGTGATATTTGGCTGTTGCATTTTGTAGTTTTGGATTTACTCGATAGATGAATTTGAGAAGGTCACTCAAGTGTGTTAAAAATGAATCCGATCTGGCAATCTAAGTCAACACTAAAAATATCAGGTTAGCGTAAGGATTTAGGATTCTAATCAAATCGGGTTGGATTTGAATTTGATCTGAAAAAAATTAGGTTCGAGTTGACTTTGAATTAAGATTTTAGGATTGACTGGATATTTTTCGTGTCAACTCGGGTATGATTGACGGATCAAATTTATTTTTACATAATTTAGATAATTAAATTCTTAAATTTAAATATTTAGATCTATATGGATCAGGTTAATTGGATGGATTGAATTTTAAATTTATAATTTTTAAATTAGTTCGGATTGATCGAAGTTTTCTTTTATAATATTCTTATTTTAACCATAACTAAATGTTAGCTAGAGCTATAAAGCCAATCATTTGATGATTATATTTTGGACTTATTGTATCATATTCTATATAAATAAAGACATTTTGATTTTGGTTATTATACTTACTTGTATTGGTGCCAAATAAACTAAGTATAATAATGTCCTTGAGTAGACGGTTCTCACCTATATCAATCGGTTAGTTGAACCGATAGTGAGATGATATAGGGAACACTACTCTTAATCATTCCTAGTCGAGTATTAACATTCAGAGACAATGTTAATGCAATAAGACTAGCATGTAGGTCAACTCGATGAATTGATCTCACAAGTCATGGATATAGAGATATCAAGTTGACACATGAGTATACATTAGAGAATGTATATTGAATGACCCGCCATGAGAAAGTATCATGGATCGTTATATGAGTGTCATATACTTTCTCATGTGGCTATTAGAATGACTACTAGTCCTTATACCTGAAGTCACCATAGATCCCTACATAAGGAGTTATGTACTTTGGTTTCGTCAAACGTCACCCGTAACTGGGTGGACTATAAAGGCGATTACTGGGTATATAACAAATTATGCAGAGGGATGTGAGTGATGTAGATGAGATCTATCTCTCCCATATGACGAGAGTGACATCGGTATTCTTGATAAAGTTAGACCACGAAGTGCATGACCATGCCCAAATGAGTCAACATGAGATGTTAAGCTCATTTGATCGAGTGAGTCTACTTGGAGTTCAAGATTTAGATTGATTAGAGGATGACACAGTCTATGCCTCATATTGATCAATCTAGATGTCTAGGATAGAAGGACACTTGTCATATATTATGAGGAGTCACAATTAGTAGTCACAAGGTGATGTTGGATCTCAACATTCTTGTAACTTGGGTAGTAATGATGTGTTGCTAGATACCGCTCATTACTTATGCTCCTAAATGAGTTTAGGGCATTGCCAAAGTTACAAGAACCTATAGGGTCACACACTAAGGACAATTAGATGGAGATTAGGTTCATATGATGAACCAAGAGGATTAGATTCATTTGATGAATCAAATTGGATTAAGAGTAATCCTAATTGGGCTATAACTTGAATTGGACTCAAGTGGATTCATGTATTCAATGAGTCTAATTTTGATTATGACTCATTAAATCAACTTAATTTAATGAATTAGATTCATTATATTAAGTTGGCTTGAATCAAATGGTTAGATTAGATCAACCATGGAAGAGATTTGGTCAAGTTTGACTTGACTTGAGAGGAAGATTAAAAGTCAAGTTTGACTTGACTTTATGCCACCTCATTGTGAGTTGGCATTGATGTGGACCAATGATGTTACTCCACATCATCATGGGTGCCACCTCATAGAAGTTACAAAGTCATTTTCTTTAATAGCTTCACATTAATTGCACTTAATGTAATTTTTTGGGAGTTACACAACTTGAAAGTGGCCGGCCACTTTTGAATGGGAATCAAATTGATTTTCCTCATTCAAGTGCATTATTCCTTCTTCTTCCTCTTGGAGCTCTCTTCCTCTCCCTCTCCTCTTCTTGCCGTGACCTATCAAGATGCTAGCACACCTTTGTTTAGGTCTTCTCCACCTAAGTTGTCCGTGTGGATACTTCTAGAGGAGTATCTATCTTGATACTCTTGAGATCCGGCACCATTTGGACGAGCGGGAACGCGAAGGGCTTCGCTTCAAAGGTATAACTCTTTTCATGTAGATCTAGGAGTAGATCTAAGGAGAAACTCATACTCGTAATTTTTGTTTTAAATCTTTTCTTCGCACGAGATCCGTTGGCTAGGGTGATTCGGGGTTTCCGCGACGCGAAAACGCGGTTTTCGCGGCCCGAAAAACCCAACACTAAACTCATCTTTCAAAAAAAACTAGTGATCATGTACACGCGTCGCGTGTATAATATAATACATTGAAATCACATTGACCTTTTATAATGAAATTATATTAATTAAAGTATTTTAGTATTAAAATACTAAAGTAGAGTCATTAGTAGAGTCATTAGGGTAAAGTACTTGACTTTTGAAAATCTCAATTGTTTGAATTTTCGAATGTCAATCTTACGGCTTCCCTATGAAAAAAATTAATTTAATTTAATATTATACTTATCTTAGTGTAAAAAATTAAGAAAAGTATATTTTTTAACATTGTCGGCCTAAAGTATTTATAGAAACTTCTTTGATCATAGTGTTGTCAATTCTAAGATGTAGGACTAAAGAGAACTATATTTTTTTATATAAAACAACCAGAGAAAATTAATGATTGAAAAAAATTCATAATAATATGCCGCAACTGAATCTCGAACTCTAGATCACTAATTGTTTCGTTTGTGGAATTACTAATAAACTTTCAAATTATTTTTAGTGTGAATAGAAAAAAAGATATTAACGGCTTCATCAAAATTAATTAGTAAAGGGGGAAGATTTTTAATAAAATAATAATTAACTAAGTCAGATAATAATGAATGTAATTTAGGAAAATATATATAAAAATCTATATTGACAGCTATTATTCTCAGATTTACTTGGGGCTTAAGTTAATCTTTATATATATATATATATATATATATATATATATATAAATAAAGGTAATTACTTATTTAGTCGGATAGAGGTCTACAATTGTACGCATTACTATGGATAGAAGAAGCATCGCAAGTTCTTGGAACATGATCGGTTCTTGTCTTCTTCCTTTCTCTCGTACGTCGCCCACGTGGTCGGCCGTCCATTCCTTCCAATGTAACTTCAAATATTTTTAAATGTATTATTTCCTTATCAAAATACTTTTTCCCCCATTGATTTTAATAATAATTAGAAAAAACTAATTAATTACTCCTAGATAAATTTAAATTTTGAAGGACATTTTTAAAAAATATTAAATGTTAGTGGTCGAATTATCTTACCATACCACATATAATTTGTGAAAAATAAATGGACATTTTTTAATTATTTTTTTAAGGAGGAAAAACAGAAATTGAATGGTCTGATTCGTGCGCCAGTGCTCAGAGTCGCAGTCGACAGCAGCAATGGAGGATCGACTGAGCTTTAAATACCCAGCAACGAAGGTGCTCTCATCTTGACCATGCTGTTTGGCTTCTTTCATCGATCACATCGTCAAGCAAACGGCGCTCACAAGGCCTCCCCTGGCGCCTTCCGCTTCCAGCTTGCCCTGGGGGGAATGCTGTGCTGTATCGCCATATGCCTTGTCGCCTCCCGTTTAGCGTGATATAGTTTGTAGATCGCATCGGAGACTGCTCTAGCGAAAGAGTAAATTTGGGATTGGAAGCTCCTCGATGGATCCTGAGCTCGGATGCAGTGACAAATCCCTAAAGGTTTGAATCTTGCTTGATTTTTTAGTGACTTCTCCACCATTCCGTTCAGCCAGGTTTTTTTTAGGGTTGGGTTCTTTGATTATGTGGGTTTTCCTTCAATGGTTGGCAATCTTTGTTAAAAGGGATTGTTTTTGTTAATCATTCGCAGAAAAGTTCATGGAAGACAACGATGCTCTTGGCGTACCAAAGTCTCGGTGTGGTATATGGTGACCTGAGCATCTCGCCTTTGTATGTTTACAAGAGCACGTTCGCGGACGATATAACACATTCTGAAACCAATGAGGAGATCTTTGGTGTGCTATCCTTTGTGTTCTGGACCCTTACTCTTGTGCCGCTTCTCAAGTATGTGTTCATCGTTGTTAGAGCTCATGACAACGGGCAAGGTGACCTTAGCAGTAGCAAACAACGACGTTTGGGATCAATTAATCTTTGGATTTTGATCAGTTTTCTTTGTGTTGATACAGGTGGTACTTTTGCCCTTTATTCTCTGATATGTAGAAATGTCAATGTGAGTCTTCTTCCCAACAAGCAAACCTCAGATGAACAGGTGTCGACCTACAAATGTGAATCCCACCATGCTCACGGTTATAATTGGAGGATCAAAATCTGGATTGAGAAACACAAGAATTTGCATATTGTTCTTCTGATAGTGGCTTTGCTTGGCACTTGTATGGTCATCGGAGATGGAGTGCTAACTCCTGCTCTATCAGGTGGGTTTACCTTCTTCTGAAATTGTGAATTGATCTGCATAGATCCTATTGTCTTTGTTATTTCTTTTACAAAATCCGATTCATTTATCCTGTTTGTGTGCAGTTTTTTCTGCAGTATCAGGGCTTGGGTTGTCTTTATCGAAGACCCAACACGAATGTAAGTTCACAATTACATTAGAAGTTTTGGTTATTGCTTGATTAGTTACTTTCAAAAAAGAAAATAATGCCATATAGGTTTTAATCAACCTGACGTGGACGAATCTTTGGAAGAGTTCGCATTAATTTGTTTCTGATATTAATATAATATACAGGAAACTGATGGTTTTATACCATGATTTTGTGGTCCTAATTTTCTAGTTGAAAACTGCAGATCACAAGCTACTTTTCCCTATCTTGTTTTAGATCCTGATTTCTATTATATATTTGGCTTTGTTGCAGTGGTTCTAGTCAGTTGATATGCAAAAATATTGGCCTATGATTGTCTTGTATTTATCATGACTTTTCCATGATATTTAGATAAGAAATTCAATTCAACAAGTGCTGGGGATATGTATATGTTCTGCATTTGTTAAATTACAGGAGTTCAATCAATTATATTTTTGTACTGAAGCAAAATGGGAGTAGAGCCATGTTTAGAGAAGGCAATCATATAAGATATTGCATCATAAGTTAGTCATCCCTTTTTGTTCACTTCACAGTATTTTTTTTTTGAAAAACATTGTTATATTCAGATAAAGTACAGGTCTTCTATCCCCAATTTCATTTTTTTTTTTACAGATGCTGTGGTCCCTATTACCTGTTTCTTGATAGTTTGTTTGTTTGCCCTTCAACACTATGGCACTCATCGGGTTGGATTCTTATTTGCACCAATTATTGTGACATGGCTTCTCTGTATCAGTACACTCGGTATATACAACATTATTAAGTGGAATCCACTTATATACCAAAAATTGTCTCCATCTTACATGTTCAAATTCTTGAAGAAGACGAGAAAAGGTGGTTGGATGTCTTTAGGAGGAATCCTACTATGCATGACAGGTAATAAGCTGTTGATGCTCGCTGTTACAGTTGTTACATTTTCATGATTAGTCCGTAACAAAGCTATAAGTTAGATGGGTGAAAAATATAGTTGTTAGCTTAACGATAAGCATGTTGGATAATGTATCAAGTATCCTATGTTCATTATGTTTCTTTATTTTGATTTTGGTTTGATGAGTTATATCAGTTTGTTCATGCAATATCAGGGTCAGAGGCCATGTTTGCAGATTTAGGTCACTTCTCGTTTAGAGCAATTCAGGTACTTTGTCAGTTTATGTTCAAGTTGTCAGTATCATCAGCAATCTTTCATTGTTGTTCCTGGTGAATGCAGATTGCCTTCACTTCATGTGTTTATCCAGCTTTAGTTTTGGCATACATGGGACAGGCGGCTTACTTATCGAAACATCACTCGATGAACAACAATTACCAAATTGGCTTCTATGTCTATGTTCCAGGTAAATGTATTTTCTTCTTCTTCCTCAATAAGGATTGCTTAACACAGATTGCAAGGCTCAAACAACTTCATATAGCAGCAGTAGCAGAATAGTTTGTGGAATATTGACGAGTGAAACTTCTTTCTTCCATGTAGAGAGTGTGAGATGGCCGGTGTTTGTGATAGCGATACTTGCTTCTGTTGTTGGCAGTCAAGCAATCATCAGCGGAACATTCTCCATCATAAGCCAAAGTCAATCTCTTGGTTGCTTTCCGAGGGTTAAGGTAGTCCACACCTCTAACAGGATTCATGGCCAGATCTATATTCCAGAGGTCAATTGGGTGCTCATGATACTCTGTGTGGTGGCTGCGATAGGCTTCCGTGACACGAAACATCTAGGCAATGCATCAGGTACAGATTGGGCAAACCAACTCTAAAATTTTGCATTGTCTAACAATGTTTTGCAGTTGCTGTGTGCCTCATTGTCACTCTATTTATCTGTGAAAACTTATCATTTATCATGTCATTTGATCGCTAAAATGGTACAATATCTTGACTCACATACTAGTTTTCCAGCTTCTTCTATATCATTACTGTCAATTATAACCATTAAGCTGTTGCTCGAATTATCATAGCCTATTTAAGAGAATCTTGTTTTTGATTTTGTGTTCTTGCTTTACGATGCAGGTTTAGCAGTAATTACAGTTATGTTGGTTACCACTTGCCTCACATCCTTGGTCATGATCTTATGTTGGCACACCTCCCTTGTTTTTTCCCTTGCATTTTTTCTCATCTTTGGATCAATAGAAGCCTTATACTTCTCGTCATCGCTTATGAAGTTTCTTGACGGTGCTTGGCTGCCCATCCTTCTTGCTTTCTTCCTGATGGTTGTCATGTTTGTGTGGCATCATTTTACGATCAAGAAGTACGAGTTTGATCTTCAAAACAAGCTTTCCATCGATTGGCTTCTCGCCCTTCGTGACTCTCTTGGCATTTCACGTGTTCCTGGTGTAGGCCTTGTCTACACTAACATTGTTATTGGCGTGCCAGCAAATTTTTCTCACTTTGTCACTAATCTCCCTGCATTCCACCAGATACTCGTCTTTGTTTGTGTAAAGTATGTTCCTGTTCCCTTTGTTCCTCCATCTGAAAGATACCTTGTAGGCCGTGTTGGGCCTCGAGAGTTCCGATCTTATCGGTGCATCGTACGGTATGGTTACCGTGATATACACCAAGATGTCAATTCCTTTGAGTCAGAGTTGATTGTTAGCCTTGCCAATTTCATACGATCCGAAGCTTCGCTCCCTGGAAATCTGTCTGATGAGGCTAATTGTGGATTCACTATCATTGGAAGCTCGCCGTGCAAGTGGGCAATCGAAGAGAACTCAGCAGATGCAAGCACGATGGTAAAGTTTGAGGACGAAAGGAACTCTAATGACACAAATCTCAGGAGTAAAGCAAAGAAAGTAAGGTTCCTTCTACCAGAGAATGAGGGTGCTAAAGATGGCATTGTATCCAATGAGCTCCAAGAACTACTTTTGGCACGCGAATCTGGCATTGCGTCCATAATGGGGCATTCACACATTCAAGCAAAGGCCGGATCCTCGTTTATAAAGAAGACGACAATCATCCTCTACAATTTTCTCCGGCAGAATTGTCGCGGACCCAATGTGGCCCTCAGATTGCCTCCAGAATCACTCCTTGAAGTAGGAATGGTTTATCTATTGTAAACTGAAGTATGTTCGACCAAGAACCGTGTGCAACTAAGAAGATGAGTCACTACAAGAATCCTACTTGATCTGTAAGTGTCGCAAATCCATTTTTATTCCATTTTTAGTGGATAAGGCTAGACCAACAAAGAGAATTTATAGACTTAATTATACACAATGGGTAGAACAAAGTATTCCTTTTGGTAGTAGCAGAGGCCACAAGAACACTGTTTAGTTGGTCTAATAAACAAAGACAATGAATTTAAATTAACAAAATATACATCAATAGTTACAATTCCTGTTGGATCCAGAATGATTCTGTTTGATAATGGGGTTTAGCTTTTTTAGCAAAGCAAGCTGAAGTAAAGGGAGAGAGACAAACAACAATAACCTCTAGTAGCTAATTGGATTCAGTTTTAATGTATTTTTCACTCTAGCTTTAGCTATTTTATAAATATTTTGTGTACTCTAGTTACGAGTGAGTTCTCTATCATATTTATCTCTCTTCTATCAGTCAATATAAAATATTAATTTTGTTTGTAATCATAGTTTCTACTACTAATATTAATTATGTTCTCATAGATCGAATCTATACGGAACATATAGTGGTTCTTATCAAGACAAGTCGGATTCTTTATCGTATTTCTTTCAAAGAATCTTTTGCTAATGGTTTTTTAAGCTATGAGAAACTTGTGAATTAAAAAAATTATACAAAAATCATACATTTCAAACACAGTACTTTTTTAAAAGAAAGACACTGCATACAAATGCTTAGTATTTACCAAAGTTCAAACATACACAAAATGATATAGTAACTTCAACTGATTATAGACTTACTAATCAACGGAGCTGGAGGAGGGCTGCCAATATAATTGGACGAAAGTGTTGGCGATGCTAATCGGACAATTCAGAATTCTTTGGAACCAATTTCGATCCAAAAACAATGGCATAAGGTAGGGTGAAAGCATCGGAAGTCGAATTAGATCGTCATCTGTAAAATATATAGAATTAGGCGTCAAATGTGAAAAATCACCAGCAGAAAGGCAGAGTGCGTTGCCGCCGCCTAAGGAGATGATCAAGTCTCCCAAGTCCTTCCCCACTTCTACTCTTATGCCGCCGTCTATGGAGAAAATAAACTCTCTCATGTCCATCGTTTTTTTTAGTGTTTCAATTGGCTTCTCCTCATCATCTATCACCACCCTGCAAACCCGGACAGACAGGGTCTTGGTCAGATTATAATTTCTCTCCCTGTAAATACTCAGAAGATCTCCCCGAGGAGTCTCAAACAAGTAGTGCAGGTCGTCACGATGTACTGCTTGATCCACCACTCTAAATATGGGCACTCCGCCGCCATGTTCAATTTGGGCCACTTCTAGATCACAAACACACACTTCTGAGTTTGTGCTCATGTACAGTTTACCTTTATGGAAGACCATATTTTGGACTGGAATGGGGTTCCTTAGATCGGACCATTGCTCGTCGCCGGAGTTGGTAAAAAAGACTCTCCCGTGAGGATATTGGACGAGCGCGACGGTGTAGCCATCTTCAAGCGACGGATCAGCAGAGAGGATTGCTTTCAGGTGATACTGCTCTAGACACCGATCGCTACCGATATAACGGATTCAGTGGTATCGAGGGAATGACATAAGGGAGGTCGATCTGCGCGCCGGTGATCGGGTTCAGCAGCTGCACCTGGAGACGGACGTCGATCGTGATGATCCAACCGTGAGCAGAGCCGAGGAAGAGTCGGTCGCTTATGGGAGGGTCCGGGACGGGGATGGTGTACTCCCTTCGCTCGTCCAAGGCGTAGAAGGTGATGGCGGATGGGTCGACCTTGGGATTGTGGTAGAGCACGAGCCAGGGGCTCTGCCCGCGGAACTTAAAGCATCGGTGGACAGATCGCGGACGGCAGCTGACCACGGAAGACAGACGGCGGCCGAGCGGAGAAATTGAGGAAGGGAGAGTTTGGAGAAGATGAGGGAGAAGAGATCCAGCGGGAGATGCGACCAGCCGCCGCCAGCCATGGGAGGAGAATCTCCGATAGACGTGAATGTGGCGACGACTTCTTTACCGGATTATATAATCTTGTTCGAGGATTTCTTTCCAAATTTTCCTCAATAATCCTGATTTATTTCCTCAAAATTCAGATCATTTTATGGAAATATTTTTTATATAAAATTAAAACGGCAAGTGATATCATATTTATATCGAATATCGAAATTTTAGTAAAAATTAAAGAAACAAATTATTCCAATTATGTGTTTTTAATTTTTTTAAAAAAACTGATTATTTTAGTTCAACTTCATAACCCCTCAACAATTTTAATTATTATTTAAAAAGACAAAAACATTAACTAATAAACAAATATATATATATATATATATATATATATATATATATATATATATATCCTAAAAACAAATCTAATTTCACCCGAAATCATCATCCCAACAACACAAGAACGGAAAAAAATATATAAAAAAAAACAAACTACTCGTTAAGATAAAAGTAGAGGTAATTCGATTCTTAATTATGGGATTATTTGTTGGTGTGGAAAGTGTCCGATGATCGAATTCGTGTTTTGATAATGACAAAGAGTTCAAAGTTAAGTGGTTTTGTGATATAATAGTTTGAATGAGCTTGCAGGAAAGTCCTAAGGTAACTTAGGCAAAAGCTTTAGCTGCGGTTAAGCAGATGGAAAATCCTAGGGGTGGTAACCCTAGGTCATAGGAAGTGATAACCCTTTGAGGAAAGTCTTGGCGGGTCGAGGGCTTCGGGCAAAAGTCCTAGGAGGTGGTAACCCTAGGTAGAAAGTCATGGTGTCGCGAACCAGGTGTAAGACTGGACGGGCCGGGAAGTGGGCGTCCAGCAGAAAGTCCGGAAGCATCGAGCGCCGAGCAAAAGTCAAGTCGATCTGGAGGATCGCACTGGCAGCAGGTAACTCTACTGAGAGGAGTAGGTGAGGACACGTTCCCCGCAGAGAGAACAGTAGGCGTCGATCGGGTCAACCTAGGGTTTCCGATCGAAAATACGAAGTCAGACCCGGACAGTCCAGAGACTGTCAAACACTATTCTTATCATATTTATGTGTGCTAACTTTGTCTTGCAGGGTATATATGTATTTTGTGGACTAACACATTATGCAGAGACAAAATAGCAGACTTGGCATCGGATGAACAGTATCCGAGTGGCCTCCATGGAGCTTGGAGGCGCCTCGAGTGCAAGCCAGAAGAAGTCAGCGCATCAGAGCTTGAGGCACCTTGGACTAGGCTGGAGGCGCCTTGGACCATGGATTGGAGGCGCCTTGGACCGGCCTTGGAGGCGTCTTCAAGTGGATGAGGTGCGATTGGATCAGTGCTGATCCACGCAGCTGACTCGGCGGGTTGGAGGTGCCTCGGATGGGCTTTGAGATGTCTCCAGCAGTGTATAAAAGGATGTCTCAAGCAGCAATCTAAGATATCAGATTCTAAGCTTCCTTTCTTCAAATGTACTGCTAACGAGACAACCTGGAAGTGCTGTGACTTGACACCGACGACCCGGAGCTCCGAATTTTCAGTTTTTCCTATTGTCGTTGGTAAATCTAAATTGTCTTTAATTGTACTCACAGTTGTAACATTTTCCGATATTATAGTTGTTGCCCACCGAAAGCGATCAACAATCGCGGGCCTTGGAGTAGGAGTCGCCACAGGCTCCGAACCAAGTAACTCCTCGTGTCTTCTGTATGTGATTGCCTTTTTAATTTCCGTTGCGTTTATTACTCGAGTTTTACGAATCCGAAACGAGTGAAAGCCACGAGCGCTATTCACCCCCCACTAGTGCTTCTCGATCCAACAATTAGTAATAGAGCGTGGTAGCGTTGATCTGGTGCAACCACCAATTACGTAATTTTACGTGGTGTTTTCTATTTTTCGGAGTCATTGGAAATTAGTATTATTGCTAAATTCCAATTTCCTTTTTACATTCGAATCGATTTTTGCTCGAAGTCGGTGCAACACTACTCGAGTTCGTTATTTTATTAACTTTATTCCCGCACTACTAATCCAAGAACTAGTCTTGGAACATATTGTTTTTTTTTTCCTTTCGTGTGCATATCCTCTAAATGACCCAGCAAGAAGGATACAACACTGTTCGTCCCCCGCTCTTCACCGGAGAAGATTTCGAGTATTGGAAAGGACAAATGTAGAACTTTCTAAAAATTCAGTTTGAGATGTGGATGATCGTCCAAACTGTATTCCAACTACCAACTGACGGAGATGGCAAGCCTACACCCTGCGAAAGTTGGGATCTTGCACTAATCAAGAAGGTAGAAGTCAACGCCAGAGCAACTTGCACCCTCAAGTGTGGCCTGACCAAGGAGGAGCTCAACAGAGTTGGTCTGTTTTCAACCGCAAAGGAACTGTGGGAAAAGCTGATAGAACTGCACGAGGGCACCTCAGATACCAAGGTAAGTAAGCGGGATTTATTATTTAATAAACTATATAATCTAAAGATGCAGGAAGGTGAGACGTCGAGTTCACTCCACGCACGTATTCAAGACATTCTCAACTCCCTCCACGGAATCGGGCAAAAGGTTGAAAATAGAGACATAATAAGGTATGCTCTCAATGCTTTTCCTGTTAGGATGTATACTAAAAGCCTAGTTTTTGTTATGAACATTTATTAGAAATAAAGAATCACATTGGTCAAATATCTACATTTATGATAAATGTAGTTGTCCATCTTAGTTTATATTGTAGATAATATGGTGTGTGGTGTCACACACAGAAGATCATGTTATCAAGTACCTTATAAATTATAAATAGTAGTTCACGACCAAAAATGGAAAGGGACAAACCATTAGTATGATCGTAGTGTAATTAGATATTAGATCATCTTAACTAAAAAATTATACTAGTACACTTTGTGTGTATCGAGCAGGACCACCTGAGGATTGTTCATTTTGCACTGAATAGATAAAGGAGCAAACCTCTGTTATTATAGAAGTGCGTGCTCTTAGTCCTGATATAATAATAAGCACATATACTTAGTATTTATTTCTTTGATTTATCAATGAGTGAGATTTAGCTCGATAAAACAAAAGACCCAATAAGTTGGGAAATGATATTAGTTATATGGTGTCTTATTGATTATAAAAGGAAACTGTGTCCTAGTGCACTAAGTTGATGATGCCCTCTTGAGGAGTTCATAAGGATTGTCATGTTAAACCCTGCAAGTGGACTTAGTCCGACATGACAATAAAGTTGAGTGGTACTACTATCGGAGTCAGATATTAATTAAGTGAGTTGTCAGTAACTCATTTAATTAATGGACATTCGATATCTTAAACACAGGGAGATTAACGCACTCATGATAAAAAGGAACCCATAATGTAATTTGGGATTAGTGTGGTAGTGCAATAATAACTCTCTAGTGGAATGAGTTATTATTGATGAACTTGAGTTGTGTGTTTGGGGCGGACACGGGATGCTCAAGCTCGTCGGGAGGCCAAAACTAATTTCTTCTCTCAGTCCCTGTCGTAGCCTCATTATAGCCTTAATTCCACCCAATGGAAGCCCATCTTGGTGTCCAAGAGGGGTCGGCCCAAGGCTTGGTGACCAAGCCAAGGGCCGGCCATAAAAACCTTCAAGGTGGCCGACCCTTGCTTTGTGCAAGGGGGCCTACCACATATTTCAAAGATAAAGGGTTGTTTTGTATTTTTAAAATATTCTCTTTGTAGTTATCTACAAGTCTTAAAAAGAGAGATTTTAAAATTATAAAACTTTCCTTATTTAAATTAGGCCACATGGTTTAAAAGAAAGTTTAAAAGTTTTAAAACTTTCATTTTTTAACCATCCTCATGGTTTTTTTTAAAAAGAAAGTTTTAAATTTGAAACTTTCCTTTTTTGTAACCATGTTAAAAAAAGGAAATTTTAGAAAAGATGTTTTAAATTTTAAAACTTGGTTTTAATTTTTAAAACTTAATTTCCTTTTTTAACATCTACATTAGGAAATTAAAAAAGAGAGCTTGTAAAATTTTATAAGAGCTTTCCTTCTTTAATTATAAAATTTTTACAAAATAATTTTTCCCTCTTTATAGGGGTCGGTCACCCTTGCTTGGTGTCCAAGCAAGGGGTCGACCATTAAGTAAATAAGAGGAGGAAAAGGAAAATTAAAAAGGAGAAAAGGAAAACAAGAGAAAGATTTTAATTTTATGGAAAAATCTTTCCTTATTTGCCTTGGGCAAGTATTATAAAAGAATGAGAGGAGAGACTTCATGGAATAATGAATTCTTTTTCTCTCTTCTTTCTATTCTCCTCCTAAGGGTCGACCCCTAGCTCTTTATCATGCTAGGACCGGCCACATTGCTTGTGGTTCCTTTAGGTGGCCGGATACAAGAAGGAGGAGAAGAAGAAGAAGAAGAGAAGTAAGGATTGCATCAATTCTCTCTTGTGGCTGGTTCTCTCTCCCTTTCCTTTCTCCTTGCTCTCTTTTGTTCTTTTGTGGTGGTGGTGGTTGGATCTAAGAGAAGGAGGAGGAGCTTTTGGGTGGTGTTCATGTTGAAAGATTGTCACCCACACGACATCCAAGAGGAGGCGAGGAATACGGCAGAAGATCAAGAGGTCATTAGCTACAATGAAAAGGTATAACTAGTTATTTGTTTTTCCGCATCATAACTAGTTCATATTTCTCTGTTTTGATCTTGTAATACCAAACACAAGAGGTTTACGATTTTAGGAAATTGGTTTTTTTGATTTTGTGTTCTTTTATTTTTCTTTTCGATCTTGTGATTCGATTGTTCTTTTTGGTTAAACCTAGGGTTTTTGTAGGGAGATTAAATATTAAATTTCTTTAAAAGGCTTTGTCTAGTCGGTGGTGGATGATCCCATACCCAAGAAGGCCAAGTGCCTTGCCATGCGGTACTGGAAGCTAATTTTAGAAATTAATATTTAATCAACTTTGAAACCTAGGTTGATTTGGATCAAACGTGTTAAGTTCCACAGGCGATCCAAGTCTAAACCTAAAAGAACATATAAGTTAAACTTAGAATCAATAGTGTTAATTTCCGCTTGCGATTCAAGTTTAATTTAAAAGAACACATGGTAGCTAGGAAAGGTTCAAGACTTGTACAAAAATTTTTGTACAAGGGAACCATTAGGTTTTCCGAGTAACAACTAACATTTCCAAGGAGTACATTGTGGGTATCAATAGTAGATACCTACAAAGTCTCCAAGGATTTATCTTCTATAAAATTAGATGAGTTATTTTCTGAGTTTGAATTACATGAGCAGACTAATGCACAACCAACTGAGAAGGGCATTGCTTTGGTTGCAGGTACAAGCAGAACACGCGAATTAAGACCAAGGCGTAGAACCGAACCAGAGTCGGATGAAGAACCTGACTCAGACAATGAAGATGACAAGCTAATGGCTGAACTCGTCAACCTTGTAAAGAGGCTCTACAAGAAGAAGAAGGGGTTCAACAAGAAGGACCTTAAGAAGGCTGTTCAGTCCAAGGAAGCCCAACCAAGCTCGAAGGTAAAATTTGAAGTGACGTGTTATGGCTGCAACCAGAAGGGACACATTAAGGCCAACTGTCCCAACTAAAAGGAGGTAAAGAAACAAAGAAGGAAGAAGGCCCTGAAGGCGACATGGGATGAATCTTCCTCAGAAGACGACGACGAACTCGATCAGACGAGTCTCCTTGCACTGATGGCCCGGGACTAGATCAATGTGTCCGAGAGCGAGAGCGAATCGGAAGCCGAGTCCGAGCAAAGCCACGGATCCGTATCCATTTTCAAAGGGCCTGACTGCGCTGTAAGTATCCCGCGTTTACATAATTTAGTAAATTATTTAATTCGAAAATTAGCAAAATCAAACATTCGGGTGAAGTCACTTCTAAAGGAAGTAACAAGTCTAAAAGAAGTGACTAACTTCAAAACCTTGCCTAACCCAGTTCAGACTGAAAATTCAACTCAAGTCCAAAAGCTTGAGGAAGAAAATTCTAGTCTGGAAACTCAGGTCAAGGATTTGAAGAAGATGTTGGAACAGTTTTCTTTGGGCTCCAAGAACCTTGACCTAATTCTTGGGACACAAAGAGTCTTTTACAACAGATCCGGTTAGGTTTTAAAACTAAAAAGAAATATCGATCCTATCTATCCTTAGTCAACATACCAAATAGTAAAATAGTCCAAGCATGGGTACCCAAGTCCAACTTGGTCAATGAAGTTGGACTTGGTCAATATTGAGTTCCCAAGGATCAAGTACATTATCTTGATAGACTTTATCGAGGCCATGATCCAGAGGGAGCAAAAAGAAAACTGTTTTAATAAATAAATAAATAAATAAAAACTATATTAATAAATAAATAATAATTATCTTAACAAATAAATAAATAAATAAATAAAAATTATCTTAATAAATAAATAAACAAACAAACAAATCAATAAATAAAAATTATATTAATAAATAAATAAATAAACAAATAAATAAACAAACAAACAAATAAATAAATAAAATTATCTTAATAAATAAATAAACAAGCAGACAAATAAATAAACAAACAAACAAATAAATAAATAAAATCAAGAAAAATTAACTTAATAAATAAAATATAATTCAAAATTAAAACATTAAATTAAATAAAAAAATTAATTAAAAGGAAAATGTAGGAGGAGACTCCAGAATAGCTGGCACCTCCAAAAGTAATTTACCCGACAGGGTAACCAAAACACAATCTACCCGGCAAAGTAATTAAGGTTAGAATAATAAAGGGACAACAGTTTAACTTGACCAATGGTACTGGTGAAGTTTTGGATGATAGTACGTTGGGGAAGCTTAGTCTATACATATCTAGGAAGATATGACTTCGACCTGATGCATTTGGCTAAGTGAAACTGACCAAAGCTACCCCTTATGGATCCTAACTAGTTAGACCAAAGTTTTGTACTAAGTTCCGTGGATAGGACTATTTGGAAAACCTCGAAGGCTTGGTTACTCTAATGATGTCCAGGTGACTCACCAAAGCCTAGAAGTTTATCCAGAGAATGTCTATTTGTTGAGCCCAAAGCTAAACCTGAATCTAACACAAAGTTAAACCAAACCCTATAATTGAGCCTAATTTATCTCACAAAATTATAGGATTCCCTAATTTGAAATTTAGATCGGGTGAGACGACTAAGGATTAAATTAAAATTAAAATTAAATTAGGATTAAATTAAAATTTTAATTAAAATAAAAATAAAAATAAAATAAATTAAAATTCAATTAAATTAAAATTAAATTAAATTAAGTTAAAATTCAATTAAATTAAATTTATTAACTTAAAATTTTTTTAACTTAATTTTTTTCAAAATTAATTAACTTAAAGTTTTTCAAAATTAATTAACTTAATTTTTTTATTAAATTTATTAACTTAATTTTTTTTACTTAAAATTCTTTTTTCAAAATTAATTAACTTAAAGTTAATTAACTTAAATATTTTTTAAATTTTAATTAACTTAAATTTTTTTTCAAAATTAATTAACTTTCAAAATTAATTAACTTAAAGTTTTTCAAAATTAATAACTTAATTTTTTTTAACTTAAATTCTTTTTAATTAATTAACTTATTTTTTTTAAAAATTTAATTAACTTAAAGCTTTTCAAAATTAATTAACTTAAAATTTTTTTAATTAACTTAAAGTCTTTCAAATTAATTAACTTAAGAGTTTTCAAAATTAATTAACTTAATTATCTAACCTAACCCTAATAAACAACTAACTAAAAAAAAATTGTGGCACCTATCGGAGGCGCCTCCCACACAAGGGAGGCACCCTAGAAAGCGGCGGGAAAAATCTCGCTGACTTCACTTAAGGCGCCTCAGATCATCTCCGAGGCGCCTCAAAAGACAATGTTAAGGCGCCTTAGAAGATGTTTAAGGCGCCTCCAACACCGAATTTCACCACGAACAGAGACCTCTTCTGTTTCGTTTTCTGCTTGAGTTGCCGAGGCGAATCTCGCCAATTCAACCGTCCAAGGCGCCTTCAATCTGCGTCCTTCCCTTCTACACCCTACAATGCCTCCTAGGTATACCCTAAAACAATTCTAAATCATCTTTTACATAGTTTTGGTGCTTGTTTTTCCAATTTGTATATATGTATGGTTGAAATTAGGAAACAACGCAATGTTGCGTCCACCTCGGGGACTGCCCCGTCCGCCGATGCTAGGTTCCCTACTGAGCGGCATAGGGTAGCTTTTCATGAGCATACATATTCACCCATTAAGTGTAGATATCTTAGTAGATCATTTTTCACCCAGTATTGTCACCCTATTGTTCAAATGATCGAGCATTTTAAGCTCGATAAGCTGGTTTACTGTAGTAATGTAGTAAACCAAGACCTATGTGCCCAATTTTATAACAACCTTGAAAGGGTTGACGATCTTACCTATTCCACCAGAGTTGGAGGACAGGATGTCCAGTTTACACCTACCCTGATTCGTACTAGTTTAGACCTTAGAGAGTCAGCATGCACTTTCCTTTGTTACCCTAGTAGGGATCTGCCATTTGGCGAGCCTTACTCCCACATTACTCTAGATACACTTTATGAGTATTTTTTTGGGGGAGAGAGACCACTTGGAGTTTCTGAGTTCAGGTCGGTGTCTCTTACCAGGACTACATCATGTATAGAGTCCTGACCGCATGCATTTTGCCTATTACGTCTTGGGATGTTCCGAAGATGTGTTCATCCCATTCCTTCTTTTTGTATGCATTATGTATGCATCTAGACATAGATATTGCATTGCATATGTTCTATAACATTGTCCATACAGCTAGTCTTGTCACATCTCGAGTGATCCATATGCCTTATTGTCATGTTTTGACCTACATTTTCTCGACCCTTAGGATAGATATTACTCGGGGGACGGTTGTCTCCCTTGGACCTTACGACGAGTTCGGTATTCGTCATCTTAGATTAGCACGTATAGATGTCACCGCTCAGGGGATACTTGCTTGGAGGGGTCGACCACCACCGGCAGATGCCGAGGATGAGCAGATCGTTGCTCCAGCCGAGGGTTCTGCTGATCCAGCTGTAGATGAGTGGCTGGAGCTCACTGAGATGTTCGAGGTGCCTATTGATCCATCCCATCCATAGACTTCCACACGACCCTCGACATCAGCACATCCATCCACATCACTATCGATTGAGGACAGACTTGCTCAACTTGAGGACTCCTCCGTGCTGACCCGGCAGCTGGTCTCGGACGGTTTCCGCACTCTTCGGACCGAGATGACCGCCTTGACCACAGGATTTACTATATTCCGAGAGGAGATCCGTCGAGCATTACATATACCAGAGCAGCACCCACCACCAGCTGACGATCCACCAGCTGACGACACTCCAGTTGCATACCCTCCTAGCTGATTCTACTTTCTATGCATTGTATATTGGACTTGGACATCACACTAGTACTTTTGTCTACTTACATATTTTACTCAGTCAAAATTTAGTATTTATTTATGCTCCTTAGTACTTCTGTTTTAAAATCATCTTGCTTTTACTTATTTTTCAAAATTATAGGAAAAATGTTTTTTTTAAAAAAAAAAATTCCCAACTTTGTTAGATTTTCAAAATTTGGATTTAGCCTAGGCTCTAACCCTAGAAATCATGTTCCCCTAGTTTCAGCCAGAGCATCTCACAAACACCCTAGGTCTAACTTGATTGTGCCTGAAAACACTTAGAATGGTGTGAGATGCATAGGGTACAGTCTAGACTTCAGAATGTTTATTTCTGTGCATCGAAGCAAGTTCGGACAATAAATACCAAGATACAGTAATCAAATGAAGTGATCCAGATTTAGTCAAACTGGATCTCTAACTTAACTTGACTAACCAAGTGAAAGTTGTTACCCTCTAGGTAAGCAGTTAGTACCTAAAAGTTAGACACTTGCTCCAGGGGATTAAATGCTCAATTTTAATTCTTTTTAGTGACTCATGCTTGGACTTTAAGACCAATTGAATTTGAATGAATGACCTTAATTTACATTTTTATGAGTTAAGCTCCTCCCTCTTTTCAGCTAAATTTTAACTAAGTTTTTTTGTTCAAAATCAAGCTAAGTACTTTTCAACTTTAGCTACATTTTTTAAATAACTTTTCAAAGCTATTTCAACTTTTGCTAAAGCATCATTTCAAATTTAATTTATCCTTTAAGGCTCTTTCAAAATTCAATGTTTTCAATTAAGTACTTTCAAACGGTTATTAAAACTTTCGTTAAGTGACTTCTATAGCTGTTTTCAAATATTTTTAGCAAATATCTTCAAACTTAGCCATTTTGAGAAAAGTTTTGTTTCAAATATAAAGTCTTTCGAATCTAACTAACTTTTCTCAACAAGATTTTTCAAAAAGTTACCTAAGTGTTTTTTTTAAAATTCTACTAAGATATTTTTTAAAGTCAAAATAATCTTCCTTAGTTAAAGTTACTTTTTAAACTTAATCTTTTAAAGCTATGTTAAAAGATCTCCTTTGAATCTTAACATTTACTTAGCTAAATGTTTGTAAAGGAAAATTTTCTAAATAGCTAAGTAATTTTGTTTAAATATCTTCAAATTTAACTAAATGTTTTGATATCACAAACTTGGCTAACTTCTAAAATTTTCTAAATAGCTAAGTAATTTTGTTTAAATATTTTCAAATTTAACTAAGTGTTTTGATATCACAAACTTGGCTAACTTCTAAATTTTTCTAAATAGTTAAGTAATTTTGTTTAAAATGTTACTAAATATTTTTTCAAAAAACTTTATTTGAAAAATTAAAGTGCTTTTTCTTTACTTAGCTAAAAAGTGTTACAAGAATATTAAAAAGCTAAGTAATTATCATTCTCTTTTAAAAGTTCATTATGTTTTGAGATATTCCCTTCTTATTTATTTTAATATATGGTAAAAGGAGAGAGTAGTAAATTCAAAGAATTATTAACAAATTTAAAGAAAATTACTTAAAAAGGGGGAGTTGACAATTAAGGGGGAGACTTACACTTTAATTTATTTTTTTTTACTTATGCTTGCTTATACTAAACTTTGAAAATTGTTACTTATGCTTATACTAAACTTTGAAAATTGTTACTTATGCATTTATTCTTTGTTACATGTTTTTACTTAACTTTGAATTTTAGTTGTCATAATCAAAAAGGGGAAGATTGTTGGTGCGGGAAGCATCCGACGATCGAACCCGTGTTTTGATAATGACAAAGGGTTCAAAGTTAAGTGGTTTTGTGATCTAACAGTTTGAATGAGTTTGCAGGAAAGTCCTAAGGTAACTTAGGCAAAAGCCCTAACTGCGGTTAGGTAGGTGGAAAACCCTAGGAGGTGGTAACCCTAGGTCATAGGGGGTGGTAACCCTATGCGGAAAGTCTTGGCGGGTCGAGGGCTTCAGGCAAAAGTCCTAGGGGGTGGTAACCCTAGGTGGAAAGTCCTGGTGTCGCGAACCAGGTGGAAGACTGAACGGGCCGGGAAGTGGGCGTCCAGCAGAAAGTCCGGAAGCATCGAGCGCCGAGCAAAAGTTCAGTCGATCTGGAGGATCACATTGGCAACAGGTAACTTTGCTGAGAGGAGTAGGTGAGGACGCGTTCCCCGTAGAGGGAACAGAAGGCGTCGGGTCGACCTAGGGTTTCCAGTCGGAAATCCGAAGTCAGACCCGGACAGTCCAGAGACTGTCAAACACTATTCTTATCATATTTATGTGTGCTAACTTTATCTTGCAGGATATATGTGTATTTTGTGGACTAACACATTGTGCAGGGACAAAAGAGTACACTTGGCCTCGAATGAACAGTGTCAGAGGCGCCTCCATGGAGATTGGAGGCGCCTCGGGTGCAAGCCAGAAGAAGTCAACGCAGCAGAGCTTAAGGCGCCTTGGACCAGGGATTGGAGGCGCCTTGGACCGGCCTTGGAGGCGCCTTCAAGTAGATGAGGTGCGACCGGATCAGTGCTGATCCACGCAGCTGACTCGGCGGGTTGGAGGTGCATGCCTCGGATGGGCTTTGAGGCGCCTCCAACAGTGTATAAAAGGAGGTCTCAAGCAGCAGTCTAAGATATCAGATTCTAAGCTTCCTTTCTTTAACGTACTGCCAACGAGACAACCTGGAAGTGCTGCGACTTGACACCGACGACCCGGAGCTCCGAATCTTCAGTTTTTCCTATTGTCGTTGGTAAATCTAAATTGTCTTTAATTGTACTCACAGTTGTAACATTTTTCGATATTATAGTTGTTGTCCACCGGAAGCGATTAACGATCACAGGCCTTGGAGTAGGAGTCGCTACAGGCTCCGAACCAAGTAACTCCTCGTGTCTTCTGTATGTGATTGTCTTTTTAATTTCCGCTGCGTTTATTACTCGAGTTTTACGAATCCAAAACGAGTGAAAGCCACGAGCACTATTCACCCCCCCCCCCTCCCCCCCACCTCCTAGCGCTTCTCGATCCAACATTATTAATATGAAAATAATTTTAAAATTTATTAGTATTTTTTCTGATTATTTTATATAAAAATTATGTACTGTTATAATTTTCTTTAGTCCTGTGTTTTAAATTGACAACACCGAGGATAGAGAAATTTTTTAAATACCTTAGGTCAACGACATTAGAAAACATGCTTTTTTCAGCTTTTAGCTTCATATAAAATATAATTTTAAATTAATTTTCTATGAGCAGAGTCGGTTAGAAAACATACTCTTTTTCAACTTTTAACCTAATATCAAATATGATATTAAATTAATTTTTTATCAGCAGATTCTATTATAATAACTTGCTATTATGGTTCTTCCGCCCTTGCATTATACTATTGTATTTGTATGATATACTTTTATTAAGTCTAATTTATTGGCACGGGCACATTGATAGAAAAGAAAATAAGGATGTTGTTATATGTCATTTAATCACATAACAGAAAGGGGCTATAAAAAGAAAACTGTCTATAAATTTAGAAGAGTTTATTCTTTTCCATGACCAAGAAAAATAATTCAGCAATAAACATGGATAATTACGATAATATGATTAAAGTAGCTGTATAAAATTTTTCAGGTAGATAAAAGCTTGGGTCGTATCTTTGATTTAAATTATATACTCTAGTTGCAGTTAAAAAAGATTTCAATCTTGCAAATGCTTATATAGGGATGGAAATGGGTAAGATTTATAGAATTTTATATCCTCTGTATCTATTTCTATTTATTCTATTTATACTTATACACATTCCTATACGGATTAGGTATTTAACTTCATACTCATCCTCATATCCGTCGGAGTTTCAGATATCCATATCCTACCCAACTTCCTATTACTCTCTATCATTCTCATTTTTTTTTAAAAAAAAATTATTTCAATGTACTTGTCAGCTCTTCCTTGTCTCGCGCTTCTTCGATTGAGTGAATATTTTCTGTGGAAAAGAAGATGAGATACGTGTTGATTATCGGATAAAGAGACAAACTAAGTTTTTTTTTCTAAAATGGAAAGCGGGCTAAAATTTTTTCTTTCTCAATATATATATATATATATATATATATATATCAGGTATCGAGTAGTGTATGCTGTTGTACGAAAGCACTAACACAGTAGTAAAATTGCACCAAAATAGCAAGCATGCAGTAAACAGGTAAATAAAAAGAGAGGTTGAGAAAATGTTATCTCCAGTTGAAGCGTCGGTGTGCCGACTGTCTTTAGAGAATTTATTGCCGCACAGGGTGCAAAGGCTCTCAGACAAAATTCTCCCAAGATCTGACAACCACTCGCGTCATCCGTAGGTGCACTCCAAGAAGAACGTCGCACTCGGACTCAACCTTAGATCGCGGAACCAAGTCTCAGACTCAGAACAAGGAAAGGAAGGGAGCAGACAAACACATAGAGGAAGAAGAGAAAGCAAAGTAGCGCACAGATTGATTGAGTGAAGAATCAGAAAGCAGACTGCATATTTATTCACTTTGAAGCACTGCTTCCCAAAGCGTGCGTCGCTTCCTCACGCTGACAGAACAACCAGGTGCGTCGCTTCGCTTCCTTACGCGGAGAGAACCAACCAGGTGCGTCGCGTCACTTCCTCACGCGGACAGAACCAAACCACCAGGTGCGAGGGACATAACCAAACCAGAGACGAACAAAAACTAACCAGGCCTCCTGCAAGCGTGAGGCCCACAAGCTAGGGATTTGCACCCCCCCTACACGCGATGATCGCGTGTGTCGCGCCCGGTTTATGGATTTCCGGCTCGAACCCTCCGAAACCACCTGATTTGGGCTCGGCCCACGCATACGTGTAGGTCCCCTTAACTTTGCTAAGCAAGGATGGAAGAGCTCCATATATAAGGTCTTCCAACCTTCTTAGCTTATCAATGTGGGACTAAATGCATACACATATACATTACCAAAAAAAACAAAAGGAATAGTTTGAATTAAAACTCAACAATCCCCCACTAATTCAAATTATTTTTGGTCGAAAACAAAGATATGTTTTGAGGCTTGGTTGCAATGAGCTTTTAGTGAAAATACCTTCTGGTTTGAATTTTCACCTAAGTACATCAATCTTATTCACATAGGTTTGAAGAGAACTCAGTCTTGATCTTAAACCTTTTATATGTGAAAATCAATTGGTAACAACTCATCACGGGCGACGGTTGAATCCTTCTGGGTTGGTGCATTACGGCCATGCCACTGAATCTTGTTTCATAAGTGCTAAGGAGAGTTGTCTAGACCCCCCCCCCCCCAACACACACACACACACACACACACACACTGTGGCCCCATAGTTACACTTACATAGGTGAGTTCTCCAAGGATGTACTACGAGCATCCTGTCATTAAGACCTTGAACCCATTAAGAGCTCCTAAGCTCATCCTTATTAGCAGTCAAGCATCTATCCAGGGAAGAGACTATGAGATTACATCTCAATCAATTTGATGCTTACGGTTCACCCTTATAACTTGTTTATACCACATTGAACCTACTTCTTGGGATCTCCAATCAGATAGGTTGGGTTGCCGCTATAGATGAAATCAAGATAGGTCTCAGTCCCATTCCCTTACTGGATCTCTTGATTTTCTCAGAATCAAGTCCTTTAGTAAGTGGATCAGCAATATTGTCCTTTGAACTTACAAAGTTCAATAACACCACTCCAAGAGACACTAGCTCACGAATAGACTTTAATCTTATTCGTACATGTCTATTCTGTTTCTGGTTATACTTGGAGCTTCTAATCTGAGCTATTGTTGTTTGATTATTACAGTGTACTGAAATAGAAGGTATTGGCTTCATCATCAAGGGAATTTCAGAAAGAAGACCCTTAAGTCAATCAGCTTTAGTTACTGTGGTATCCAAAGCACACAATTCTGCCTCAGATGTAGAACGGGTTATAATCGTCTGTTTAACAGACCTCCAAGCAACTGCACCGCCTCCAAGTGTAAAGACATAACCAGTAACGCCTTTACACTCAACAGTGTCAGCTATCCAACTAGCATCACTATATCCTACCAGGATTGCAGGGAATCTCCCATACCACAAGCCTAAGGATATAGTGCCTCTTAGGTATCTGAGTACTCTGTCTAATGCATCCCAATGCATTCTGTCCGGACAATTGGTAAACCTGCTCAATTTCGTTATAGCAAAAGAAATATCAGGTCTAGAACAATTTGCTAAATACATTAGGTTACCTATTATTTGTGAGTATCTTAATTGAAACACTGTCATACCACTCTTATTCTTGTGGAGAGTTTTTGAAGGATCATAGGGTGTGACGACAGATTTAACTTGGCTATTGCCATATTTCTCTCATACTCTCTCAACATAGAGTGATTGAGAAATTTCTATTCCATCAGTTGAACGAGTCAACTTCAGCCCTAAAATCATATCAGCACAACTCATATCCTTCATATCAAACTTACCACTTAAGAGGACCTTAGTCTCATTAATAATAGAAAGGTTAGAACCAAAAAGTAGGATATCATCTGTTGGTGCGGTTAGCACTAACGATCTAACTTAGATTTTAATGAATGACAAATCAGGTTAAGTTAGGTTCGTTGTTGTCTAACACTCTGTTCGAGTGTGCAGGCAAAGTCCAGACAGATCGACGGACTGACCGGATGTCTGGCATGAATTCCAAGCGGGTCGACGGGCTGACCGGACGCTTGGCACAAAGTCCAAGCGGGTCGACGGGCTGACCGGACGCTTGGCACGAAGTCCAAATGGGTCAACGGGCTGACCGGACATTTGACACTAAGTCCAAGCGATTCGATGGGCTGACCAGATGCTTGGCACGAAGTCCAGCTAGGTCGATGGGCTGACCGGATAGCTACCGAGAAGTCCAGACGGGTCGAAGGGCTGACCGGACGTCTGGCGGGTAAGTAAGGTAAGTCACTGGAAGGGAGTGACTGTGAGGACGCGTTCCCGGGAAGGGAACATTAGGCGTCGATCTGGCTTAGATCTATTTCGGATATCTAAGTCGAGATCGTGACTAAATTCTGGTTTCGGAAAGACAGAATCTAAGTCATATTCTTCATGATGAACTTACAAACTGTGCTAACACATTGTTTTGTAGGATATATTTGCTTCTAACTAACCTTGTCTTGCAGGAGAAGGACATTCTGGAGAAAGGAGGTATGGGCGCCCGGAGGCAAATATTATCCATTTCGCGGCGTAAACACGTGGAGCTCGCTGGTTGGGCCTGCCACATCACATCAGGGCGCCCAGAAGGGATCTGAGGCGCCCCGAGCCTCATATAAAAGAAGGGTCAATGGTGGAACTTCAGAACAACTCAGAAACTCTCACACTGCTCTACTGTGCTCTTGTGACGCCGCGAGGCTACTCCGACAAAGTGTTTTCTTCAGTCTAATTCTTTTCATCTTGTCGGTAATCATCATTCGAATTGATAGTGATTGCCCAACGAAAGTACTCAACGAGTACGGGCCTTGGAGTAGGAGTCGACACAGGCTCCAAACCAAGTAAATAGGTTCTGTGTTAGTATTGTTTTATTTTTCCGCTGCGCTTACTCTCGACGAAATTTTGTAATCGATATTCACCCCTCCTCTATCAAACGATCACGGTCCAACAAGTGGTATCAGAGCCGGTACCGCTCTGATTTGGTGCAACCACCAATTAGACAAGGGGGTGATTTGTTTTTAATTTTTTTTTATTTTCGGATTTCAGTTTTTCGTAAAATTCTAAACTGGTATTATTACCTTTTTGGAAATCTCCTTCCGTCGTAATTAAATCTAAATTGGTGCAACACCAATTTAATTATTTTTATTTAATTTCTCCCGCACTACTAATCCAAGACCAAGTCTTGGAACTTCTGTTCTTTGTGTTTTTTTACAGATTAAAATGTCACAGATCGAGAGCTTCAGCACAGTGCGACCTCCCCTTTTCAACGGGGATGATTTTCCGTACTGGAAGAAGCAGATGGAAGTATATTTCAAGACAGATTTCGACCAGTGGTTGAGCGTCACAAAAGCCTACACACCCCCAGTTGACAGCTCTGGGGATCTACTGGATCCTAAAAAATGGACATCAGATATAAAGAAAAAAGTATCAACAGAGAACAAGACGATCAATACATTACAATGCGGATTAACAAGATAAGAGTTGAACCGGGTCGGACTGCAAAAGAACGGCAAAGAGCTATGGGATAAATTGATCGAGCTGCACGAAGGAACTAACGACGCTTAGGTAACAAAAAGGGATTTATTGTTAAATAAAATATTCAATATAAAAATGCAGGAAGGAGAAACAACGAATCAGCTGCACACAAGGATCAAGGATATCCTCAACGGGCTCCACGCAATAGGCCACCAGATGGACAACAGAGACCTAATCAGGTATGCATTAAAGGCATTTCCACGTAATAGTTTGTGGGCATCCATCGTGGATGCCTACAAAATTTCTAAGAATTTAACTAAACTTAAATTAGATGAATTGTTTTGTGAATTGGGGTTACATGAGCAGACTAACGCTAGAGCCGAGAAAGGTGTTGCCTTATATGCAGGTTCCTCCAAGAAGAACAAGCCCCATCTTGAAGAAGACTCTGACCAGAGCTCTGAAGATGAAGAACACTTGGTGAGCCGAGAAAGGTGTTGCCTTATATGCAGGTTCCTCTAAGAAGAACAAGCCTCATCTTGAAGAAGACTCTGACCAGAGCTCTGAAGATGAAGAACACTTGGTGAACCTGGTAAGGAAGATGTTCACCAGGAGGAAAAGAAGCTTCAGCAAGAAGGATCTACAAAAGATTAGTTCTCCAATCGATTCGAGGAACGTAACATGCTTCGGATGCAACAAAAAGGGGTGTTGGGACCGAAAAGTAGCTAGAGGGGGGGGGGGTGAATAGCTCGTCGCGTGCTCGTGTGCTTCGTTGCTTGTTTCTTCAAGGATGTGCAGCGGAAATACAAAGAAACAAATGCATACAACGCTAACAAATGGATTTTACTTGGTATCCACCTCACAAGAGGTGACTAATCCAAGGATCCACGCACACACACACACCTCCACTATGTAAACACTCCTTTTCGATAACTACCAAAGGCGGAGAAGCTCTACAAGACTCTCAATACAAGAAGAAAGGAAAGGGCAGTAAAGAACAAGCAAAAGCTTACAAGAAGTGCAGTAAAAGCCCTAACCCTAACTTCTCTTCTTCGCCTCTTGACTTGGACAATCCTTCCAAGAATCTTCAAGATTTGGCATAGAGAGCTCTGTGGAGAAGCTGTGGACTCGCTGAGATGAATCGTATCAAGTCTCGGAAGAACTACCGAAGGAATCAAGCGCCTGCAACTAAAAACGACGCCAACGGTCGGATCCCAATTGATTGGATTACTCCCAATCGATCGGGGAGGCTTTGGATCGATCAACCGATCGATCCAGAGTGCCTCTGTGCTCTCTAGAATAGCCTGGATCGATCGGCTGATCGATCTAGGGCTTATCGCGCATAAACAGTAGCTCCCAATCGATCCACTGATCGATTGGGACCTCTGGATCGATCCACGGATCGATCCAAAGGGATTCTGTTCGTGGGGACTCACCCGATCGATCAGCTGATCGATTGGGCATGATCCAATCGATCAGCAGATCGGCTGATCGATCCAGATCTGCTGAATCGATCGGCTGATCGATCCAGATCTGCTGGATCAATCAGCTGATTAATCCAGATCTTGGTTTTTGCCCAAAAGCAAGTCCAAAGCCCCCTAAACCAACATCCAGTCAACCATGACTTGTTGGTACATAAAACCTAGCATCCGGTCACCCTTGACCAGCTAGGATTCTCTCACCAAGTGTCTGGTCAATCCCTTTGACCCACTTGGACTTTTCTCCTCTTGCCAAGTATCCAGTCAATCCCTTTGACTTACTTGGACTTTCACCAGATGTCTGGTCAACCTTGACTCATTTGGATTTCCCCGTGTCTGGCTTCACTCACCAGGACTTTCATTCTGTCTGACTTCACTCACCAGGACTTCCACCTAGCTTCACTCACTAGGATTTTCACCTGGCTTCACTCACCAGGATTTTCTTCTGCCTGGCTTCACTCACCAGGACTTTCCTCTGCCTGACTTCACTCATCAGGATTTTCACCTAGCTTCACTCACTAGAATTTTCTATTCTGCCTAACTTCCCAGTTAGGACTTCCCAGTCAAGTATCTGGTCAACCTTGACCTACTTGACTCTTCTTCAACCAACCTGATCAGACCCTGATCAGAAGGGAATTGCACCAAATAATCTCCCCAAATGAACAACTGCATTGTCAAACATCGAAACCCAAACCTAGACTCAAGCTTGGTCAACCAGGTCAACCTTGACCTGAGAGATATTGCACCAACAATCTCTCCCTTTTTAATGTTTGACAATACCTCATTTAAGTTAGGCTAATCCCATAGCCTAAACCTCCTTCATGCCATTAGGTAATGAATACGTAAGTTAAACCCTACATTCTCCCCCTAAGAGGGCAAACTCGCTCTTAGATAATGAAAGCCTAACTTAAACCCTTTCATTCTCCCCCTATTGGCACACATCAAATACACACATGCCTCATCTTTGGGCACACATCAACAAACTCACTTGTTGAAAAACTCTCTCTTTTGAGACTCTCCCCCTGGAAAGTTGCTCATCGTTGTCCCCAACTTTACTCATTGTGATCAACATGATAATGAAAGTCCCATGCCCTTCATTATCCTCTTAACCCTACATTTCCCATTAGTGTAGTCAAATGTCTATCCTTGAGCATTTTTTAACTTAAACCACTTGAACAATGAGGATATCCACTCCCCATTAAAGTTCAAACGCTCAACCTTGAGCATATTCTGAAAAGAAGGTTAACCACCTTCCAAGGTTCATGAAAAATTATTTTCATGTTTTTAAATAGTCCCTCCCCCTAAGGACATGGTGGTAACTTCTGTCATTGCACCAACAATGACTTGGAATCCCTAAACCTTTAGGAAACCCAAATTTAGAAGTTTTGAGGTTAAAAAAAAATTAATATTGAAACAAACCTCAACCTAAACTTCAATTTAGTCTTTCTTAACCAATCCATCCTTGTTTTCAACACGAAAATACCCTTTTTATGTATACAAATGTATTTTTAAGGGTTTGGAATGGTTAACCATGTTCAAAAATGCTGAAATCAGACTTTACCAGCCAAAATCAGCAACTTCGATCGAGTGGAGTTGGGTCCCAATCGATCGTACCATGCTGAATCGATCCACTGATCGATTCAGGTAGTGTGGATCGATCCAGCGAGCTACTGCTCGCGGGATTTGCCTTCCCAATCGATCGCCAGATCGATTGAGGTATTCCAATCGATCGGGTGATCGATCAGCAACTTCGATCGATCCACTTCGAGCAACTTCGATTGGAATGCCTCAATCGATCGGGTGATCGATTGGAGTTCTGATAGTAGTTGAAATTCCATTTCAGTCAACTTCAGAAACCCCTAGAAAATTCTACAAAAATCCAAAAATTGTGAAAATTTGTGTAGACAATATTTAGGGCATATTTTATCATGGAAAAATAGTTTTCTAAGAAAATAATTCATATTTTCAAAGATTGACATAAACTTGAAAACTTGCAAAAACTTTAGTGTTTTCTTCAATTTTGTGTCTAACTATTCAATGGCGATTTCTATCAAAAGATAGTCTTCACCAAGGTTTTCCAAAATCATTTTAAAAACATTTTCAAAACCAATATCCCACCATGTTCCTTGGGCTTAATGCACATGACTTGTACATTAGCTTTCCCAATGATGGGAAAACACATAACTATGTGTTTTAATGAACTTAAAACTCAAAAGAATGAACTAATTCAACATCTTGAATTTTGTTCATCATCCTTACATCTCACTTGTATCTAATATGCACTAAAACACATACAAGTCATCTTATAGGTCTTTATGAGATGTAAATTTTGGTTTTGCCCTAATCTAGGGATCATGCATATCTATCTAGGCATTTTGAGTGGTAAACATCCACCAAGGATGTTAATTGTTAATTCCACTTGTTTATAAATGTCTTTTGTCCTTAATTTTAAGGAAATAAACACAGTGCATGACAATGTTATGGCATACATCAAAACGAAATAATTTTCAAAAGAAAATTTCCTATAACTATACATGATGTATGTATGCCATGACATGGTATTTTTTATGTTTTTCATAATAAAATGTGAATGCAAAAATAATCATGATGTCATGGCATATAATGGGTAAACAATCATGGCAAGATTTAGCATAAATAAAATATACCTAGATTATTTATCTAAGTATCCTTAAGCACATAGCTAATCCTAAAACTTAAATCCTAGATTGCCTAATTTCCTCAAAAAAAATATCAAAACCCAACTTAGCATTTCTTTAATCTCTTGAATTAATTTATACCAATTGAAATTAGGCATATTCCTCAAGTGTTGGCATATTTCATTTTTCCACAAGAGTAGCACTGTTAAACTAAGGCTTAGATTTGTCTTAAATTACTAAGAAAATACCAAAGTCCCAACTTGATATTTCTTATGTTTTCCCAAATTGTGCCAATTAATATTAAAATCAATATCTCCGGAATTAGGCACATTTTACTCTTCCAAAGAGTAAATGATAAATCTATTTCATTTTCAAAGGTTAATAATAACCTTGAAAATGCTCCTTGAGTGTCAATTTCTTCAAAGTTGGGTTAACTACCCTTCTTCTTAGAGTTGACGCTCTCTAACCCATCTATGAGGTAGAGAAAATGCTCCTAGGAACCCAAGCCCTATTGGTGCTCCTTGGATGCTCTAGGTATTCACTAGGAATAACTTCCCTACATACCTTTCCTAGTGACCTTGTTTGGCTTCTTAGAAGCCTTGGTCACCTTTTCTAGGTTAACCCTAGGGATTGCTTCCCTTGTGACCTTGTTTGTGACTTTCTTAGACTTCTTAGAAGTCTTAGTCACGTTTGTCATTGCAAAGATACTTCTAGGGATAACTTCCCTTATATCCTTGACTTGACCTCTAGCTTTAGGATTGGTTCCATAGCTATATGGAACCCTATGGTAAGTAGGTGCATCTTTTTTGATTTTAGGTTTGTATCCCAAACTTCTATGACCCTTGGATGACCCTTGTTGTCCTAAACTTAGATTTTGCTCATTTTGCCCTTTAAGAATATTTTCCATCCTTTTTAGGGTCTTTTCTAGTTTGTCAAGTCTTGACCTCAAGACTTAATTTTCCATCACTAATTCTTCAACCTTAGGTTTTTCACTAAAATCTTGATTTTTCTTCTTCTTAGGCAAATACCTAGAATCCTTAGGGTTCTTACTTAAATTCCTATCTACCTTTCTAAACCTAGGTTGAGAGGCTTTAGCATGATAAGCTACATGATTTTCCTTAAAGCTATCATGCTTTCTATTCTTATGGTAAATATCATTAAAATGGTATAAATTGGAGCTAACATGCTTTTTACCATTATTTAAGGGGATAGGCTCAATAAAAGTTATCTTCCTTTTTACCTTGGAGGCTCCCCCTTGAATTGAGCTTCCTTCTTGAGCCTTGACCACCTTTTTCCCTTTAGGGCATTGACTTCGGTAATGCCCTTTTGATTGCAAGAGAAGCACACAATGTGCTCCTTGCTCTTCTTTGTGTTGGGGATGGTCTCCTTGGGCTTCTCCTTGCCCTTTTGTGCCACTTGGCCCTTCTTCTTGACCAATTTAGGGCATTTACTTTTGTAATGCCCTTTTTCCCTACACTCAAAATATATAATATGATTTTTATTTTTACATGAACTATTTATACCTTCTTGTGTAGGGGTGACTTCTTCTCCTTTGGATCTGGATGTGGAGGCTTCCTCTTGATCCGATGATGATTCTTCTCCAATAGATATGACTTGATTTGTGGAGGTGGAAGCTTCTTCATCTTCTTCTCTTCTTGACCCGGATGTGGAGACTTCTCTTTCTTCTTGATCCAGTGTCACCAAAAGTTGCTCCCCCTCAATCCTAGAGGTGGAGACTTCTTCATCTTCATCTTGTACATGGAACAAGGAGTATGCTCCCTCCTTGTTCCCTTCATTGCATTCTCTCGAAGATGAAGCTTCGTCTTGGACTTCTTCTTCGGAAGTTGAGAATCTCTCAACTTCGGAGTTCTCCTCTTGGTATTGCTCCAATGAGTCGCCCTCTTTTGATTCCTCTTGATTTGGTACAGTGGAGGGTTCTTCATGGATTGTTGCCAATTTGCTCCAAAGCTCCTTGGCATCGTTGAATTCTCTGATTTGAGCCAAAATGTGGCTAGGCAATAAGTTGACCAAAAGCTTGGTCACTTTATCATTTGCCTCGCTCCTTTGAATCTGCTCTTTGCTCCATTTGCTTTTCTTGAGGACTTTTCCCTTGGAGTTTGTTGGAGCTTCGAAGCCTTCCATAAGATCAAACCATTGCTCTATCTCCATCATAAGAAAATTTTTGATTCTTGATTTCCAAGAATCAAAGCTTGTGGATGAGTATGGTGGAGCCACCCTTGTGTCAAATCCAAGTCCATCTTGAAATTGCATCTTGAAGTTTAACTTCTTGAAATCTTTGACTTTTGATGAATTTGCTCCAACTTCTTCACCCTCTAGCTTTTCTTGTTTTGTTTGTCCCTTCCGGCGATGATTCTGGTGAAGAGCGACCTCGCTCTGATACCACTTGTTGGGACCGAAAAGTATCTAGAGGGGGGGTGAATAGCTCGTCGCGTGCTCGTGTGCTTCGTTGCTTGTTTCTTCAAGGATGTGCAGCGGAAATACAAAGAAACAAATGCATACAACGCTAACAAATGGATTTTACTTGGTATCCACCTCACAAGAGGTGACTAATCCAAGGATCCACGCACACACACACCTCCACTATGTAAACACTCCTTTTCGGTAACTACCGAAGGCGGAGAAGCCCTACAAGACTCTCAATACAAGAAGAAAGGAAAGGGCAGTAAAGAACAAGCAAAAGCTTACAAGAAGTGCAGTAAAAGCCCTAACCCTAACTTCTCTTCTTCGCCTCTTGACTTGGACAATCTTTCCAAGAATCTTCAAGATCTGGCGTGGAGAGCTCTGTGGAGAAGCTGTGGAGTCGCTGAGATGAATCGTATCAAGTCTCGGAAGAACTACTGAAGGAATCAAGCGCCTGCAACTAAAAACGACGCCAACGGTCGGATCCCAATCGATTGGATTGCTCCCAATCGATCGGGGAGGCTTTGGATCGATCAACCGATCGATCCAGAGTGCCTCTGTGCTCTCTGGAATAGCCTGGATCGATCGACTGATCGATCCAGGGCTTATCACGCACAAATAGCAGCTCAGTACAATCGATCCACTGATCGATTGGGACCTCTGGATCGATCCAAAGGGGTTCTGTTCGTGGGGACTCACCCGATCGATCAGCTGATCGATTGGGCATGATCCAATCGATCGACTGATCGATCCAGATCTGCTGAATAGATCCAGATCTACTGGATTGATCGGCTGATCGATCCAGATCTACTGGATCAATCATCAATTCAGATCTTGATTTTTGCCCAAAAGCAAGTCCAAAGCCCCCTAAACCAACATCCAGTCAACCATGACTTGTTGGTACATAAAACCTAGCATCCGGTCACCCTTGACCAGCTAGGACTCTCTCACCAAGTGTCTGGTCAATCCCTTTGACCCACTTGAACTTTTCTCCTCTTGCCAAGTATCCGGTCAATCCCTTTGACCTACTTGGACTTTCACCAGATGTCTGGTCAACCTTGACCCATCTGAATTTCCCCGTGCCTGACTTCACTCACCAGGACTTCCATTCTGCCTGGCTTCACTCACCAGGACTTCCACCTAGCTTCACTCACTAGGATTTTCACCTGGCTTCACTCACCAGGATTTTCTTCTGTCCACCTAGCTTCACTCACTAGGATTTTCACCTGGCTTCACTCACCAGGATTTTCTTCTGTCCACCTAGCTTCACTCACTAGGATTTTCACCTGGCTTCACTCACCATGATTTTCTTCTGCCTGGCTTCACTCACCAGGACTTTCCTCTGCCTGGCTTCACTCACCAGGACTTTCACCTAGCTTCACTCACTAGGATTTTCTATTCTGCCTAATTTCCCAGTTAGGACTTTCCAGTCAAGTATCTGGTCAACCTTGACCTACTTGACTCTTCTTCAACCAACCTGATCAGACCCTGATCAGAGGGGAATTGCACCAAACAATCTCCTCAAATGAACAACTGCATTGTCAAACATCGAAACTCAAACCTAGACTCAAGCTTGGTCAACCAGGTCAACCTTGACCTGAGAGATATTGCACCAACAAGGGGTGCTACAAGAACGAGTGTCCAAGACTGAAGATCGACAAACCGAAGCCGACCAAAAAGAAGGCCCTCAAAGCGACGTGGGATGACTCCTCCTCGGACGAATCAGAAGTCGAAGATCAGAGCACCAGAGCCACCTCACGCTGATGGCCCGCGAAGCAGAGTCGGAAGACGAATTGGAAGACGGGGTCTGAACCCAAATCGAGCCATGAGTCCGTACTCGTTTCTAAAGGTTCCGAAGAGGTATTCCTAACCTTAAACCGAAAGTTTTTTAAAATCATTTCTTGCTTAAATAATAAGTTAGTTAAATTAGAAAATGAAAACAAATCGCTCCTTGAGGAAAATCAAATCCTCAAGGAACAAGTTGTAAATAATAAACCAACTCAAGATCTAACACTTGAGGAGGAGAATTCATCGTTAAAATTAGAAATAAATAATTTAAAAAATATGTTAGAAAAATTTACTACTAGATCAAAAAATTTAGACTTAATCCTAAATAATCAAAAAGCATGTTATAATAAAACCGAACTCGGATATAAGTCAAACTCAAATAAAACTTTTAAATCATTAATAACTCAATACAAACCTACGAGTAAAGTTTGGGTTCCGAAAGTGTGTTTGACCATGCAAATAGGACCTAACCAATATTATATCCCTAAAGATAAAATATATTACGTAAAGTCAAATAAACCAAATAAAAAACTAGAATACAAACCTAAACAAAAAAAATTCAAAATCCAAATATTTTAAAACTCAGCAAAATTTAGACTATCACCAAGTAAAATTTAATTATAAAAGAAATAGACATAAACCTAGAACTAAAAACTAAATTAAACGACCATTAATTCAGGGGAGGCTCCAGAATAGCTGGCACCTCCAAAACTAACTTACCCGACACGGTAACCCTAACCAATCTACCCGACAGGGTAATTAAGACTAGTTAAAAAGGGTTTAAGTTTAACTTAAAAATGGTACTGGTGAAGTTTTGGATGATAGTACGTTAGGGAAACTTAGTCTATGCATATCTAGGAAGATATGGCTTCGACCTGATGCATTTGGCTAAGTGGAACTAACCGAAGCTACCCTTTATGGATCCTAACCAGTTAGACCAAGGTTTTGTACTAAGTCCAGTGGATAGGACTATTTGGAAAACCTCGAAGGCATGGTTACTCTAATGATGCCCAAGTGACTCACCATAGCCCAGAAGTTTATCCAAAGAATACATATCTGTTGAACCCAAAACTAAACCTGAATCTAACACAAGTTAAAATCAAACCCTAAAATTGAAACTAACTCATCTTACAAAATTATAGGATTCCCTGATTGAAAACATAGATCGGGTGAGATGATTAAAAAATTAAAATTAATTTTAATTAAAATTAAATTAAATTAAATTAAACTTAATTTTTTTTAAAAAAAATTATTTTAAAAATTAAAGTTAATTTTTTTAACTTAAAAATTTTATTCTAAAATTAAACTTAAATTTTTTTAAAAAAAATTTATTTTAAAAATTAAAGTTAATTTTTTTAACTTAAAAATTTTATTTTAAAATTAAACTTAAATTTTTTTTAAAAAAAATTATTTTAAAAATTAAAGTCAATTTTTTAACTTAAAAATTTTATTTTAAAATTAAACTTAAACTTTTTTTTAAACTTAAAAATTTATTTTAAAATTAAACTTAAATTTTTTTACCTTAAAAATTTATTTTAAAATTAAACTTAAACTTTTTTTACTTAAAAATTTATTTTAACTTAATTTTTTTTAAAAAAAATTAAACTTAATTTTTTTTTTCTTAAAAATTATTTTTAACATAAAAATTTTATTTTAAAATTAAACTTAAACTTTTTTTAAACTTAAAAATTTATTTTAAAATTAAACTTAATTTTTTTTAAAAAAAAATTATTTTAAAAATTAAAGTTAATTTTTTTAAAGTCGAATCTAAAGCCAGAAGCGCTCGGAAGAATCCTCGCTTGGAGGTAATTAGGTTTAAAAGAACTTCTGCGAGGATATGCTAGGGATATGATACATGATTACCTTAGTAGAAATGATATATATATATATATATATATATATTAAAAAAAAGATAATGATGATTAAAGGAAATTCTGCGAGGGCCAAGCCCCCAGAGGGATCCCGTTTACGGGACAAGGCCCCAAAGGGACCCCAATATCATATTTTTCACATTCGGCCATGACCCAGTGACGAGAGTTGCTGACACCCCGCCTCCTGGTACCATGGTTATACAGATTGATCAATCAAATAAAGGATAAGGGATATATACGATGAGTGCTAAGGGATAATGCTATATAATAGGATGACTTTTTTTTAGGATACATGAATTGTTGTATTTAAGGTTGACGCTTCACAGTAGATGCCTATATTTTCTTTGTTTAATTACTTGTACTTCGACAAGAACTTTCAAGTAAGGGTAGGTTTAACGATGCATGGAACGATATATGAAATTTTTGCTATTGCTATTTAGAGGTGCTGAGTTAGACTAACGAGGTTTGATTTTGTGGCAGGTGAAGGAATTGATGATGTTGGAGGCTCGGACCCTTGACCAGATTGGGTTGGACAGTACATTCCCAATTAAGAACAGATAAACAGTGTTTATGAACAAGAAGGAATAAAGTAATATCGAATTTAGCAATTTTTAAGATGGTTGTCTAGTTTAGGAATTTTTCTTCTTTCATGGTACTTGTAATGATTATGAGTGTAGGAGTATAATTTATTAATTACAGACAATATTCCTCATTTTTATTGGAAATGTTATAAAAACAATTTGGGTCATTTCAAATTAATCTTGAAATGATCGATCTATCCTATAAAAATTTTCCATTAACCATCAAATAAATCGAAAGCAAGAATAGAGATTCATTCAAATGACTAATATTTTTAATCCCGCTTTTATAATAAAATCCCTGACAATGCATCATTTCTAAGATTTAAATCTTCAATCTTTTGATCTTTTGGTTATTTATACGTTGGAGGCCTAACTATTGTATGAAAAATTTTATATATTTAATATACATTAATGTTCTTATACAAATATAATGATTTTTATGGCTATATATATATATATATATATATATATATATATATATATATAATAGCAATCGAACTCGGCAGCAAAAATCTTTTGCTAATGGGATTTTAAGTTAGGAGAAACTTAAAGATAAAGAAATTATACAAAATCATACGTTTCAAACACCATTTTTTTAATTAAAAAAAAAAGAAAGAAAGACATAGCATACAAATGCTTAATAATTATCAAAGTTCAAATAAACACATAATAATAAAAAACATATAGACAGAAACTTGAAACTCTATCTATATACATAAGCAACTGATTTACTAATTAATGGAGCTTGAGGGAGGCTGCCAATATAATCGGACGGAATTAGTGGCGTCGCTCAAGGAAATCGGACAATTCAGAAATTTTCTGAACCAATTTTGATCCAAAAACAATGCCGGATCGCAGCCAGGGTAAAAGTAAACTTTAAACCTTTGCAAATTTCGCTCTTCAAACATTCGCCAATAGTCGTCTTGACACTCTGGATCTCGAAATCTATCGTCACGCATAAAATATATAGAATTAAGCGTCAAGTGTGGAAAAGCACAAGCATCAAGACAAAGTGGGTCGCAGCTGCCTAAGAGGGCGATCAAGACTCCCAAATCGTCGTTCGCTTCATGATCTCTTTGAAGAATCTGCTTATCCATCACCGCCCTGCCGCCTTTTAAGTAGTTAATAAACTCTACCACGTCCATCGTTTTTTCTAGTCTTTTACTTAGCTTCCCCTCATCATCCATCACCACCCTGTACGCCCTGAATGATACGGTCTTAGTAGTATTTGTACCTTTCTCCCTCCAAATGCTAAAAAGATCCCCTCGAGGAGTCTCAAACAAATAGTGCAGGAGCACGTTAGAACTTGCATCCTGATCGACCACTCTAAATCTGGGCTTCTCGCCACGTTGAATTTCGGCTAAGTCACAAAAATACACTGCCGAAACTGAATATGCGCTCATGTACAGGTTGCCTCGATGGAAGACCATATTTGAGATTAAAATGCGATTTTTTAAGTCGAACCATTTCTCGTCGCCGGAGCCGGTGAAATAGATTCTCCCGGGAGGATATTGGAAGAGCGCCACGGCGTAGCCATCTCCGAGCGACGGATCAGCAGATAGAATTGCTTTCAGGCGAAGCTGTTCTACAAGCTCTTGGCACGTTGGTGTCGGCGTCATGAAGCCGATTAGGCGCCCTGCACTGTCGCGGATGGGGTGGGTGTGCTCGGAGGGGAAGGCGCCGCTCAGGCGAGGGAGGTCGATCTGCGCGCCGGTGATCGGGTTCAGCAGTTGCACCTGGAGGCGGGCGTCGATCGTGATGATCCAACCGTGAGCAGAGCCGAGGAAGAGTCGGTCGCTTATGGGAGGGTCCGGGACGGGGATGGTGGTAGTGTACTCCCTTCGCTCATCCGAGGCGTAGAAGGTGATGGCGGATGGGTCGCCGTGGGGATTGTCGTTAAGCACGAGCCAGGGGCTCTGCCTGCAGAACTTAAAGTAGCTTCCGCGCGTGGATAGATCGCGGACGGCAGCCGACCACGAAACACAGACGGCGGCCGAGCGGAGAAATTGAGGAAGGGAGAGTTTGGAGAAGATGAGGGAGAAGAGATCCGGCGGGAGATCAGACCAGCGGCCGCCAGCCACGGGAGAAGAACCTCCGAGAGATCTTGGTCTAGGGTTGCCGAAAGTGGGCAGGTGTCGGACGACAGCCGACCACCGAAGACAGACGGCGGCCGAGCGGAGAAATTGAGGAAGGGAGAGTTTGGAGAAGATGAGGGAGAAGAGATCAGCCCAGCCGCCAGCCATGGGAGGAGAATCTCCGAAAAGATGTGGATTGTGGATGTGGCGGCGATAAGGCAGGCGGCGGATCTTCTTTCTAAAATTTCCTCAATAAGCCTGATGTTTTTTGTTTGGATAAAAGGCTGCAAGTATTATCGTATTTATAGGATAATTTTCCGTTTCAGAGAATAATTCCACAATCCGTTATGAAATTGAAAGAGTCAAAATTAAAATAAATTATTTCAATTATGTCTATTTTTAAAAAAAAAATTGTTAAAAAAACGGATTATTTTAATTCCGACCTCAACCATTTTAATTATTATTGATCCGGTAGTAAGAGCGGCCCCCCCTCTGCAAAGTCAACGCCCAGTGGAAGTCACCGGAGCAGCCGCCCATCCGGGGAGAGTGGTCCGACCGGACGGACGGTCGTAGACGGCCGGTCCGACCGGACTGCCGGCCGGCTCGCACTTATGGTTGGAAGGCACCCTGTCAAATCGGGGTTCCGACGCTCAGTTGAAAAGGTCATGGACCGAGCTGACCTTTTGACCGACCAAAGTCATAAAGTACCCCTGCTTATTAGTCTCCACAAAGCACAAGTAAACCACTGCGGATGTCCGACCGGATGTTGAGGGAGCTGTCCGCCCGGACGACAAGTTTGGAGCAAGGGAAAAGGACAGGGGACTTCTTTCTCTGACAACCGATAGGTTTCACGTATGTGCCATGCTCCAAATCTTGTGACAGGGGATTCTGATGTCCCATCAAGGGCATGCTTTGACTGTAGCGATATGGGTCAGGTAAGCTTTCTGACAGCCGCATACCTAGGAAATGACAGAGGACACGTATGCACCTCGGTACACGTGCCCAAACCCTTCCCAGCTCTATAAAAAGAGCCTCAGACTTCGCCGGAAGGAGGATTTTTTTCAGGTATTCTGAGACTTTGGGAGCCACCTTGTTCATCGTAATTTACCTGACTTGAGCGTCGGAGGGTCGCCGCCGGGAACCCCCTTCCCGGCCCGACTTCTGTGCAGGTTAGCCGGAGCATCGCGCCACCAGTTGGAGATCTACATCACCGAGTCGGAGAGCGCCACGTGCCCAGCGTCTGTTGACTTCTGGTTCGGACAGGATCAATTTGGCGCCGTCTGTGGGAACGCACCTGCATCTGAGCAGAGGCAATGGACGAGGCTGGAAGAATACATACCGTGGCACTCTCACAAGAAGAGTTGGACGCTCTGGTCGAGATAAGGGCCGCCAAACTTGTGGAGCAAAAACAGAAAGCAGCAGCCGAACGACCGGAGCAACAAGCAACGTCTGCGTCGGGTGGCCGAGCGGAAGCACCTCCAGCCACCTCCATCGAGCCTTATTTCGTACCCCTGAAGCCGTACCAGCTCGAAGGGATAGAGGATCTTCTTCAGACGAGATGCCTAGGCGAGATGACAGAAAGGGGAAAGCCCCCCGAGCGGATGCGTCGCCCGAGCGGATCAATCGCCAATTTTCAGAGGCCATTCTACGAGACCCTCTGCCCAAGCACTACACGCCCCCGACGATCGGCGAGTATAATGGGACAACCGACCCGGATGATCACCTGGGTAAGTTTGATAACACGGCAACCCTCCATCAATACACAGATGGAGTAAAGTGCCGAGTTTTTCTCACCACTCTCTCGGGATCGGCTCAACGGTGGTTCCGGAGGCTGCCGGACAGATCCATCACAAGCTTCAAGGACTTCCGAACGGCCTTCCTCCACCACTTTGCCAGCAGTCGGCGTTATCAAAAAACAAGCGTAAGTCTGTTCGCCATCAAGCAAGAGGCCCGGGAATCGCTTCGAGCTTACATCCAGCGATTCAACCAAGTGGCGATGGACATTCCAACGGCCACTTCGGAAACCATGATGAATGCCTTCACACAAGGCCTAGTGGATGGAGATTTCTTCCGATCGCTCATCCGGAAGCCGCCCCGGGATTATGATCACATGCTACATCGGGCCAACGAGTACATTAACGTGGAAGAAGCGCAAGCCGCCCGGAAAAAGGAAACTCCAACCGAGCAGGCACCTATTCAGGCCGAACGGAAAGAGCACGCCGCTCATCAACCGCCGAGGGGACCAAGGGCCGAAGCAATCCGCTCCCCTCGTGTAAGGTCCCAAGTACAAGAAGTAGCTGCCGCTCGAAGCAAGCCAAAGAAGAAATGGACCCCTATGTTCTGCTCCTTCCACCGGACGGATACGCACAACACAAGGGATTGTCGAAGTTTTCCCTTCGTGGCTAATCCCGTTCCCAGGAAGGTCGAACGACGGTCTCCTTCCATCGACAGGAGGCAAAGGACCCATGAAGCCGACCGGACCCGCACCGAAAGGCGACATCAACAGACGCCCGATCGGCATCGATCTCCAAGGCAGGAGAATCGCCGAGCGTCAAGAGAACGAACCCGGCCGTCCGCTCGGGAAGAGGAAAATAGAAGCAATACTTCCCGAGGCGAGATCAACGTTATTGCTGGTGGGCCGACTGGAGGAGACTCCAACAGAGACAGAAAGGCAGGCGTCCGACAGCTACAGATCCACGCAGTCGGTTGTAGCCAAGAGCGGGCAAGTGGACCGGAAATCACTTTCGGGCCCGGAGACTTAGAAGGAGTAGAAGTGCCCCACGACGACGCTCTGCTCATTAAAGCGGTAATAGCAAATTACACTATTCACCGCATATTTGTTGACACAGGGAGCTCGGTCAACATTATATTCAAGAAGGCGTTCGATCAGCTGCAAATTGATCGAGCCGAGCTGCTGCCCATGACAACGCCGCTCTACGGGTTCACGGGTAACGAAGTGCAGCCGGTCGGACAGATCCGGTTGGCTACCTCACTGGGAGAAGAGCCGCTCAGGAGGACCAGGACAATAAACTTCGTGGTGGTCGACTCTCCTTCGTCCTACAACGTCATTTTGGGACGACCGGCGCTCAGCGAATTCCGAGCAGTCGTCTCAACCTTCCATCAGAAGATCAAGTTCCCCGTGGAGGACAAAGTAGGAGAAGTACGTGGAGATCAGCTAGCAGCTCGGCGGTGCTATATAGAGATGATCCGAGCAGAAGCCTGTTCCGCTCGGAAGGCGCCCCGGATCGAGGTACACGCCATAACCGAGAAACCTCCTGCTTTAATTTATGATGAAAAGGAGGAGGTTCAGATCCATCCGACCCGATCGGAGGCCACGACTTTTATCGCCTCTGATCTGGAGGAGGAGCAGAAGGAGGAGCTGATCCAATGCCTCCAACGAAATCATGATGTCTTCGTCTGGTCGACACATGAGTTGCCCGGAATTTCGCCGAGCATAGCGCAGCATGAGTTGCATGTCCGACCGGACGCTCGGCCAGTGAAGCAGAGAAAAAGGGATTTCAGTGTCGAGCAGAATGCCATCATCCGGGCGGAAGTAGAGAAACTTCTGGAAGCCGGCCACATACGCGAGGTGCAGTTCCCGAGCTGGCTGGCTAACGTAGTATTAGTCTCCAAGTCGGAACTTAAACAAAGCATGCCCCAAAGATTTTTATCCCCTGCCCCGGATAGATCAGCTGGTGGACTCTACGGCCGGCTGCGAGTTAATATGTATGCTCGACGCCTACCAAGGCTATCATCAAGTGCCGCTCACCCGTGAAGATCAAGAAAAAGTTAGCTTCGTGACTGCCGACGGCACATATTGCTACAATGTGATGCCGTTCGGATTGAAGAATGCCGGGGCCACCTATCAACGCTTGATGAACAAAGTGTTCAGGGAGCAGATCGGGCGGAATCTGGAAGTCTATGTGGACGACATTCTTATCAAATCAGTCCGAGCGGCCGATCTCTTCAAGGACATGGAAGAAACCTTCCGAACGCTACGCAAATATGGAGTCAGGCTAAATCCCCAGAAGTGCCTGTTCGGAGCAAAAGGAGGGCGTTTCTTGGGGTACATAGTGACCGAACGGGGAATTGAAGCAAATCCCAGCAAAGTGAAAGCTCTACAAGACATGCCGCCTCCCAGAAATACAAGGGAAGTGCAGCGGTTGACCGGTCGGATAACTGCTTTGTCCAGATTCATCTCTAAAACCGCCGACCGGAGCCTACTGTTCTTCAAGATCCTGCGCAAGGCTACTAAGTTCCAGTGGGATGAAGAATGTGACCGAGCCTTCGAAGAATTGAAGACCTATCTTAATTCTCTGCCTATACTTGCCAAGCCGATCGGGGGTGAGTCACTTTATATTTATCTGTCGTCAACTGAGCATGCTGTGGGCTCAGCACTTGTAAAGGCGAGCGGCGAAGAGCAGCCGGTGTATTTTCTGAGCCACATTTTAAAAGATGCTGAATCTCGTTACACCGGGCTCGAGAAGTTGGCCTTTGCTTTGGTTCTAGCCGCTCGGCGCCTCCGACCATATTTCTTGGCTCACACTATCATTGTCCGGACGAACAGTCCACTAGGAAGAGTACTGTTGAATCCCGAAGTGTCCGGACGGCTCATCAAGTGGACAACAGAACTGAGTGAATTTGACATCCAATACCAGCCCCGCTCGGCGATCAAAGCGCAATCCTTGGCTGATTTTGTGACCGAAGTGCAAAAGCCAGAGCCGGAAGCTCTGTGGAGAATATATGTGGATGAGTCTTCCACTCGGCTCGGAAGTGGGATTGGAATATTGCTGCTCTCGCCTCAAGAAGAAAAGATGCACTTATCCGTCCGGCTAGATTACAAAGCTACCAACAATGAAGCAGAGTATGAGGCCCTCATAGCCGGATTACAGGCAGCACGGCATGTGGGAGCCGGTCGGGTGACACTTTATTCAGATTCACAGTTGGCCGCTCAGCAACTGTCTGGCACCTTTGAAATCAACAGCCGGCTTAAACTCTATGCTGAGGCCTTTGAAAAACTCAAAGCTAATTTCCGCGAGGTTCTTATTCAGAAAATTCCCCGAACGGAGAACCAGGCAGCCGATGAGTTGGCCAAACTAGCAAGTTCTATAACGCCGGTCATTATCCCGAAGCCAATTGAACAAGTATCTTTGGTGGCACATGTTGACCGGATGGAAGGCCTCATGTTTCCGGACGACTGGAGGACACCCATCATGGAGTTTTTGCGCTCGGGCACCACTCCTGCCGATCGGGATGAAGCCCAGCTGCTCAGGAGGAGGGCCGGTCGGTTCACACTCATCGGCGATCAGCTCTACAAGAAGGCTTTCTCTCGCCCGCTGTTGAAGTGTGTGAGCTCGGAAGACTCGGCTTACATCCTCCAAGAGGTACATCAAGGATCATGCGGAGGACATCCGGGCGGACGATCACTAGCCAAGAAGATTTTGCTAGCTGGATACTTTTGGCCGACCTTACAAATGGACGCCGCTCGGACAGTATCTAAGTGCCTTTCATGCCAGAAGTATCACAACTTCTCGCACCGACCGGCAGAGGAGATGAAGACATCAGCCGTTTCATGTCCTTTCGATCAATGGGGAATGGATATTGTGGGTCCATTTCCGATGGCGACCGGGCAGAGGAAATTTTTGCTGGTGGCGGTCGATTATTTTTCCAAGTGGGTGGAGGCCGAGCCACTAGCCAGGATCACCGAGCAGATGGTCAAAAAATTCATCTGGCAACACATCATCTGTAGGTTCGGTATCCCTCGCCGATTGGTTTCCGACAATGGGCGACAATTCACAGGGAAGGTGCTAGAAGATTGGTGCAAAAGCTACGGCATCGAGCAACACTTCACGTCCGTGGCTTACCCCCAAAGCAACGGTCAAGCCGAAGTAGCCAACCGGGAAATTCTCCGTATTCTGCGCGCTCGGCTCGACCACGTGGGAGGAAGTTGGCCGGATGAAGTGCCGGGCGTTTTATGGGCCATCCGGACGACTCCTAAGGAAGCAACGGGCGTCACACCTTTTCATCTGGTGTACGGCGGCGAAGCAGTCATTCCGGTTGAAGTCGGCGTCGAGTCCGTCCGGGTCCAATTATACGACGAAGGCAACGCCGATCGGAGGAACATGGAGCTGGATTTGATTGACGAGGAGCGAGCCAAGGCATCCGTTCGGCTGATGGCATACCGTCAACGAATGAAGCAAAACTACAACCGCCGCGTCATTCCCCGATCATTCCAGGTCGGCGACCTTGTCTGGAAGAAAGTCAAACCGGTCGGCGACGTCGGCAAGCTTGAAGCTCCGTGGGCATGTCCCTTCAAAATCATCGAAAAGCTCCGCTCGGGTGCGTATTATTTGGAGGATGAGGACGGTCGGCAGTTAGATAGGCCGTGGAGCGCGAACCACCTCCAGCCTTACCGGGCGGGATGAAAGGTGTACCACTGTAAATCATCCTGTGTACTTTTTTCGACTGAATACTGGAAATGCAGAAATGAAGAATCAAGAGAACAAATATAAGGCATTATCAAGAAACGAAGGCCCCGCGTCGTTCGGCCGGAGGTAAATAGGTCGAGCCAAGCGCTCGAGGATCGAAGACCCAGTACCTTCCGGACGGAGGTAAATTATCCGAGCCAAAATGCTCGACGAAGCAGACCCTGAGCCGTTCGGCCAGGAGTACGTTCTCCAAGCTGGGTGAAAGGTGCGCTAAATATAAATTTATATACTTTTTGGTCACCTATGTACTTGCGATTCAGGAAGCAAAAAGATGAAAACACATTGAGTATTCTCCGCTGAGCGGCTTACCGTTCGGCAGGGGCATATGGATTATCCGAGCTAAGTGCCCGAATAGCGAAGGCCTCCCAGCCGATTGGATTCGCAAGCAAATGACCCGTACTGTTCGGCCGGGCACAAAGACTGTTCAAGCGCGAGATAAGTTATGAAGGCCAAGGTCGCTCGACCTGGTAAGGAGTTAGCCTTGAAGGTCGTCTAGCCCAGACGCTAAACTGTAGAGTCGCGCCGACCGGCTATAAATATCCGAACCGACGAGCTCCGTCGTTAAAGATCGAGAGCCGCGCCGACCGGCTATAAAAAACCGCGCCGTCGAGCACCAACGTTAAATATCGAGAGACGAGCCGGCGTCTATAAACGTCCGAGCGGAAAGCCGACGAGCTCCGTCGTTAAAGATCGAGAGCCACGCCGTCCGGCTATAAATATCCGTGTTGTCGAGCTCCGACGTTAAATATCGAGAGACGAGTCGACGTCTATAAATGATCCGAGCGGACGAACCGACGAGCTCCGTCGTTAAAGATCGAGAGCCGCGCCGACCGGCTATAAAAAATCGCGCCGTCGAGCACCGATGTTAAATATCGAGAGACGAGCCGGCGTCTATAAACGTCCGAGCGGAAAGCCGACGAGCTCCGTCGTTAAAGATCGAGAGCCGCGCCGACCGGCTATAAATGACCGCGCCGTCGAGCACCGACGTTAAATATCGAGAGACGAGCCGGCGTCTATAAACGTCCGAGCGGAAAGCCGACGAGCCCCGTCGTTAAAAATCGAAAGCCGCGCCGACTGGCTATAAATATCCGTGCCGACGAGCTCCGTCGTTAAAGATCGAGAGTCGCGCCGACCGGCTATAAAAAACCGCGCCGTCGAGCACCGACGTTAAATATCGAGAGACGAGCCGACGTCTATAAACGTCCGAGCGGAAAGCCGACGAGCTCCGTCGTTAAAGATCGAGAGTCGCGCCGTCCGGCTATAAATATCCGTGCCGTCGAGCTCCGACGTTAAATATCGAGAGACGAGCCGGCGTCTATAAATGATCCGAGCGGACGAACCGACGAGCCCCGTCGTTAAAGATCGAGAGCCGCGCCGACCGGCTATAAAAAACCACGCCGTCGAGCACCGACGTTAAATATCGAGAGACGAGCCGGCGTCTATAAACGTCCGAGCGGAAAGCCGACGAGCCCCGTCGTTAAAGATCGAGAGCCGCGCCGACCGGCTATAAATGACCGCGCCGTCGAGCACCGACGTTAAATATCGAGAGACGAGCCGGCGTCGATAAACGTCCGAGCGGAAAGCCGACGAGCCCCGTCGTTAAAGATCGAGAGCCGCGCCGTCCGGTTATAAATATCCATGCCGTCGAGCTCCGACGTTAAATATCGAGAGACGAGCCGGCGTCTATAAATGATCCGAGCGGACGAACCGACGAGCTCCGTCGTTAAAGATCGAGAGCCGCGCCGCCCGGCTATAAATATCCGTGCCGTCGAACTCCGACGTTAAACATCGAGAGACGCGTCGGCGTCTATAAATAATCCGAGCGGAATATCGTCAACACTGCAATTATCCGTATTCTCCGCCGATATTGTTAGACCGACGCTAAGTTCCGCTCAGACTCGAGGTATAAAGGTTCTGATCGGCTTATAACGAGCGATTCTTGCTAGCATCACAGAATGATATTAGGCCAAACTGAAGGGCTGGGGAAAACACTTACAAGAATGCACCCCGAAGGCCAAAGGTGTGATAGTAGACGAGCGGGCAGCACAAGTATTAGCAAGGGGACAGTGCAAAAAGATAGAGTACACGAAAGGAAAGCATTTCATTGAAATTAAAACCTTAGGCCGAGTGGCCTAAGTATAAAAAGATTCATGTTCAGCCGAGCGGCGAAATTACAAGAATTACTCGATGTAGTCGTAGAGGTCCCTCGGAATGTTGCTCAGGAGCTCCACCTGATCGCCGGCTGGAATATTGGTGGACTCCGGAAGAAGGCCCTTCGACTTCAGATAGGTCATAGTGGTCGTAATGGCCAAGTCGAAAGCTGAGTACATCCGCTCGCAAATTTTCTCCGAGAACTCGGGCGATCGGATATGGCTTTGTCGGAGAGCGGCAACTCGGCTCGGCTCGGCATCCTGGTATTCTTTGAAGGTCGCCTGGGAGCTTGTGAGGGCCTCATTCAGATGTTCAATCTTCTCCGCATCGGCCGAGCGGCCTGCCTTCTCCCGGTCGAGCTGCTCCGTCAGCTCCTTTATCTTCAACTCCAGGCCCCGGGCCTCCACGTTTTTCTTCTCCAGATCGGAGATGGCTGTGTTCTTCCGAGTGGTGGCCAGAGTTATCTTTGTGTCAAGCGACTTGACTTGCCGCTTGGACTCGGCTAGGGCGTGTGCCTGGTCAGCTGTTTTCTTCTGCTCAGCCGCCAATAGAGTTTGAGTTTTCTTCAACTCCTTTTGTAACTCGGCGTACGAGGGGCCTTGAGGGCCGCTCGGACCTCCTGCCGCCCGTAGTTGCCTTATCTCCTCGTCCGCCATAGCCAGGCGGCTGGAAACCGTTATCTCTTCCACCCATCTCTGAAGCAAGAAGGCGCAGTTGTTAAAAGCCGAGCGGAAAAATTACAAGTAAAAAAAAAAAAAACAACAACAAACTTACCCCCGTAGCCGCTTGCATGTGGCTGTTGGCTAAGTTCCGGAGGGGGATCATTGCTACGCGCGCCCGAGCGTCGGCCCACATCTCGGCGAGGGGCCCTTTCAAAGTAATGGTGTGCTCGGGCACGGTTGGCCGGTCGGCTTCTGGTAGCAACTCTTCAGTTGGAAGATGAAGAGTAACCCGTATTGTGCGGCCGTGACCAGGGATCGCCCGACCGGGATCAGAAGCTGGCGCAGAAAACCGTGAATGGATGGTCGAGCGTTGGACTGAACGGCGAGCAGGGGGGAGAGTGTCGACCGGAGTGGCCTCAACCGGAGCAGTCAGCTCGTCCCAGTCAGAAGGCGTCCGGTCGGACGAAATGGTCTCGGGCACAGGCGCCTTGCCTTTAGCAGTCACGGCGGCCCGGTCGGAGGGTTGGACCGCGGAGGTAGCCGAGCGCAGCGGAGTCTCCACCCGGCGCCTCTTTTGCAGTGGCTGTTCCTCCTCCCGAACGGACCCTTCCTCGGGGGCCGTTGGTTCCCTGGAGGGGGTAGCTCCGCTGGCCACCTGCTGTTGAGAGGCCTGAGCGGCCGATTCAGCCTGGGTGCCGCTCTCTCCTTCGTGAGAATCGACCGGCTGAATACCCAATGCTTCCATTTCCTTAGCCGCAGCGGCCTCCAACGCCGCTGCCTTTCTCTTCAGAACGTCGGCCATCACCGAGTCCATGACGATGTTAGCTGCATGGAAAGGAGAAGAAATCAGTTAGCAATTAAAGCAAATGGCCAAGCAAAATTCTTACCGAAGCCGGTCGGAAGTGTGGTCCGTATAGGACTCAGCCCGAAAATGTACATCACTCCCTCGTGAAGAAGTTTGTTGATGTCAAGTCGCAAACCGGCTAGTACATTTGCGGCATGAAGATAATCCGGTCGGGTCTTGAATTTCTTCAACTCGGGAGGAGGAGGCAGACTGACCTGCCACTGGGTCGGGAAGTTCGGCTGATTGGGCATGCAGATGTAGAAATAATAGTCCTTCCAATGTTTATTGGAGGTGGGTAGTTTGTTGAAGAAGACCAAGACGGGTCGAGCTTGGAACATAAAGGTGCCCGGCTCGGCTTGCTTAGGGTAGTAGAAATAAAAGAAGACCTCCGGTCGGAGGGGGATGTTGTGAATCTTAAACAAAACAACAACGCCACAGAGAAGACGGAAGGTATTTGGTACTAAACTTCCGAGCGGCACGCCAAAATAATTACAGACGTCTACTATAAAAGGATGCACGGGGAACCGCAGACCGGCAATAAATTGGTCGCGAAAGACACAGAAACCGCCGCGCGGCGGTCTGTGTGGCCGAGCGGCGGGACCAGCTAGGCGAACTTCGAAATCCTCGGGGATTTCGAAATTGTCAGCCAAAATATCAAAATCCCGTTGTTCGAAACGGGACCGCATGATAGTATACCATGGGCCTAGGGATTGTTCTTCGGGATGAGAAGAATTAGCCATGATTCGGACAGAAGAAATCAAAAAAGAAGTTTCAAAGACGAAGAAAAGGAGTTTCAAAGACTGGAGCTAGGGGAAGAAATACGAATTAGATACCGGAAAGGAAGAAGGAAAGATCTAAAACCTTACTGAGTGGAGAGGGATCGAGGAAAGGTGCCGAAGAGCGTCAGAGGGCAGAAACAAGATCGCCGGAGCTCCAAAGCGCAGAGGGCAACAGTAGAGGTAACGGAGGCGAGTGAAGGTGAGAAGGAAACGAAGAATTTATAGGGTGAGGGCCGGGCGGCCTCCACCGTCGGATCCAGGTCACGGGAATCAAAGCATGCATCTAGCCGTTTATTTCGAATTGCTTCGATCACGTCAAAATATCATGCCACCGCCTCCGTACTCTGATGGCATTGCTCCACGTGGCAGTCAATCATTCGGAGCATTTAATGAAGGTATGATCAACCTTGATGTCGAAGATTGGCGCAGAACGCGAGGAGATCCGGTGAAGGCCATCATTGATTCATTCAAGGATATCTGTACGGCTGACCGGGCGGAGAGTATTAGCATGGAGGAGCCGTTCGGCTAGACTCACAGTCCAGTCAGTCGGACTATTCGCCTCCTTCGACTAGACTTGAAGGGGAGGCAAGTGATCCGGTAGTAAGAGCGGGCCCCCCCTGCAAAGTCAACGCCCAGTGGAAGTCACCGGAGCAGCCGCCCATCCGGGGAGAGTGGTCCGACCGGACGGACGGCCGTAGACGGCCGGTCCGACCTGACTGCCGGCCGGCTCACACTTATGGTTGGAAGGCACCCTGTCAAATCGGGGTTCCGACGCTCAATTGAAAAGGTCATGGACCGAGCTGACCTTTTGACCGACCAAAGTCATAAAGCACCCCTGCTTATTATTCTCCACAAAGCACAAGTAAACCACTGCGGATGTCCGGCCGGATGTTGAGGGAGCTGTCCGCCCGGACGACAAGTTTGGAGCAAGGGAAAAGGACAGGGGACTTCTTTCTCTGACAACCGGTAGGTTTCACGTGTGTGTCATGCTCCAAATCTTGTGACAGGGGATTCTGATGTCCCATCAAGAGCATGCTTTGACTGTAGCGATATGGGTCAGGTAAGCTTTCTGACAGCCGCATACCTAGGAAAGGACAGAGGACACGTATGCACCTCGATACACGTGCCCAAACCCTTCCCAGCTCTATATAAAGAGCCTCAGACTTCGCCGGAAGGAGGATTTTTTTCAGGTATTCTGAGACTTTGGGAACCACCTTGTTCATCGTAATTTACCTGACTTGAGCGTCGGAGGGTCGCCGCCGGGAACCTCCTTTCCGGGCCGACTTCTGTGCAGGTTAGCCGGAGCATCGCGCCACCAGTTGGAGATTTACATCAGCGGAGATCTACATCAGCGAGTCGGAGAGCGCCATGTGCCCAGCGTCTGTTAACTTCTGATTCGGACAGGATCAATTATTTAAAAGACGAACGCATTAACTAATAAATAAATATTTATCAAATAATCCGCAATCCATTTATCCTAATAACAAACCTAATTTCACCCCGAAATTATCATCCCAAGTTCCCAGCAACACGAACGATTTTTTTTTTTTTAAAAAAACAAAGTTTCCCATAATATTTAAATTTTATGAATTTATTTAATTATTTCGCATCCCTTCTCTTACTTTAATAACAAAGTTATATTATAAAAAAAGGAAAGAAAATAATACAGAAACCAAAAGAAATGTCAAAGAACATTTTGTCTGGATCATAACAGGATGACAAGTTTTAGGGCATATTTTTCTGGATATTGCTCAGTTTAAACCTAAACTATTCAAGGATTAATAATCCTAGTACAATAATATAACTGTGCATCTATAATGACATGTTCTTGGTGTAAAGTAATAATCCAATTCCAAGATGCATGCTATTGTCCACTTATGAATAGTCATTGTCATCATCAAGTCATTGCCATCCTAAATACTTTTATCGATTATACTGATCTTATCTCTCAATTGAAATCTACACAAGGTGTCAGTTGTGAATGGTCATGAATCTAAATTTTCTGATGTGAAAGAGTGAATATTACATTGTCAATTAGATATCGCAACCAAAGAAGCAGTAGCTAATTCACCTGTTTACTATTTACCGCCACACTTTCACACAAATGTCAAATAACTTAAGCACTAGAGATTTCAATTTAAAATAAATTATCAGAGCCTGATGTTTTTTATTTGAGAAATTTTATCATTTTTATATTATTACTTCAAATATCATTTTTTTAGAATGGAATAAAATCTAAGCAAAAAAATGTTATTCATAAATATAATTTATGCATAAAGCAAGGAACATAAGTGATGCAAGATAGATTGATTGATACTTCCTAATTTTAAATATTTAATACCTCCCAATCAAGGATTTCATAAGCTTCTCAATAGCTTTAGCTGTCTGTCGTAATAAAAGAAAGAATACAAATAATTCTAAATAATAAGCAATTTTTAAAATATGGTTTTGTTGTATTGATAAGAGTTTAGGCTTGAACCATTACAGTAGTTGAACCAAGCAATATATAAACTTGTATTCCTCTTTTGTCACAATGAATATGCCACAAATGTTCAATCCACTTTTTGTAAAAATCAAAAGAAGTGCATCCACTTGAATAAAATTATAAGGAAAAGCTCACTATTACAAAAAAAAAATCCTTTTTATATAAAAAAATATTTATTTAAAAGGAAAAAATAAATTAAATTGGCGGCGGTATGGTGAATCTTGCATCCTCATCAACATCTAGCAACCAGTTGATGCTACCCATCTTTGATATAAAAAAAATTATACTGTTACTATATCGAAATTTTAATATATTGATTTTTAATATAATATAAATTCTATACCGTTTATATTCAAATTCGATTATCGATAAGGTATCAAATTTCCAATTATTAAATTGCATATAAATATTATATTGAGACTTTTCAGTACGATATAATATAATAAGAAAAATTAAATGATTACAAGAATACTATATACAAGAGCAATAACATCATTTTCTATAAGTTTTTAACTCTAGATTTCAGTATTAGATTAGCTACATTATCTAAGACCATGCTGACGCGATAGTCATCATGTAATAGAAATAGGATGTATTAAGATCAATTATAATAATAAAGGAAACCTGTCTCATGCATTTGTATTAGCATGAATATGCCACAAATGTTCAATCTGCAATTTTAGTATAAATCAAAAGAAGCACTTAAACAAAATTATAAGGAAAAACTCATTATTACAAAAAAAAAATCCTTTTTATAAAAAAAATTATTTATCTAAAGGGGAAAAAAATCAAATAGGTGGTGGTAGGATGAATCTTACATACTCATCAACATCTAGCAACAAGTTGATGTTATCGATATAAAAAAAATTTATATTGATACCATATCAAAATTTCAATATACTGATTTTAATATGATATAAATTCTATACCATTTATATTCAAATTCGGTTATCGATAAGTATCAAATATCCAACTATTAAATTGTATATAAATAGTATATTGAAACGGCTAAAATTCGATTAATAACGACTAAAATAACGATTAATAACTATTAATAATATTATTAATAACGATTAATAACGGTTATCGATATAATAACGGCTAAAATTTTAGATATATTAAATTTTTAATATAATTCGATTACCACACACATGATATATTAAAATTTTTGATATTTTTCTCAACCCTATATTAATTTACTTGATTTAGATAGAGATCAAGGAAATTGGCGTGCAAAAGAAGTTTGTTTAGCATCGCGATTTAAAAACTTTCTGGCAATATTGGTATAGCTTATTAAAATATGCTTCTGTCATATTAAATCTTAGTTACTTAAACAAACCTAACAATGTAACTTTAAAGTATTTGATCATCTGATGAATATTTGTTGAATTTTTATAAGATAATTTTTATTCTCTATCAAACAATCTTCAAGGAATTATATTACATCAACTTATAAACAGGTACAAATGTCAGAAAATTTTCATTCTTAAATTTATCATATATACTTGTGGATTTTACCTTTATTTGGTTGATTTGTATTGCTGTAATTTCTCTTAGAAAGATTAAAAAAGATTCTTGCATATGTTTTATTAGAAGAAATCAAAAAGTCTTATCAGTTTTATGGATAGATTCTGATTTGTAGAGTATTTTCTAGTAAATTTGATAATAAGTATGTCTATAATGACAACTTCCATGATGCTCTTGTTGTCTTAAACTTGATCGTCAATGCCTCTTCAAGTGATATTTTTTTTGCCTCTCCGTGTTCTGTCAGTCTACTATGCCGGCGTTACGCCTTGGGGATATTATCAGATTTAGTTTCCAGTCACCTACACGTATGGCTTGTCAGAGATGTTTGTAGAAAATATTTCGTGAGAATTTTTTTTGCCAATTTTTTTAATATTAAATTTATTCATGAATATTAGTTTATTCAATTGAAAATGAATTATTTATTGTGTGGAACATTGAATAATTTGACAATTATTTTTGTTTGGTAATTCAAAATCTGCTCCATCCATGGACCTTGCCTATTATTCAACTGGTCTAATTGCCTAAAATTTGATTCAATCGTAGATGGACCATGTGCCCTCCCCTCTTGAAAATTTAAATCAGGAACACAAACCAAACTTTTATCTACATGAAAAGTTGTGTCCAGCTACATTTATCACTTCATTGTAATTAGCCATGTTTAATGCTGATTTCTTTTTAGTCTTCCTCATTGAATTTGAACATTTTCAACAATTGATTGTCCTAGTTTGACTACAAACCCAACACAAAAAATTAGAACACAATTAATAATAAAATTTACTTTATATCTTTAATTTGGAAAGAATGAACTTTTCTGAATTAATAGATAGTTTTCTTTTTATCATTCTTTTTGTTATTTGATTCTCCTAAAAAACCGTTTTGACTATACGATCGGGTTTTTTTTTTTTTCTGTTTATTTTTTTTAGTAAAGAAATTTTTTCGATGTATTAAGATATTTATGATATCACGCACCTCTGATAATATTATCCCTATATATATATATATATATATAATTAAATAATGGCAAATATTTATTTATTAGTTAATGTGTTTCTCTTTTTTAATAATAATTAAAATTATTGAGAGATTATGAAGTTAAAGTAAAATAATCATGAGTTTCTTAAAAAAAAATAAAAAAAGATATAATTTAAATAATTTTGTGACTTTCAATCTGATAAATGGATTGCTGACTTAATTTTTAAAATAAAAATTTCAACAATTTACCAAACAACACATATGAATGTAGGTTTTCTTCCATCAGTAATTTAATTTTGGAAATATCCAAATAACAGATTCTCTCTATTCTTTTAATTGTTTATCCAAAAAAATATTTTTCTTCCTTTTTATTATTTATTTGAAAAAAAATCCGAACCACTTTTTTACTATTTATTGATTTCTGAAAAAAATGTCTAAACCACTTTTTATGAAAAATTAATTATGGATGTTTTTATGCAAAAATTAAATTTTAAAACTTAACTTTTTACATTCTTGATTTTCATAAATCAGAAAATCAGCATAATATTATGGAATATAAACTTTAAATCAACCTATTTTTAGTAACACAATAAAAAGTGTTATTGTTGATTTTGAATCAACAACGTTATGGATTATAAATTTCAAATCACTTCTAATAGTGTTCTTGATTTTCGAAAATCAATAACTTGTTGATTTCTAAAAATAAGTAATACAACTTTTTATTGCAAACATGTTACTATTTTTGAAAATCAACAATATTATAGAGTATAAACTTTGAATTACTTTTTATAGTGTTGCTTATTTTTAAACATCAGCAACACTAAAAATTAGTAACACAATAAAAGTCAGTAACACAGATTTTTTTAGGAATCAGTAATACCATTTTTCACTGTGTTACTTAAAATCATTAACATCATGATGTTAATTTTTCTAAATGAACAAAATTATACCGTTGATTTTTAAAAATCAATAAAATTATGGTGTATAAATTCTGAATTATAGACCGAGCCTATTTATTTTACAAAAGTCATACATTAATCCCAGATTCTCGACATTGTAAGCCCCATAATTATTTATATAGAGGTAAATTAGAAAATTAAGTAGATCATCACATGGGAAGGTATTTCTCTTGGCTTCACAGGGAATCAACTATTGTTTTATTCTTAAGTCTATCATGTGGTGACCAACTCGACCAAATCTTGGAGGCATGAGAGCCTAATTAGATTGAATTGATGAGAACCTATTAAAAAAGTGATAAACCCAATTAGCTTTATTAACTAGCTCTGGGGTGATCAACCATGTCTCACAAAAATTTTCCACCGATCATCAGAATAACCACCAGAGTAAATCGGGAAGCGCTTGCGGTGGGCGGCTAAGAAGCCTAGTATCCTTTGGTTGCACAGTTCATTTGAAGGAAAAATTTCTATAAATTCATTATAGTTGGGGATCAAACAATGGATATCTTGACAACTTAAGGGTGCGTTTGGTTTGCACCGTTTTCATTTTCATTTTCTGGAAAACGCGCGTTTTCTAGAAAACAGAAAACGGCTTTTTGTCATTCTCTGTTTTTTTAGAAAACAATAGCCAATTTTTTAGAAAACGCGCGCGAAAAACGCAAACCAAACATCGTTTTTCAGAAAATGCGCGTTTTCCAGAAAATGAAAATGGAAAATGCGTGTACCAAACGCCCCCTAAATATTTTACCATTGTACCATAATGGGGGCAATGAGAACCTATTTAGGTCGGATTGATGAGAGTCTCGTGTATTTTATTATATCTTTAGATTATCAACTAAAAAGGACATTTGGCTACTTATAGGTTACACAGTTGTTACCTATATAATAGTTATTTTAATAAGTTTGGGGTGAATTTTTAATGGGTGTAAAATAAATATCTGTCTAATATTTCCTATACAGTGGAGTTGGAGATAAAAATGTCCCATAAAATGGATAATACTAGATGATCTTAGATGGGCGTTATTAACTTTTTGTTCCAACTAAAAAGAAAATTTTGGGGCACGTTCCTGCTCCTGATAACATGGACTTGGAGGGCATGTGAGGTGTATGAACATTTAGTGGGCTGAATGTTGTTCTAAATTAGTTGTTCTACATTATTTCTTTATTATATTCAAGTTTTTAGACAATGCCTTTTTCCATTTCTTTTGTTTTTTGGGCCCGATACTTTTTAATATTTGTAGAATCATTTTCTTCTCTCGGGAATTCAGATGTGGGCACGTTTTTTATGATCTTATGCATAATAGTACGCCTCTTTTATTCACTTACTTTTTTTTGGTAGGTTACAGAGAGGAAATTCTACACAGTATGGTTTCCTTGAATTTGTAAAATACAGAAGTAATTTATTTCCTATTAAGTTTTTTGAAATTCCTTTAAAATCAATTCTTTTTCATTTATACATGTTGATAATTCCAAGGTGGCTAGATTGGAGTTGATGAGATTTATAATTAGTGATCCTGTCTGAAGAATTATCCTTCAGACAAGATCAATTCTATGGATGTCACTAAATGAATTTAACAATCGACTAGTGACAGAATTATCAGATAATTTTCTTATGCTGATCAGTAGATTGAGGATATCTGTCGAGAGGTTTGATCAATCTCGTGGTTCCATGGATTCTATGGATATGATGGGTTTCATAAGTCCCTCTGAGATCCGTCACGTCTACTATCTTATTTCTATTATTTACTTGATTCAAATATTATTGAAATAACATGCTAAAAAAGTTTCCTACTATATTCTTGGTTTATCCTTAAAAAAAAAATACTCCTAGGATACTAAATCCAATTAATGACGCCATTAGGATTGAAATATTCATTGATATTGAGTTTATATATATATATAACATTTTAAGAGAAAATAATTTAATAAATATTTTTTAAAAAATATATAGTTAAAATTTTTTACTTACGTTACTTTTCATACTGATCCTTTCTGAAATTTGTGAGAAGGTATGCTAGCTCCAATAAAGAGGAACTCCTGGAGATCCGGAGAAGCTTCTCAGTAATCTTGCGCACAATGAGACGAGCCAACAAAGCATTAATGACCTAAGACCAGGGTAGGAATCTCTGGCTAGGCCCTCCGACGCTCAAGTCAGTTCTCTCACTTGGAGGTGGAAGAAGTACAATAGCGAAAAAAGTACAGAGAAGTAGGGTTTCAGATGTAAGTGTTTGTGTGGAGTAGAGTTGCGTCAGAATTGCAAACTTTGCCAGTGGAGGGGATTCCCCTTTTTATAGTATCTCATATAACCTCCGCAATCATGAGGTGGTCCTCGGTTTGTTAGAGTTTGTTAGAAGATGGAGAAAGCATCATCTAGACGTCGTGCAATAATCTTTCAAGGAATCTTTTTTATACTTCAGATGTACTTTTTTTGTCGTTGATGACTCCTCATTCAGATGAAATATGAAGAAGAATATACCCCTACCACTGAAGAAGCTTCGAGAGGATATTTCCCGTCAAATTGGCCAGGTTGTCATAAGATAGTCTGTTGCATGTATTTCGACCGATCATTCAAGCCGATCACATATTGAGAATACCTTTTGTGAAGCATATCTTGACCGGTGATCACTTAAGCCGATCCTATATTATGAATATCTCTAAACTTGGTCGAGCTCTATCCGCCCGAGCGCATACCAACGTGCTTGTGCTCGTTCGGCCTTCGCTCGGTCATTCACATACTAGAAGTTTTATAAGTCCGAGCGCTTCTAAGCTTGGTTGGGCTTTGCCCGCCTGAGCATATACAAGCACGTTTGTGCTCATTCGGCCTTCGCTCGACCATTCATATACTAGAAGCTTTATAAGGTCGAGCTATCTAAGCTCGGTCGGGCTCTGCCCGCCCGAGCACATACAAGCACGTTTGTTCTTGTTCGGCCTTCGCTCGGTCACACATATATTAGAAGCTTTATAAGGCCGAGTACCTCTAAACTCGGTCGGGTTTTGACCATCTAAGCGCATACAAGCACGTTTGTGCTCGTTTGTCCTTCGCACCATTCATATACCAGAAGCTTTATACGGTCGAGTGCCTCTAATCTCGGTCGGGCTTTGCCCGTCCGAGCACATACAAACACGTTTGTGCTTGTTCGGCCTTCGCTCGATCCTTCATATAGTAGAAGCTTTATAAGACCGAGTGTCTCTAAGCTCGGTCGAGCTTTGTTCTTCCGAGCGCATACAAAAACGTTTGTGCTCGTTCAACCTTCGGTCGACCATTCAAATACCAAACGCTTTATAAGTCCGAGCGTTTCTAAGCTTGGTCGGGTTTTGCCCGTCTGAGCGCATACAAGTACGTTTGTGCTCGTTCAACCTTCGCTCGACCATTCAAATACCAGAAGCTTTATAGGTCCGAGCGCTTTAAAGCTCGGTCGGGTTTTGCCCGTCCGAGCACATACAAGCACGTTGGTGCTCGTTTGTCTTCGTTCAGTCCTTCATATACTAGAAGCTTTATAAGTCTGAGTGCTTCTAAGCTTGGTCAGGCTTTGCCCGTCTGAGCGTATGTAGAGAACTTTTTATTCGGTCGGCCTCTGACCTACTGATCATATGTTCGACCAGCTATGAGCATCCTCTCTTCCTCTCATCCTTAACTTCTACTTCGACAGGTCGGCTTACCATAACCCATAGCACTAGCCTTCCCTTCAAGTCTAGTCGAAGGAGGTATAACCGACTGACTAGATACGAGTTTTAATTTTATTTGCTTACTCATCTAATTTGTTTTTTTTATATTTTCTTTTCTTTCCTTCCTTAATTATGCCTAGAGGGTTGAGCAACTTTTCAAAAATTCTTTCATTGGTAATTGGTCCTTCAACGAAAAGAGAATGTTGGAGGTGCACGAAAATATAACGCCTCAGCCTAAGCATGATTTGATTTGTCATGTTCATCATAAATCCTATTTATGGGCGAGATCCACGTGGCACTTTCTTCCGTTTCTCGAAGTAACCATCCACAGGCTTCTTTACTAGTGTCTTATTGCCTATTTTCTTTAACGAATCAACGATTTTCCTTAGACAAGCCTCTTCAATCCAACGACAATCCTAATTAGCTATATCACGTTAAAACCCTAAGCGTCCTTTGTTTCTCCCTAGTTCGTCTTCTTCAACTCATCTCTCAGTGCCATCTTTTTCTCTCAACCCTCTCCTATAATCTACGCTTCCTCGTCCTTCTCTACTTCCTCCCGTCACCTCACTTTCTTAACGGCTCAATAAGTTGTTAATCCTTTTGTTGTTTTTGCATTCCCTCATGGCCGGAGAACCATCTATTCCTTGGTATATTAAGATGCATTAATCTCTCAGAGATGCTGATAGAACCGCCCTTCATTTTCAATACGAGATTTCTAAGGAATATCGTATTAAAATTCTTGGCCCTGGTGCTTGTCCTCATCTGCCTCCTGCTAATTATGTTACTTTCTTTAAGGATCAACTAATAGCATGGTTACGTTTTTCTATACCTCCCTTCTTAGCAGAAATAAGTCAAAAGTTTGGCATTCCTTTGCTGTAGTTCGCCCCTAATTCCTTTCAAAATTTATGTGGACTGTATATACTATTTCGTCTCTTTGATATTCCCTTAACACCTTAAAATTTTTTTATGTTCTCCTATCCCAAAAAATCAGAATCGGGAGTGTTTTTTTTTCAATCCTGCCCAAGAATGATTTTCTTTGAGGAAATGCCTTCATCTATCAAAGGTTGGAAATCACGTTTTTTCTTTATAAGATTTCTTGACCCTATTTGTTGACCTACAACATGGCAATCTTCTCTCCCTCCTCTTCCTGATGTAAAAGAGCTTCACCAACAACCAACCTTTCTTGATTTTTCCAACAAACTACTTGGTCATCGTTTTCACATCCACAAATTGATTCGCAGTGATCTTTTATACCTTTTTGGTCTAAGTCCTGTTTGAATGGAGCTGCGCTATTCTTTTAGTAAGCTATGACACCCTTGTTGGTTGGTCCTAGGAAGATCATACCCGTTCCACTGTACAAAAATTTTATACAAGTGTCGAACCTTTTCTAAACAACCTATTGTGTTCTTTAGAAATTAAATTAGGAATCGCAAACGGAACTTAACATTATTGATTCCAAATTTAACTTATCTGTTCTTAATGGTTTAGATTTGGATCGCAAGCGGAACTTAACACTATTGATCCAAATCAACTTATGTTATAAATTCAATTAAATATTTATTTCGAAAATTGGTTCCCATGACAAACATGGCGAGACACATGACCTTCTTGGGTATGAGAGCATCCACCACTGTCTCGACAAAACCTCTTAACGAAATTAAATATTTAATTTCCTAAAATAACATTAGGTTTAACTAAAAGAACAATCGAATCACAAATTCAAAAAATAAAAACAAAAACACAAATTCGAAACAAATTCAAAACTCTAGAATCATATGTCTCTTGTGTTTGGTATTTCCAAAAATAACTATACAAAGAAAACTAATATGATGCGAAAAACAATTACTAGTTATACCTTTCTTTGTAAGCAAATAACCTCTTGATCTTCTACCGTATTCCTTTTCTAATCTCGGACGTTGTGAGGGCAACGATCTTCCAAGACAAGAACCACCAAGCTCCTTCTTCTCCAAGCTAAGATTCGGCCACCATCAATTCTCCAAGAGAAGTAAAGGTCTGGCCACCACCACCAAGCTCCAAGGGATGCTAGAAACAAAACCTCCTTTTCCTCCTTCTCCAAGCAAGATCCAGCCACTTTCCAAGCTTCAAAGGTTGAAGAGATTCGGCCACCAAGGAGAAGAAAGAAAAAGGAGAAGAGAAAACTTCTAGGGTCGGCCACACCAAGGAAGAAAAGAGAGGAAGAAAAATAATAGAGTTGTTAGCCATGAAGACACCTCTACCTACTCTTTTATAATCTTTGGTCTTGGCAAATAAGGAAATTTAAATAAAAACTTCCTTAATTCTTTTATCATGAAAAAGAAAATTTTAATTAATTAAAATTAAAATCCTTTTCTTACATAACATGGCCTGACCACTTTTAATCCCCAAAACAAGGAGAGTTTTAATTAACACAAGAATTAAAATTTCCTAATTTGTTTTCGGAAATTTATAAAAATTTCTCCAATAATTTTTTCTTCATGGTGGTGGGTTGTAAAAAAGAAATTTTATAAATTAAAATCTTTCTTTTAAACATATGGATAATTTCCAAAAAGGAAAGTTATCTTTAAAATTAAAATCTCCTTTCAATCTACAAATAAGGAAAGATATCTAATTTTTTCTTAATCTTTTGTAGAAACTTATAAAGGAAATATTTAATTTTAAAATTCTCTTTTTAAATCAAGAACATAGTTACAAAAAAGGAAAGTTTTATCAAAATTAAAATCTTCCTTTAAATCTACAAATAAGGAAAGATTTCAAATTTTTTCTTAATCTTTTGTAAAAAGCTATAAAAGAAAAGATTTAAATTTTAAACTCTCTTTTAAAACCATGGAATCCACATAAGAAAAATTTATAAATAAAATCCCTTTTAACGTGATGTGGCCGGCCACATCATGCTTGGATTCCAATTTATGCGTCTTGTCCACCTATGGTTAGTATTTTGATATACAATTTATGTGGTGCCAAGTTGATTAGAGAGTGACAGATATATTATAATAAGACAAGAGATCAATTTCCGTTAGATATATGTCCTCAGAGAAAAAATCCCTAGCCGTTTGACAGCTGATTAATCTTTTAAAACTACACTAGTGTATTAATCTACGTTCAGAATGGTCGAAATTAGAGATCGCTTCCTAGAAGGACCTAAGATCCCACAACTCTTAAATGATCACTCTCCTATTATGTGAGGATGAATTAGGATTGATCCATTAAACACTATGTTAGCCTAGGATTCCTTGTAGCGCATCAATCTACTCTCATAATTAACTCTCCGTGCATCGATCTACTCTCAATGATGAGGCATGACTAGCCCTTGTTAATCATTTTTTCGCTCCATTTTCATCTTTCTTGGCATAGGAGCATGCCCATATCATGGGACATGACCAGAGAAGCTCCTTTCATCTTTCTTGGCCTAGGGTTCCCAATGAATATGCTCCAAAAAATATATACAGAATCAAACATTTCAAACACCATAATTCTTTGTTTTTTATAAAAAATAAGACACTGCATACAAAATGTTTGTAACATCAAACACTACCCACATGACATAAGCAATTGATTATAGACTTGCTACAATGATTATAGACTCACTAATTAATGGAGCTTGAGGGAGGCTGCCAATATAATCGGACGGAATTAGTCGCGTCGATGGTTAAGGAAATCGGACAATTCAGAATTTTTCTGAACCAATTTCGTTCCAAAAACATTGGCAGAAAGAAGGCAGAAAACTTGTGCGAATTTCTTTCATGAGACATTTGCGGATGGTAAAGCAATCGATTTCGAATTAGATCGGCATCGGTAAAATATATAGAATTTGGCGTCAAATGTGGAAAATCACAACCAGAAAGGCAAAGTACGTTGCCGTCGCCTAAGAAGATGATCAAGTCTCCCAAGTCCTTGGCTTCTACTCTGATACTTAGACTCTCATTATCCACCACCACCCTGCTGTCGCCTAAGGAGATAATAAACTCCTCTCCCAAGTCCATCGTTTTTTCTAGTCTTTTACTTGGCCTCTCCGCATCATCTATCACCCTGTGAACCTTGACAGACATGGCGGTCTTCGAAAGATTTTCATTGCTCTCCCTCCAAATACTCAAAAGATCCCCTCGAGGAGTCTCAAACAAGTAGTGTAGGTCGTCACGATGTAGTGCTCGATCGACCACTCTAAATCTGGGCATTTCGCCATGTTCAATTTGGGCCTCCTCGTCGAGATCACAAACATACACTTCTGAAAGTGTGCTCATATACAGTTTGCCTTTATGGAAGACCATATTTTCAACTAAAATGGAGTTCCTTAGCTCGAACCATTTCTCGTCACCGGAGCGGATAAAATAGATTCTCCCGGGACGATATTGTATGAGCGCGACGGTGTAGCCATCTCCGAGCGACGGATCAGCAGAAAGAATTGCTTTGAAGTGATGTTGTTCCATATACCAATCGCTATACCTATATGTTTCGACCTTCTCTTTGCTCACTGTTTTCGGCATCATGAAGCCGATTAGGCACCCTGCAGTGTTGCGGATGGGATGGGTGTCCTCGGAGGGGAGGAGGCGAGGGAGGTCGATCTGCGCGCCAGTGATCGGGTTCAGCAGCTGCACCTGGAGACGGACGTCGATCGTGATGATCCAACCGTGAGCAGAGCCGAGGAAGAGTCGGTCGCTTATGGGAGGGTCCGGGACGGGGATGGTGTACTCCCTTCGCTCGTCCAAGGCGTAGAAGGTGATGGCGGATGGGTCGCCGCGGGGATTGTCTTTAAGCACGAGCCAGGGGCTCTGCCCGCGGAACTTAAAGTAGCTTCCGCGCGTGGACAGATCCCGGACGGCAGCCGACCACGAAACACAGACGGCTGCCGAGCGGAGAAATTGAGGAAGAGAGAGTTTGGAGAAGATGAGGGAGAAGAGATCCAGCGGGAGACCAGCCCAGCCGCCGTCGTCAGCCATGGGAGGAGAATCTAAGAGAGGCGCTGATGTTCATGAGGCGGCGATGAGGCCTGGATTTTATGGTTATCTCAAGATTTCTTTCCAAATTTATTTTTGATAAATTTTAATTTATAGACTGTGCTATCCATTTATGAGATCGAAAGAGTCAAAATTAACGAAATAAATCAGTTTAATTATGTCGCGTGTTTTTTTTAAAAAAAAGACTGATTATTTTAATTAACTTCGTAATACCTCAACAATTTTAATTATTATTTAAAAAGACAAACACATAAACTAATAAATAAATATTTGTCCATTATTTAATTATTATTTAAAAAGACAAATGTATTAGGGCATCCATAGTCTTAAACCTCTTAAAGAGTTTTATGCCCATATCATTGTCACATCAAAAATTAAAAACCTTACTTCTTTTAAAAATCACTCTCTATTACCATAAAATCTCTCTTTTAAAAATTTTATTTTTTTAAAAATTCACTTTTTATCCTCTCTCCATTATTTTTTTTATAAACCTAGTCATAAGATTTTGATACAGATTTATAAAAAAACTATAAATCCCACCTATAAAGTGGGAGAGGGATTTATATTGAGAGATTTATAACATAAATTATATGCTATAAACCTCTCACTGCAGATGTGCTTAACTAATACATAAATTTTTGTCCATTATTTAATTATTATTTAAAAAGACAAACACATTAAATATTTATCAAATAACGCGTGCGCGCGCATCTAACCAAACAAAATTAAGCAATTGTACTTAAAACCTTAGGTTAGATTAAACAAATCCACAGAAGCTACTGCTCCCCAAAATATCATAATTTAGGTTAACAATACGATGAACTCTCATGTATAAGCATCACAAATGGGAAGCTTTAAAATTTGTTCAAATTATGACAGGACACCAAAACAAACATAGGAAAATATAGAATAACTCAGGTGCAACGTTACCAAAAATACAAGGAATCAAAATGATGCTCAACTAGAACAAAAAAAACAGTGAAGTGCAAACTCACCATGTTTGGAAGGTATGTACCAGTTCCCCTTGTTTTCGTGATATCATTAGAAATTAATGGGGGATCAAATAATAACTTGCGGAAAGTGCATGGTGGAAAGTGGACAAGATTATTTGCACCAACATTCGCATGCATGCTTTGCATATTCCGGGAATGCTTGTTTTGATATGGGGAAGGAGATGCATGGTAGAGCGATATTTGAACAAACATTCTTGGATTGCTACAATAAAGCTGATAATCACCAGAGAGGTCTGATAAATTATTGGGACGAGGAGTCGCATCACCTACTTTCCATCATCTGGGCGGTCCGATCCCCCATGCATTCGCATCAATTAAAGTGCAGTATTCAATGTCAACCGGCGGCATAGCGGACTGAGAGGTCGAGTGGACTGATCGTGTGGGCAGATCGACCAAGCGGATAAAGCAGTTGAAAAGGTCGAGCGATCGAGTGGTAGGGTGGTCAAGTCTCAGATCAGACCAAGTCACTAACCGAGCAGATAGGTCGACCAAATAGTGCGATCGAGCGGGTTGAATAGCCAAGTGTCCGGTCGGCCAGAGAAGCCGAGCGGCCGAGTGAGTGTGTAGCCGGATGAACTGTGAATGTGTTGCCAGATGGACAGAACAGTCGAGCGAGCGTGTGGTCGGATGAGCGGAATGGCCGAGCGAGCGCAGCCAAGTGAGAGTGCTAGCTGGCGACCAGAGAGGCCAAGCGAGCAAGCTGCTGATCAGAGAGGTCGAGCGAGCGAACGACCGAGCGATCGAGTTGGCGAACGACCGAGCAAGAAGGCGATTAGCCGACCAAGCAAGCGAGCGGCTGAGCGCTTGAGCTAGCGACCCACTTGGCCAAGAGGTCCAAGTCGAGCAAGCGAACGACCGAGCAATCGAGCAAGATTGAGGTATGCGATGGGCACAGTTTCCTAGAAACAGGTTCACCCCTACCTCCGGCTGTGCTTCGAGGTTTCCTTGGATCATCTGTTTTTCATGATACAACGGTTAATTATGACATGCACCAAATACTGGTGGTCACAGCGAACTGAGTGGTACCCGACTGTTATCACCATAGAAACTCCGTTGAGCAAGAAATGCACAACAAAGGAGGAGGGGAACGAAGGTGGAACTTCTGCTTCTTTTCTTTTTGTGGATGTCAGTCATTTTACCTATGATTAATATTGCGACCTCGACATATAGGAGCTCATATCAATGACAACGTTAATGATCGATTAACGATCATTACTCGTCGAGCTGTGAAACGCCAGCATTTCACTCGACCGTTTTGATTATCCATTAATCTTACTTTAATGCATCCTCCACACAAGCAGTAAAAATGTTTATGCTGCAAAATGTTAGTTGTTCTACTTGGGCAAATTTTGTCTTGACCGGTCCGACATTTGACGCATGCAGGTCGTGCTCGCACACGAGTCAACTTGGTTCAGTACAATCCGGACCCTGGATTTGCACCCCTCGCGCACCCACATATGAGAGAGAGTCTCTTCCATATTTATTTACATTATCAATGCATGTGAATCAAAATAAATCAACTAATATATCTTAATACTCTTAATATAAGACTAAAGTCGTATTCACAATGGAACAATTTCCACCTCTTCTTCGTTCACATAGATCCTACATATTGGTTCTATCTTAACATGAAAACAAGTGGAGTGCATGAAAAACTTTTCCAGATGTTGACGGCTTAAAACTTTCATATGAAGATCTTGAACCAAATACTCTTGTGGAATGAAGATTTGTAGCATCATCAATGGAATGTTTGCTCGTAATGTTTTCCTCAGAAACCAATGAGACTTCTAGACCAGTTCGTTAATAGGTGATCTAGCAGAATGCTTGCCATGTTATTTTGTTAATGTGCAATTTGTTGAAAATGTGAATGGAATAAAGAGATGGAAATGAAAAGACTATATTGTGCATGAGTTTTTAGTCTCATATTAAAAGTCTCTTGGCTTTATTATATTGGAACCCTAAGGTTGTTTTGATGTGATCAACAAGTTAAGTTAGGTCCTGTGATTTTTAACATTGTGTCTAAGTGTGCATGAGCACACGAAGTCAAGCAAAAGACGCAGCTAGCGAGAAGGACGACACGGGAGAGAGCCGACGGGCTCGGTGCATCGAGTTGCTGCGGAATAGTACGCGGGCAGACGGGAAGGAGGCGCGCGGCGTTTCAGAGGGACGAGAAGCCAGAGTGAAAGGTTGCTCGAGAAGGCAGGAAGTTGGGTTTGGGTGAGCCTTATTCCGGATGGTCGATATCACCCAAGCGAGCGGAGCCGGAGCGAAAGATCCGGACCGAGGCGAACGGAAGCGGAGGAGAAGACCCGGGAGGAAAATGTCAATGTTGTTGACTTTCCCTGCGCGAGGCGCCCGGACTAGTGGCGTCTAGTAGCTCCGTTGCACCCGGACTGGGGGTGCCCGGGCTCCGGGAGTCCGAAACCCAAAAACTATCCAGTTTGACGTGGACGTTGACCGTTACATCGGAGATAAAACTTTATCCCCTCCCAGGCACCTGGAACCCTTCCAGGTGCCCCGACCAAGGCTATAAATACAGTCTTGGCCCAAAAGCTATTCATTCATTCAAGAATTGTGTATTCAACACTTGTGCGCTTCCTTTCTAGTTTAGCTTCTTTCTTTTTGCACTTCACTGCTGTAAGAGGCTTTTCCGCCTGAAGGAGATATTCTAGTGCTCGATTCATTCCTTGGATTAACAACCTCCCCGGTTGTAACCAAGTAAAAATACTCGTGCCTCTTCTTTTACTTTCTTTCTATTTTTTTAATTATTTTGCAAGCTAAGTGTTCTTTTGAAAGTTTGAGAAGGATTTCTTTTTATTGTTTGCAGGGCTATTCAACCCCCTTCTAGCTGGCCCAACGGTCCCAACAAGTGGTATTAGAGCCAGGATGCTTCTGGAGGACTAACCTCCGATCGAAGCAAAGACGATGGTCGGACCGAGTATATACTTGCCGAAGTTCGAAGGGGAATTCGCTACCTGGAAAAAGTGAATGCAGGTATTTTTCAAAACTGACTTTGATTTATTGTTAATAATGGAATTCGGTTTTGTAGCACCGGAGGGCAAAGAAAAATACCAGTGGACGAAAAAGGAGCAGATTGACTACGTGGCAAATGACAAAGCAGAATTCCATCTGCTAAGCGTCCTTCCGCCACAAGAAGTTAATCGGATCGGCAACTACGACTCAGCAAAGGAATTGCGGGAAAAATTCCTTGAGCTGCACGAAGGGATGTCCGAAGTCAAGCTCGTAAGACGGGATCTACTTCGCAACCAGCTCACTAACCTGCGACTTGATGAAGATGAAACAATTACGCATCTGCACTCAAAAGTCAAGGAGCTTCACCGAGCTTTTGAATATCAGAGAAAATGTAAGTTACCGAGATTCACTAAGGTATGACTAAATTCGTTTCCAAGAAATACGAAATGAGCATCACTAGTAGATACCTTTTATATTTCTAATGACTTAGAAAAAATTACCTTGGAAGAATTATTCTCGACATTTGAAGTTCATGAATCAAGATGTACAGGTACGAAGGAGCCCAAGCACAACGTCGCCTTCAAAGCATCGTGAGACGAACCTGAGTTAGAGTTTTCCCTCGACGACGAGGAAATGGTTATGATGGTAAGATGTTTTAAGAAACTATGTAAGTCTAGAAAAACTAACCATCCGCAGGGTAGAAAGAAAAGGATGATCTGCTGCTACCACTGCAACGAAGAAGGGAACGTCAAAGACAACTGCCCCAAGCTAAGGAACAAGGACAAGGACAAAGGTAAGAAGCCTGTCCAAAAGCGCAAGGACCTAGGCTTTCCGACTTGGAAGTCCGAAGTCAAAACCGGACAGTCCAGAGACTATCGAACACTTCTTTTAATGTATTTATATGTGCTAACTTTGTTTTGCAGGGTATGTTTGTGTTTTGGGACTAACATGTCTTGCAGGTACAAAAGAATAAGATTTTCCCTCGGATGAACAGTATCTGAGGCGCCTCCCTGCAGCCTGGAGGTACCTCGGGTGCAAAGGGGTAAGCTGGCTGCAAAGTGGAGCTGGAGGTGCCTCAAAGGTGAAGCTGAGGAGCCTTGGACACTGCCTTGGAGTCGCCTTGGAGAGTTCATGGAGGCGCCTCCAGGCAGGATAAGCAGCAGGCAGTGAAGCTCATCGTAGCGTAGGAAGCGGGATTGAACTTAGCCTTTGAGGCGCCTCGGATAGGCTTGGAGGTGCCTCCAGTAGGCTATTTAAGGGGTCTCGACTAGCAACATTGATTCATTAGTTCAAAAGTGATCCATCTACAACATGCTGCTAACGAAAGGCTCCGACTAAGCTATGGCAAGTCCTCGACAACCCGGCGCTCTGATTTATTGTGCTAAGCTATGGCAAGTTAGAACCGGACAGTCCGAAGATTGTCAAATACTTTATTCATGTCTTTATTGTGCTAACTTGGTTTTGCAGAGTATGGTTAGTTTCTTGGACTAACATATTTTACATGAATCGAATTGGACCCTTTTACCTCGGATGAACAGTACCCGAGACGCCCTCCATGGAGCTTGGAGGCGCCTCGGGTGCATTGCTTAAAGACTCCGCATAGCAGAGCAGAAGGCACCCTCCATGGTTGCTGGAGGCGCCCTGGACGCTTGGTGGAGGGCACCCTCCATGGAGCATGGAGGCGCCCTGGACGCTGTATGGAGGACGCCCTCCATGGAGGTTGGAGGTGCCCTCAGGTGGATAAACAGCGAGTTTTGCGGAGCTTATCATCGCTGCGGATTCGGCGGGGTTGAGGGTGCCCTCCATGCTGTTGAAGGCGCCCTCCATGGTATAATTTTCTATTCTTAATTGTCGGTATAATTTTCGTTACTATTTTACATTGTACTTCAAAGTTGTAATTTTCTGAATTAATAGTGATTGCCCAAAGTAAACGCTCAACGAGCGTGGGCCTTGGAGTAGGAGTCGCCATAGGCTTCAAACCAAGTAAAAAATACTTGGTGTTTGCGTTTGCATTTGTTTATTTTTTCCGCTACATATTTTACTCTGTTCGATTGTCTTAAAAATGAACGTGAAAGCCACGAGCGCTATTCACTCTCCTCTAGCGCTTTTGATCCTACAATTGGTATCAGAGTGGGGTCGCTTCGACTTGATGAAACCACCATTCAAGCAAATTTTTCATGGTAGTTTTCAATTTTTCTGAGTCGATCAGAATCGATAAAATTATCGTCTTCTGATATGGTTTTATCGCAATCGAGTTTTCCTCAAAGTTTGTGCAACACCACTTGAGTTGACTTATTATTTTTTTTATTATCCCGTACTACTAATTCAAGACCAAGTCTTGGAACAAAGTTTCATGTTTTTTTTGTGTGTGCGAGATTTTTTTTATGCTATAATGGCTCATCAAAAAGGCTACAGCACAGCCCGCCCGTTACTCTTCTCCAGAGAAGACTTCGGCTACTGGAAGGGCCAAATGGAGTTCTACCTCCAAACCCAATTCGAGATGTGGATGATCATCAAAACCGACATCTCACTCCCACTCGACGGCTCGGGAAAACCAGTATCATGCGAGAACAGGGACGCAAGCATAATAAAGAAGGTTGAGGTCAACGCCAAAGCGATATGTACTCTTCAATGCAGCCTAACCAAAGAAGAACTTAACCAAGTCGGCCCGTTCTCAAGCGCAAAAGAGCTGTGGGAAAAACTGATCAAGTTACACGAGGGCACTTCCGACACTAAGGTAAGCAAGCGTGATTTACTTTTTAATAAATTGTATAACATCAAAATGTAGGAAGGTGAGACGGCTAGCCAACCTCACGCATGAATTCAAGATCTATTGACGAATTCAAGCGATCGAGCAGAAGGTGGAAAACCGCGATGTAATAAGGTATGCAATCAACGCGTTTCCAAGAAATACATTATGGGCATCAATGGTAGACACCTACAAAGTATCCAAGGGTCTTTCTTTAATCAAATTAGATGAACTATTTTCGGAATTTGAATTACACGAACAAATTAATACACGCTCGCTCGCCCGAGAATGGTATTGCCTTGATTGTAGGTATAAGCAGAACCCGCGAAGCAAAAGCAAAACACAGAACTAAACCCAAGTCTGAAGAAGAATTGAACTCAGAAGACAACGAAATTACCGCCGAGATCGTAAAACTAGTTCGGAAAATGTGCAAAAAGAAGAAGGTAAACCAATCGAACACAAAGGCCAAGTCTAGAGTTACCTGCTATGACTGCAACAAGAAGGGATACTACAAGCTGGAGTGTCCGAGCTAGAAGCAACGAAGAAGGAAAGTCTTAAAGGCAACGTGGTCCGAGTCATCAGAAGAGTCAGACGAAGAAGAACACAAGCAAGCAAGCTACCTCGCTCTACCAGTACAAGCATATGTGGCCGAAACTGAATCTGAGTCCGAGTCAGATATCGAGAGCGAATCAGAAACCGAGTCCGAGCGAAGCCACGGATCCGTATCCACTTCCGAAGGACCAAACCCCATTGTAAGTTCTTTATTCGCCGGTACTCAAGTAGACGAGCTAGAAAAATTAGTTTCATATTTGTTAAAGAAATTGGTCAAATCCAACGTCTGAGTCAAGTCACTCCAAAAGGAGGTAACAACCCTTAAGGAAGCGACTAACTCGAGCTCTTTGGCTGAACCAGTTCAAATTGAAAGTTCAACTCAAGTCCAACAACTTGAGGAAGAAAATTTCAATTTGAAAACTCAAGTGAAAGAACTCAAGGACATGTTGGAACGGTTTATTTTGGGTTCCAAGAACTTTGATCTGATTCTTGGAAAACAAATAGTCGTTTACAATAAATCCAGACTTGGATTTAAGCATAAACATAAATACAGATCATATTTGTCAGTTATAAATAGATCAAATAGAAAATTAGTCAAAGCATGGGTCCCCAAGTCGAACTTCGTTAATTGAGTTGGACTTGGTCAATATTGGATCCCCAAAGATCAAATCCACTACCTTGATAGACCCTATCAAGGTTATGATCAAAGGGGAACCAATAGAAAGACCATTTTTATCAATAGATAGATTTGTTTGATGCTTGCTTTACAGCTTTTACTATATCTGCTTAGATTAGGCTAGATAAAGACCTAGACTTGATTTACACTTAACTAGTTAGACCTATGAGTTGGTGTAAGGAAATTAAATATCCAATTTCTTTGAAAGACTTTGTCTAGAAGTGGTGGATGATCCCATAACCAAGAAGACCTAGTGTCTCGCCACAGTTTGGAAGTCAATCATTGAAATAGATATTTAATTGACTAACTGTAAAATCTAAGTCTAACTCAAATAGAAATCAATCCTTAAATGATAATTTAATTTAAAGATAAAATTAACCATCTCACAAAACCTATAAGGTTTCCTGATTGATAATTTAATCTGGGTGAGATGGACTTAGGTAAAATTTAGAATAAATCTTAATCACTTAGTTAATCTAAATTTTAATTAATAAATCTTACTTAATTTCTTAATTAAAAATCTTACTTAAAATCATAATTAATGTCAAAATCTTAATTAATCTTAATTGAAAATTTTAATTAATTTCAAAATATTATTTAAAATCATAATGAATTTCAAAAATCTTGATTATTTGATTATTAATCATAATTAAATTATAATTATTTTTAAATTTCAAAAAGTTAATTATTATTAAGTTCTAAATCATAATTAAATTAATTTCAAAATCAGTATTTAAAAAATTATAATTTTCAATTCATAATTAAAATTCAAAATATTAATTCTAAGATTTTCAAAATCTTAAGTATCTGTTAATGATAATTAATTTTCAAATCATATTTAGTTTCCAAAATCTTAATGATAATTAAATTTTCAAATCATATTTGCAAATTATAATTTCAAGCTTAATTAATTTTTAATATATTTTTACAATCTTCAAAATTTTAAATGCTTACTTATTTGAAATTCAAACTCACTGAAAATATAAATTTATATTTCAATATTTTTTAAATATTGATAAAATTAAAATAGAGTTAACTCCATCTCACACGTACTCATAAGATGAATATGCTTGACAACCTAGAATGAGTGAGATAGAAAATCAGGAAAATAGAAAACTACCTTGAAAATTATTAAAATAGATAATGTCTTCTATCTTATTTACATCCTTGGACTTTAGGATCCTTGAAAGAAGCCAAGTTGGTTTGTTTTAAAATAAAATATCTTTAACTTAAAAGTTTTTTTTAACCTTCTATTCTTCAAGCTTATCAAAATATTTTTTAAAATGGAAGGTTTCATCACAATATTCTTAAAAGTAAAGTATTTTTTTTTAAATCTTTTTTAAGTCGAGTACTTTTAACCAAGCCCTTTTCAAAACCTTTATTAAAACTAAGTTCTTATCAAAGCTAAGTTATTTTTTTGTAAAAAGCTAAGATAGTTTCAAAACTTAAGATTAGCTAAGTTTTTTTTTTACTAAGTATTTTTCAAGGCTAAAATTTAGCTAAATTATTTTTTGAAAAAATCTAAGTGTTTTCAAAGCATTTCTAAACGTGTTCCAAAGTACTTATTTTTCAAAGGCTAAGTTTAGCTAAATTTTTTTTTTAAAAAAAAAAAAAGAAAAGGCTTAGTCACTTTTAAAAAAAAACTTAAAGTTTTGCTAAGTTTTTCTTGCAAATCTAATATTTTTCAAATAAGAGCTAGCTTTTAGGGGGAGCTAAAAATTTTTCTATCTTTACAATCTTCTCTCTACTTAGTATTATTTTTTGATTTATGTCAAAGGAGGAGAGAAAAGAGTTAAGAAAAGTTAAGCATTTAAACATAATGAAAAGGATCATAAGGTTCCTTTTGAATTATTGTATTCATGCTCATGTTTTTTTATATATTACTTAACTTTGAACCGTGTTGCCATAATAAAAAAGGGGGAGATTGTTGGTGCGGAAAGCATCCGATGATCGAACCTGTGTTTTGATTATGTCAAAGGGTTCAAAGTTAGGTTGTCTTGTTATCTAACATGTTTGAATGAGTTTGCAAGAAAGTCCTAAGTATACTTAGGCAAAAGTCCTAGCTACGGTTAGGCTAGTGGAAAATCCTAGGGGGTGGTAGCACTAGGTCCTAGGGGGTGATAAACGTAGGTAAAGAAAAGTCCTAGCTGCGGTTAGGCAAAGGGAAAACCCTAGGGGGCGATAACCTTAGGTCCTAGGGGGTGGTAACCCTAGATGAAAAGTCTTGGCAGATCGAGAGCTTCGGGCAAAATCCTAGGGTGTGGTAACCCTAGGTTGAAATCCTAATGTCGCGAACCGGATGGAAGATTGGACGGGTTGTGGAGCAGACGTCCAGCATGAAGACTAGAAGCTTCGGACGCTGAGCAAAAGTCTAGTTGGTCCAGAGGATCATCTGCAATAGGTAAACTCTCATGAGTAGAGTAGGTGAGGGTGTGTTCCCCAGTGAGGGAACAGCAGACATCGGTTCGACCTAGGGTTTCCGGAGGTGAAATCTGAAGTCAGAACCGGACAGTTCAAAGGCTGTCAAATACTTTATTCATGTCTTTATTGTGCTAACTTGGTTTTTCAGGGTATGGTTAGTTTCTTGGACTAACATATTTTGCAAGAAGCGAATTGGACCCTTTTGCCTCGGATGAACAGTACCCGAGGTGCCCTCCATGGAGTTTGGAAGCGCCTCGGGTGCATTGCTTGAAGACTCCGCACAGCTGATTAGAAGGCGCCCTCCATGGTCGTTGGTGGCACCCTGGACGCTTGGTGGAGGGCGCCCTCCATGTAGCTTGGAGGCGCCCTGGACGCTGTATGGAGGGCACCCTCCATAGAGGTTGGAGGCGCCCTCAGGTGGATAAACAAGGAGATTTGCGGAGCTTATCGTCGCTGCGGATTCGGCGGGGTTGAGCGCGCCCTCCATGTTGTTGGAGGTGCCCTCCATGTGCTATATAAGTCTGTCTCGAGCAGCAGTCAAGATATAACAAGAAATCGCAATCCTTCTTCTCAGTGCTGCTCAAAGGTCGATCCGATAAAGTTGTAACAAGACACCGACAACCCAAAACTTCGAATTTTCTATTCTTAATTGTTGGTATAATTTTTGTTACCGTTTTACGTTGTACTTTATAGTTGTAATTTTCTGAATTGATAGTGATTGACCAAAGTAAACACTCAACGAGCGTGTGCTTTGGAGTAGGAGTCGCCACAGGCTTCAAACCAAATAAAAAATACTTGGTGTTCGCGTTTGCATTTGTTTACTTTTTTTGCTACATATTTTACTCTGATCGATTGTCTTAAAAACGAAAGTGAAAGCCACGAGCGCTATTCACCCCCCCCCCCTACCGCTTTTGATCCTACAAGAAGATGACCGAACCTAGCATCCATCCGCCAACATTTGAGGGGGAGTTTGAGCTCTAGAAACGCAAAATGGAGGTCTTCTTCCAAACAGACTTCGACATCATGTTAAGTATCAAAAATGGTTTCGAAGTACCCAAAACAACAGATGGAAAAGAACTCGAGGAATATCGATGGAGCAAACAACAAAGAAATGAATTGATGGCAAATGGTAATGCTGAATTTCATCTACTTAATATTCTACCTGTGGAGGAACTCAAAAAAATTGGTGACTATACATATGCAAAAGAACTTTGGAAAAAGTTCTTGGAACACCACAAAGCGTCAAGAAAAGAAGAATCTAACCCTTAGATTGACATCGCTTAAGAGGAATCTGAGACCAAAGAGAACAATAACATAGCGCTAATAGCTGAATGCCAACCTAAAAATAACGATGATAGTAGCTCAGAGATGAGCATAGATGGAGGAAAATCTTTAGATGAAAGCTGCGATGAAGGGAGAGCATTAGACCATGAGGTAAGTAAGGTACGCACACTTTCACCTTAATAATCTTTTCAATTTATTAAAATACTTTCAAAGAATATAGTACAACTAGAAAAAGAAAATGCTAGGTTAAAATTAAACTTAATAAATTCATACCTATTAGAAATATTTGATAACTTAAAAATAGAAAAAGATAAACCAGAAGAACAAATAAAATCTTTGAAAAATCACTGTGCATGTATAAATTCGAATATCTTTCAAAAATCAATGTTTAGAAACTATGGTAGGCTAAATTGGTACATTAGATGTCACCAGGGACAAATTAGAAAAATTTTAAAAATTCATGTACCCCTTAAATTTTTAATAAATCCAGTAGGTAGGAACCTATATTGAGTTCCAAATTCCTTTTTAGATTAAATTCCTAATTTTTTCATAGAAATTATCTAAATTAGAATTTTTTTTGCTTATATGTCAAGTTGGAATCTTTTTCTGTGTTTTTTTTAAAAGACTGAAAACTCTTTCTGGAAAACATTGTCCTACTACTAATGCTTGTTGTGTACCCCTAGAAATTTCTTTTCAAAACTGTTTGTCTACTATATTTTTCCTTTTTTTTTATGTGATCAAACTAGAGAAATAAGTACAAGTTAAGGGGAGAAAGGGGGAGTTAGATAATTTTCAATTTTTTTCCATTTTAACAAAATGCATCATTTTAGTTATGTTATTTCATTTTTAACCCTAACTTAATTTGGGTTAATGCACATCAAAAAGGGGAAGATTGTAAGTACCCCAGGGTTGTTTTGATGTGATCAACCAAGTTAAGGTAGGCCCTGTGTATTTGATCCTTGTGTCTAAGTGTGTAGGAGCTTAGCAATACAAGAAGTCGAGTGGAAGATGCAGTTAGCGAGAAGGATGACACGGGAAAGGAGTTGACGGGCTAGGTGCATCCGAAGGACGAGGTGTTGCGGAAGAGTACATCGATGAGCGAGAAGAACGTACGTGGCGTTCGAGGGACGAGGAGCCGAGGAGGAAGCCTGCTCGAGGAGAAGGCTAGAAGATGGGTTCCGGTGAGCCCAATTCCAGCTGGACGAAATCACTCAGGTGATCGGAGCAATGGAAGAAGCAAGTGAGAGCTGTTGAGCTACTAGAGGCACCTTCAACAGGGTGAAGGCGCCTCCACACCTCTTTGTGGAAGACGCCTTCCATGGTTGGAAGGCTGCTTTGATGAACAGTACGAAGGCGTCTTCCAGCCCTTGGAGGCACCTTCGCTGGTCGTCGGCCGAGGATAATGTTTTATCCTTGACAGATAAAACTCTATTCGATGAAAGACACCTTGGACCTTTTTAGAGGTGCCTTCAAGCTGCGGATAAGCTTTTCCAGGGGCTATAAAAAAAGCTTTGGACCTAGGCAATAGAGAATAACTTGAACAACAACTTCGGTATTAACTTCCTAGCAACTTTCTAAGCTTTTCAAAGAATGTAAGAGACTTCTCCGCCTTCATCGAAGGAAATATTTTTAGTAGAGCTTTGCAACTACCTTTGATTAATAACCACCTACATTGTAACTAAATAAAAAATTATAGTCTCTTACTTATTTTCCTTCTAAGTTGTTATTTCATCTATTGTTGTTGCTTAATTAGAATTGTGCTACTAATACAAGTTAAAAGAATGAGGAGTTTTATTTTCTTCTTACAGGTAATTCATCCCCATTTTATCGGTCCCGCTGCACTAACATTTTTTAATTATATAAAAGCTTGGATTGTATCCTAATTTAAATCATATACTCTAGTTGCAGTTAGAAAAACTTTATCTTGAGCAAGCTAAAAATTTCCATAATCCCATACAGAGTTAATATGGAGAAATAAAGTTGCTAAATTTATCTTGAATTTGACACATGAATATTCTCATAAACAGACTCCAAATTTGACAAATTGGGACAAAACCATCACCAAAACAAAAAATTAATTATTTATTGGTGGTACTCGTCTTTCATTTAATATGTTTTTAGCCACTGTTTTCAAATTTAATGTTTCTATTAATGTTTATTTAGTTATCCTCTCTTTAAAAGGTTTTTTATTTTTTTTACTTTTAATTTCCACCGCCCATGAAAGTCATGCATCATATCATAACTTAAGTTAGGTAATTACCTTGCGATCTTAATTGATCCTATCTGTGAGCTATAGGGATGGCACGCTAATGATGATAGACTGATATTTGACTGGAGTAAAACTTTTTCTTTCTTAGTGAAGTTTTCTTGTGATTCTGTGTATACACCGACAATCTAACGAAAGTTAGTGACAAAAGATCAGGAAAGGGGATCCCTGGTAAAGTTCTCTGATGCTCAAGTTAGTACAGTCTTCGACGGAGGAATCAAGAATAGAGTAATGCTCGTGCGAGAATATAGCTCAAATGATGTAGATTCCGTTCTTTACCAACGGAGAGTACCCCCTTTTTATACTATCTCTTATAACCTCCGTGATCATGAGATGACATCGCATGTAGGAGTTTGTTCGTTTTTGTGTAATGAGTATCCGAGGAATCTTTTATCTACCCAAAGATATACCTCTTTTGTTGTTTCTAGCTTAGGCGTTAATAAAGCCATTACAAGAGCATATTGTCATAAATGGTTGCCCAATAGGAAACAAGATAGCTTCCGAAGGAGGCCCCAAAGGAATACTCCCTGATAATTCTAATAGGCTGTTAAAATATTAGTTACTGGATATATTTTGACCGACTAACAAGGCAGACGACCTTATGCTTATCCTTGCATTAAGCTGCTCTGTTATGTATTAAATGCAGTCATTAATCTGATATGAGATTCATATAATACGTTAAGCATGCACGAAATCTGCTTAGGTAACCCTCTGATAAACTGTGTGTACTGAAAATCCATTCAATAATAAATATGCAAATAAGTTTCTTAATTTTGGTCGGCCTTATGATCGATTGTACATGAAGAGTTTTAAGAGGTTAACCGCCTCGAATCCAAGTGACCTTTTATCCGTTCGATAATATACGAAAAGATTTGGATCGGACGTACGCAGAGAGATTTATGATGCTAAATGAGGAAAGAATATATAATGAGAGAAATCATGATGACAAAATGCGAATACTCTTGCCCCCAGCGCTTCCGCCAACCTGTCCTAGAGCCAACACGAAGGAGGTAAATCACGGGCGGTTACTAGCCTTTGGAATAGTGACTAGTACATAAGAGAGGTATTTACCTCGGCTTTGCCAAGATTCGAACCTCAGACCTCATGATGACAACACTTTATGCGCTAGCCACTAACCCGTCCCGAGGGGACATAATAGGAGAGATCATGATGAGAGAGAATGAGGAGAGAAAAAATATAATAAGAGAGAAAGTGTGATGAGAGAGAATGAAGAGAGTGGAAGTGTGATGAGAGAAAATAAGGAGAGAGAGTGTGATGGAAGAGATTTAGAAGAGAGAGTGTGTGATGAGAAAAAATAAGGAAGCCAGTAAAATGGGAGAGAAAGCATAATGAGAGAGGATGAAGAGAGAGAAAATGTGATGACAGAGAATAAATCGAGAGAGAGAGTGTATATCTTATTTGGATAAAATCTGTTATTTTCTTTACTCTAGGTTTAGTTATTTTATAAATATTTTTTCCCTTTCGCATCAAGTTGTTGATATAATTGTTAAAAAATTTATTCAATATTTTTTGAGCTCTTTCTTGACTACTATATATTTTTAATTTTTTTTATCTTTTTTGCAACTATATAGTAACTTATAGAATGGTCCTAACCCCTTCAGTGTCCTTGTATTTCATATTTTACCATCAAAATTCTTTATTAATTGATTCGTGTCTTTCACTTAATATATTTTTTACCATTATTTTCAAATTTAATATTATTTTGTCTCTAATTAATTGTATTCAAGTAGCCATGTGTTTCTACTAATATTCATTTACTTATACACTCTTTAAAAGGTTTTTTAATTTTTATTTTTAACTCATGCATATTTTTTTATTATTAATATTATATTTGAGATACATATATTTAACACCATAACTTAAGTTAGGTGGTCTAGTTTTATTAAGGATAATCTTGCAATTGGTATTTTCATCTAATTATATTAATTTTTTTTTATGTATTTGGTATTTTCATCTAGGTTAATTTAATATCACATTTGGTATTTTTCATCTAATTTTATTAATTTTTTATGTTGCTTTCATCTAGCCATCCGTGTCTAGAACAATTTATAAATACCTTAGGCTCCTGGAGCGTTAGAAAGCATATTCTTTTCAACTTTTAGACTAATATCAAATGTGATATTAAATTAATTTTTTTATGTGCAGAGTCTATTATAATAATTTGCTATTAGGATTCATCAATCCTTACATTGTACTATTACATAGGTCTCATACGTACACCCTTATCAAGTGTGATTTATAGGCATGGGGTACACATAAAAGTCTGATATATTGGCACAGGGTACATAGCAAAGAAAATAAGGATGTTGTTACATGTCATTTAATCACATAACAGAAAGGGGCTATAAAAAGAAAACTATCTATAAATTTAGAAGAGTTTATTATTTTACATGACGAAGAAAAAATATCAGCAATAAACATGGATAATTACGATAATATGATTAAAGTAGGATAAAATTTTTCATGTAGATAAAATCTTGGATTGTATCCTTGATTTAAATTATATACTCTAGTTGCAGTTAAAAAGGCTTTCAATCTTGCAATGCTTATACAAGCTAAAAATTTACTAAAAATTTACATAATCCCATACAGAGTTAATATGGAAAAATAAAGTTGCTAGATTTATCTTGAATTTGACACATGAATATTCTCATAAACAGACTCCAAATTTGATAAATTGGAACAAAGCCGTCACCAAAAAAATTATTTATTTATTGGTGGTACTCGTCTTTCATTTAATATGTTTTCAGCCACTGTTTTCAAATTTTTATTTAGTTATCCTCTTGTAAAAGTCATGCATAATATTATATTTCGGATATTTTATCTCTAAATTATATATTCCCGTGTCATTTTATAATTAGATGGTCATGAGATGTGTGCAACATCCTTAAGTTAGTTATCTTACCATCTTTAAATTTTAATTGAGGTGCGTGTATACTAATTATAGATTTTATCATAATATATATTTTTCTAATTGAGGTGTTCTCAAAATATATGTTTTCTCAAAAATCTTTTGGTAATGGGGAATTAAGCTATGAGTAGGGATGTAATCGGATCAAGCTGAGTTGGATAGAATCGAACTCTTGAATATTTAAGTTTGACTCATTTATAATCGAGCCGAGCTCAAGTTTTATTTAACGAATATATTCATGGTTCACGAGCTTATTCAAACTTTTATCGAGTCTAAACGAACTTAATAAATATAAATTATAAATTTAAATATTCATTAAAAACTAAATTATATATTTAAAGAAAATTATTCTTATTAAAATTTATAATTTCATTCAAATAAATAAATTTAATATATTTATGTATATGTTTAATAAGTAGAGTGTAAAATCTATAAATTCAATATCAAAATTATTTTTTTTATATTTAAAAGTTGATTTATAAATTTAACATGTTCACGAATTAACGAGTCGAATATTGTGAAGTTTGAACTTGATTTATTTATCTTAACGATTCTTATTAAATGAACTCAAATGAGCTTTTATCAAATCGAGTTTCGAATAATTCATGAGCGACTTAATTCATTTACACCCCTAGCTATGAGAAACTTAAAAGATAAAGAAATTATAGAAAATCATTCGTTTGAAACACCATTTTTTAAAAAAAGAAAGAAAGACACAGCGTAAAAATGCTTAATAATTACAAAAGTTCTAATATACACAAAATAATAATAATAAATATATATACAATAACTTGAAACTCTATACCTATATACATAAGCAACTGATTATAAAATTTTACTAATTAATGGAGCTTAGGGAGGCTGCCAATATAATCGGACGAAATTAGTCGCGTCGATGCTCAAGTAAATCGGACAGTTCAGAATTTTTCTGAACCAATTTCGTTCCAAAAATAATTCCGGATCGCAACCAGGGTAAAAATAGATATTAAACCTTCGCAAATTTCGATCTTCAAAGTCTCCCAAGTCCTCCTTCGCTTCTTCTCTTAGAAGATTCTGCTTATCCATCACCGCCCTGCCGCCTTTTAAGTAGTTCATAAACTCTACCATGTCAATCATTTTTTCTAGCCTTTTACTTGGCTTCCCCTCATCATCTATCACCACCCTGTACACCTTGAATGATATGGTCTTAGTAGTATTTTGTATCTCTCTCCCTCCAAATACTCAAAACATCCCTCGAGGAGTCTCAAACAGTAGTGCAAGAGCACGTTAAAACTTGCATCCTGATCGACCACTCTAAATCTGGGCTTCTCGCCATGTTGAATTTGGGCAAAGTCACAAAAATACACTGTCGAAAATGAAAATGCGCTCATATACAGTTTGCCTCGATGGAAGACCATATTTGCAATCAAAACGCGTTTATTTAAGTCGAACCATTTCTCGTCGCCGGAGCGGGTGAAATAGATTCTCCCGGGAGGATATTGGAAGAGCGCCACGATGTAGCCATCTCCGAGCGACGGGTCAGCAGATAGAATTGCTTTCAGGCGAAGCTGTTCTACAAGCTCTTGGCATGTTGGTGTCGGCGTCATGAAAGCAATTAGGCGCCCTGCAGTGTCGCGGATGGGGTGGGTGTGCTCGGAGGGGAAGGCGCCGCTCAGGCGAGGGAGGTCGATCTGCGTGCCGATGATCGGGTTCAGCAGTTGCACCCGAAGGCGGGCGTCGATCGTGATGATCCAACCGTGAGCAGAGCCGAGGAAGAGTCGGTCGCTTATGGGAGTGTCCGGGACGGGAATGGTGGTAGTGTACTCCCTTCGCTCGTCCAAGGCGTAGAAGGTGATGGCGGATGGGTCGCCGTGGGGATTGTCGTAAAGCACGAGTCAGGGAGCTAAGCAGTTGAGGAAGGGAGAGTTTGGAGAAGATGAGGGAGAAGACATCCAACGGGAGATCAGCCCAGCCGCCAGCCATGGGAGGAGAATCTCCGAGAGATGTGGATGTGGCGGCGATAAGGCAGGCGGAAGATCTTCTTTCTAAAATTTCATTAATAAGCCTGATGTTTTGTGTTTGGATAAAAAACTGTAAGTAATATCGTATTTATATGTAAATTTTCCGTTTCATAAAATAATTCCACAATCTTGAAAGAGTCAAAATTAAAATAAATTATCTCAATTATGTCTATATTTTAAAAAAAAAATTGTTAAAGAAACCGATTATTTTAATTCCGACCTCAACAAATTTAATTATTATTTAAAAGACAAACACATTAACTAATAAATAAATATTTTTCAAATAATCCGAAATCCATTTATCCTAATAACAAACCTAATTTCATCCTGAAATCATCATCCCAATTCCCAACAACACAAGAACGAAAAATTTTTAAAAAAAACAAAAATTTTCAACTCTACAGAGTTTTCCCTTTCTTGATTGCAAATGGAAGGTCAAACTTAAACGTGTTTATCATTCACAAGCATGCCATTTCTTCTTCCATTTCATAGAAGAAGAAATTTATGATTCTCTGTTTTCCTTGTAAATATTTGGTATGAATTAACAATATTAAGAAACAAGTCAATTTAATGTGCTGATAAAAAAAACAGCTCCTTTCTATAATATCTGGAGGGCAAAAAATTATACTTAGCATCTAGTAACTAGTTGATGCTATCAATCAGTTTCTAAGTTCTTCAGGTGTAGATAAAAAAATTTTCTTCCTACAACAAAACTTTATTTACTAAGGGGAAAAAATCAAATCGATGACGGCTAGATAAATTCAGTTTCTAAGTTCTTTAGATATAAACAAAAAAAAATCTTTCCTACAAAACAAAGCTTTATTTATTAAGAGGAAAAAAACCAAATCGGTGGCGGCTAGGTGAATTCAATTTCTAAGTGTTTTAGATGTAAACAAAAAAATTCCTTCCTACAACAAAAAAGTTTATTTATTAAGAGGGAAAAAACCAAATCAGTGGTGGCCAAGTGAATTAAGTTTCTAAGTTCTTCAGATGTAAACAAAAAAAATTCCTTCCTACAATATAAAGCTTTATTTACTAAGAGGAAAAAAACTAAATCGGTGGCGGCCAGGTGAATTCTGTACACTCATCAGAGTATGATATTCTGTCCAAGCTCATCATCTCCATGCCATACACCCCACATCGGCCGGAATTTCTTGCAATATTTCAAGTATGCCCTTTTCCTCTTCACTCTAATCGTAATCTTTGTTGTACTCTGTGAAATATATTGAGTTCTGTTTTAGAACTGGGAACTCTGTAGTTGAGAGGCTCACTGACTCGTTTATACCCAAAAAGATAGCCCAACTGCCTAGTTCTGTTATCTCTTTGCGTTTAATAACCTTGCAGTTCCACCCAAAAGATGCGCCGGCAAGATTTTTGGACAAAATTACAAGAACTCTGTAATCAAAAGGAGCATAGAAGTGCATCCGCTTGTATAAAATTATAGGGGAAAGCTCATTATTACAAAAAAAAATTCCTTTCTATAACCAAAAAAAAATCTTTATCTAGGAGGGAAAAAACCAAATTGGTGGTGAATCCTGCATACTCATCAATATCTAGCAACAAGTTGAGGCTACCCGTCTCCATCTGTAGACTCCAACATCGTGAATGTCCGTGTTTAAGTCTATCAAGGAGTGAGCATTCGGTTAATTCGGTCAATAAATTAACCAAATTAACCAAAAACCGATTTAGTGTTAGCTAACCGAATCAAATCATAGTTTTACTAAAACTGAATTAACCGAATTAATTATTTCAATTAACATTGAATTAACTAAATGTATTTAAAATAACAATAAAAAAATTTATACAAAATTAATATCAAATTAATCGAATTAATCGAATGCTCACCTTATTCATACTCCAGTTGGCTATCAATATTGTCTTTTACGGGGTCACTAAAATATATTGAATTCTTTTTCAAAATGGGAAACTCCCTGCTGAGTAGAGTACCGATTGATTTATTCCTAAAAAATAATTTCTGATTGTCTATATCTTCTACTTCTTGACATGTAGCTATCTTGTGATTCCACTCAGGAGATATGCAACCAAGATCTACAATATTTGTCATTTTAAAAATTTTAAATTGTTGGGTTCTTTCTTGATGGATGTGGTCGGAGTACGGTAAAAAAGATAAAATAGAATTATCAAAATTGACCTTCAAATTATCAAATCAAACCATATTAGTATTTGGATTATTTTAATAATTCTATTATAATTATTCTTAAAATTATTTTTAGAATAATTCTGTTATTTATTTATTTATTAATTGATCGAGTACTTTTTGAATATTATATATTGTATTATCCTTAGAGCAAATATAATGAACAATAAGTTTTATTATTATCATATTATTTCTGGTTCTCTCTCTATTTTTTTTACATGATATCAAAACCATCTTCCGTGCCACTAACATTAATATCTCGCCTGAGCATTCCACCAACTGTGACCGCCATTGCCAAAGCTGTAATTGTGGCCCAAAATCAAGTAGGATGATATCGGTCACCTTTGGAGGGAACGTGAAGTCGCATACATGAATATCGACGTTGATATCCACTGCGTACAACAATCCACCAAAAAAAAAGCATATCTTTAAACATAAAGCCATGTTTCATGCTGACCCATCTGGCTTCCCCCGTGACCCCGCCAATGATCCATCTCCATGTAAAAGTAACCGCAATCTTAAACTTATAAACCCAATTTTATCGTGGGACTTACTATGTCACATCACTATCACATTAAAAATAAAAGAGTCTATAACTTTTATAAACCTCTTCCTACCATCATAAACCTAACAAACAACTTTATATTGGACCCACCACATCATTATCTATATTTTCTATTTACTATCTTATTTACTATTTATTTATATATTATCATAAATATATATTTATAATATACATGTTAATTAATTTATTAATAATATATATTAGTTTTATTTAATATTTCTAAATAAATTATTAATATTTAATAATATTATTAAAATAGATGTTGTCAGATAACATTCACTTTGGCAAATGAACGTTGTCGGTCAGTTTTGCAAAATGAACATTGTCGTTCATTTGATAAAAATGAACGTTGTCTATTGTCTCATTTAATTAAGTCTTTTTAAAAAATAAAAAAATAAAATATTTGCTTGACAACTAGCATGAGACCCATGTGCATTTAATTTTATATTCTTAAAAGTAATATAAAACGAGCATCCAATTTTGGATACTAACTTCTTTAATTCTAAGCTTTTTGAAGTCATGCAATGTAATTAGGTTTACAAAACACAACTTCTTGAGTTTTGTAAATTCATCATTGCAGACACCCTAATAATGCTGTATTTTATGAATTTGATGGAGATAAGAATATGAACTTGCTAAAATAGCGATCTGTCTAGGTTGGGAAGGGTGGCGACTGAGGGAAGTTGGATACAATCCATTGTGATTGGATTGTCACTGATCACTTCCGATTCTTGGTTGGCAACAGGGGTCATCGGCGAAGTCAACCACGAAGAGGCCACGTGTGAATTTATCGGAAGAAGTACAGGATACCATAAGCCAAGCAGGCGACCCAAGATCTTCGCTGCATACATTTTTGCTCCAATTCATGCATTCGGCTGCTAATCTAACGCGGTTGAACCGATTAAAGCGGTTGAAGAGGAGATCGAGGAGATGATATGGTATCGTTGACCAGTCTCTGGATTGGAGGAGTTCACGGAGGATCGACCAGTATGATTCCAGTTCCGGTTCCGGTTCCGCCATGGATGTGATGGGGTTAGCTAAGCTCAAGTTCTACTCTCTTTTATCTGTATTAATTTACTCGATTTAGATAGATTAACGAGGTAGCTTGAAAAAGAAGTTTGTAAAAAAAAAGACATAAAGTATGTGATAAATTAAAAATTATTTATACGAGTAAATTAGAAAAAATAAATATATCTTTGAATTTATAATTAATATGTTTGACGACACGACTTATTTTGTATCTAGTTTGACCTTACCTAAACGCGATCGTGGTGATTCACCTGGCTTAGTTGGTCAAAATGTGGGACCCACAGCTATCCTTAGCGTGGGAAACTTTGATTTACAATTAAAAGAAATGAGAGTGAGAGAGGAATAGGGCTTTGGCAAGGAAAAATTCATTTCACGAAAATAATATGGAAAAAACATAGTCATGACACTGTGTGAAAATTTTTGATTTTAGAAAAAAAAGTTACATGGATTTGCATGACAGGTCTGCAGCGTTCCCCAGCAAGTGTTCCGCAAAGGATTTGATATGCCGCACACTCTGTAAATAGCTATTTTTTTTTCATTTTGAATTTCTTTTATACTTAATACTATAATCTAACTCCTACCCCTAAAATCAAAATCTAATTAGCACAACTGAGAGCTTAAATAAAAACAAATTAAAAAAAAATTAAAGATAAGTTGGACAGATATAACATCGGCGCTCAATGTGTATATATATAATTGATATCAAATATCTAATTCTTCAAATTAACTAATCTTAGAATGATCGATTTATTCTATAAAAATTTTTCATCGACCATCAAATAAATTGAAAGTACTAATAGAAATTCAGATAATCAATATTTTTAAACCTGCTTTTATAATAAAATCTCTTATAATACGTCATATTTAAGATTTTAATCTTAAATTTTTTAATTATTTATACGTTGGAGGCCTAACTATTGTATGGAAAAATTTATATATTTAATACTATATTAATGTTCTTATACAAATATAATAATTTTTATCGGTCGGATTCTATCAAATAATTTGATCGAACTCAACAGCAAAAATCTTTTGCTAATGTACACAAAATAATAATAAAAAAGTATATACAATAACTTGAAACTTTACCTATATACATAGGCAACTGATTATAGACTTACTAATTAATGGAGCTCGAGGGAGGCTGTATTTATATTGTAATTTTCCGTTTCAGAAAATAATTCCGCAATCCGTTATGAAATTGAAAGAGTCAAAATTAAAATAAATTATTTCAATTATGTCCAACTTTCTTGCTTGCAAATGGAAGGTCCAACTTTAACTGGTTTATCATTCACAAGCATGTCATTTAGTCGGTTGAAAAAATTATCATGCTTGATACAATGAAACTTAATACCATATCATTCAAGGCTAGAACTCTATGTTAGGTAATTGAAGTTTTACTAACTGCATAGATTAGCATGTTCTTTTATGATTAAAGTTTCTGCCTGATCAAACAGTATAAAATGATTACAAGAATAAGATATACAAGAGCAATAGCATCATTTTCGATAAGTTTTTTACTCTAAACTTTAGTGCCAATTAGCTACATTATATTATCTAATATCATGATGATCATCATGTAATAGAAATAAGATGCATTAAGATCAATTACAATAAAGGAAATTTGTCTCATATACTTGTGTTAGCATAAATATCCAACTAATGTTCTGTGAGTTTTAGTAAAATCAAAAGGAGCACAGCAGTGCATCCACTTGAACAAAATTATAGGGGAAAACTCATTATTCCCTTTCTATAATATCAAAAAACTCATACTCAGCATCTAGCAACCAGTTGATCTTATCAATCAGTTTCTAAATTCTTTAGATGTAAATAAAAAAATTTCTTCCTACAACACAAAATTTTATTTACTAAGAGGGAAAAAATTAAATCGGTGACGGACAAGTGAATTCAGTTTCTAAGTTCTTCGGATGTAACTAAAAAAACTTCTTTCCTACAACACAAAATTTTATTTACTAAGAGGGAAAAAACCAAATCAGTGGCGGCCAAGTGAATTCAGTTTCTAAGTTCTTGAGATGTAAACAAAAAAAAATTCCTTCCTACAACACAAAGCTTTATTTACTAAGAGGGAAAAAATTAAATCGGTGACGGACAAGTGAATTCAGTTTCTAAGTTCTTCAGATGTAACTAAAAAAATTTCTTTCTTACAACACAAAGCTTTATTTACTAAGAGGGAAAAAATCAAATCTGTGGCGGCAAAATGAATTTAGTTTCTAAATTTTTCAAATGTAAACAAAAAAAATTCCTTCCTACAATACAAAGCTTTATTTACTAAGAGGGAAAAAAATCAAATCGTTGATGGCTAGGGGAATTTAGTTTCTAAGTTCTTTAGATGTAAACAAAAAAAATTATTTCCTACAATACAAGGCTTTATATACTAAGAGGAAAAAAAACTAAATCGGTGGCGGCCAGGTGAATTCTGTACACTCATCAGAGTCTGATATTCTGTCGAAACTCATCATCTCCATGTCATACACCCCCACATCTGCTGGAATGTTCTGCAACATTTCAAGTATACTCTTTTCTTCTTCACTCTCTTTATAGCCTTTGTTGTGCGCTGTGAAAAAATTTAGTTTTGTTTTAGGGCTAGAAATTATTGGATCGATACGCAAATGGAAGGTCCAGCTTTAACTGGTTTATCATTCACAAGCATGTCATTTAGTTGGTAGAAAAAATTGTCATGCTTGATACAATGAAACTTAATACCATATCATCTCTCAGTTAAGTAACTGAGGTTTTACTAACGGCATAGATTAGCATGTTCTTTTATGATTAAGTTTTTGCTTGATCAAACATAATAAAATGATTACAAGAATAAGATATAAAAGAGCAATAGCATCATTTTCGGTAAGTTTTTTACTCTAAACTTTAGTGCCAATTAGCTACATTATCTAAGATCATGATGATCATCATGTAATAGAAATAGTATGCATTAAAATCAATTACAATAAAGGAAATTTGTCTCATATACTTGTATTAGCATGAATATCCAACAAATGTTCTATGAGCTTTTAGTAGAAATCAAAAGGACCACAACACCCCAAAAAAATGTTCCTTTCTGTAATATCTGGAAGATAAAAAAATCATACTCAGCATCTAGCAACTTAGTTGATGCTATCAATCAGTTTCTAAGTTTTTTAGATGTAAAAAAAAAAAATTCTTCCTACAACACAAAACTTTATTTACTAAGAGGGAAACAACTAAATCAGTGGTCCATCTCATGACTGCGGAGGTTATATGAGATGATATTAAAAGGGGAATCCTCTTCGTTGGCGAGGTAAGCTTGGCACCATCACTCAAATCCTAGTTCTACTTCAGTTTACTGTACTTCTTCTTCTTCTTTTTCCTACTTTGAGAGAGAGAAAACTGACTTAAGCGTCGGAGAGCCTAGCCAGGGATTGCCACCCCGATCTTAGGCCATTAATGCTTTGTCGGTTGGTTTCATAGTGCGCAAGAGGTGATAACATACGTGGGGGCATTGATACAAGGTCTTCTTCATCTCGGTGCACTATTCGCCGGAGTTTTTTCCAGATCTGCTTTGGGTTTCTTAGATCTATTATTATTCTTCTTCACCGGAATCATCGCCCACCTCCCTTAGCGCTTCATCTCGTAGAAACTATTCGTCGGAGTTTCTTCCAGATCTTCTTTGAGTTTCTCAGATATGTTATTATTCTTCTTCACCGGAATCATTGCCCAACTCGCCCAGCGTTTCATCTCGTCGAGCTCTCAGACAGAATCAGTTATCATAATCTAGCTATAATTATATCTTACTTCCAAGGGGTATTAAAAATAAATCCGACTCAACGATTCAATACGAGTCGACTAAAAAAAAAATCAAGTTTAGATTAAATATTTTCAAGGTCAAATCATGTTAGGATTGAAGGTTTCAGATTGACTTGGGATGCCTCAAATTTAAGGTTTAATGGAATTTTTTTAGGTTAAATCTAATTTTATTTTAAAAATTAAGGTATTTTTATATATATTAATATTAATATTAGTATGATAATGATAAAATATTGGGATAAATATAAAAATTATAAAAAAATAGTAAAAAAAAAAGTCAGTTTTGAATCGGCTTATTCAAGCCGGATTCACATTGGTCAAATTCAAATTTGAGTTCGGATCAAATTCAATTGAAATTAAAAAAAATAAATAAATTCCAACCCAACCTAAATATCATCCAATCCATCCAAATTCCACTACTCCTTCCTTTCAAAACCTATGTACTCCATATTTAATTCCATTTTTTTTCCACATATTATAATTTAAAATTTAAATTCTCAATCATCTTTAGGACTCTTCTATCTATTTTATTGCTTCTGAGTATAAAATATTAATTTTCTTTTAATCATCAAATATACAGCCTTTATTATTTATATTTTAACGTCGATTGCAATCTAGCTGAGAATGGTAATTCCCACCCTGACTTATCCATAATAAAGCTAAAACTAGTTATACTCCCGTGTCCTCATTGCCGTTTAAGCCATGGACCATGATGTATCATTGAGAGGCCTCCAGAGCCAAATTAGTTATTCACATCATAAGTTTATAGAATTGAGCGAATATCGAATCTTGATAAAAACGTAAATTCCTACGTCTTGTATAATTTAGAGAGTGTTTGGCTGAGCTTATAAACTCTCTAAAATAGTTTATGAGCGGTTTTAGAGCTTATAAACTCTTCAAATTTGTTTGGTAATTTTTTTTTTCAAATGACTTATATACTCTCAAAATAAGTTGTTTTGGAGCTTATAAACTGTTTTTTAAAAAGTATGGAAGACCCTACTTTTTTAAAAAAGATTTTATTTTAATAATTTTCTTCTCTAAAATATCCTTATATAATTTCATTAATCCTCATCTTATCCTCCATAAATTTTTATGAACCTAATATCTTTCTATCTCTGCCGACTTCTCTTCCAGCGTTGTGTCATCTTCTTCGCCAAATTTTCTCTCCCTCGGTGGAGAAATTCACCCCAAAATTAATAAAAATTCCAAAACCCTCTATTAATAGTATTATACCATTTTTGATAATTTTATTAATAAAAATATCTTATAATATTAAACACATCAATACTTTTAAGTTAATTGTAATAACTTCACCCAAACACTTTAAGAGCTTATTTTTAAAATAAGACTTAACAATTTATAAGCTCCTAAAATAACTTATAAACTGTATGAACTTATAAATTGTTTTTAATAAGTTTAACCGAACACCCTCTTAACCTTATTCACTTATCTTTTCGATCATCATAATTTACTTCACCTTTTGTCACATGACAGCATTAAGAGGTACAAATATACCTCTCTGAATACCTATTATCTCCCATGCAAAATATTTCTTATGATTTATCCTTTTCTAATTAATTACGGAGAGTCATTCTAAACGGACGCGAAGATGATGATGATGATTTTCTTTTAATGCATTGATGTAGCATTGAGCAAGGTTAATTGGTCCAAGCCAATGCTACACCAGTACATTTCAAATGCTACATCACATTTGAATTCCTGGTGATATAAAAAAAATTCTCTAATAAAAAAATAACCAATTTAATACTGCAACCCAATATTTTTCTCTATTTTCTCAAAGTGTTCATTTGCTAATGATTTTTTAACTATGAGAAACTTAAAGATTAAAAAAAATAAACAAAATCATACATTTCAACACCATAATTTTTTTATTTTTTTTAAAGTAGGCCACCGCATACAAATGTTTGTAACATTGAAACACTACTACCTACAAAAACAACTCAATATAAACTTACTTATTAATGGAGCTTGAGGGAGGCTGCCAATATAACCGGATGAAAGTCTTGTCCACGTCAATCGGATAATTCAGAATTTTTCTGAACCAATTTCGTTCCGAAAACACTGGCAGAAGATAGGCCCGCTGAATGAAGGTAGAAAGCCTTGGATTATTTAATTGTTTATACATTCGATGATAGTAGTAGGAAAATTCTGGATCCCGAAATCCATCGTCATCTGCAAAATATATAGAATTAGGCGTCAAATCTGGAAAATCACAAGCAGAAAAACAAAGTGGGTTGCGGCCGCCTAAGAAGACGATCAAGTCTCCCAAGTCCTTATCCACCACCACCCAGTCGGAACATAAAGCATCTGGCGCGTGAAGACAGATCGCCAACGGCAGCCGACCAAATGAGGGAGAAGAGATCTAGCGGGAGATCAGCCCAGCCACCGCGCTTCCAGCCATGGGAGGAGGATGTAGATGTGGCGGCGATATGCAGGCGACGGCTTCTTCCTGGATTTTATCATCTTGTCCTAGGGTTACCTCCAAGTATTTCTTTCAATTTTTTCCTCTCAAATTCCAGAATTGTAATTTTATAAAAAAAATCATAAAATTAAATTTATCACACATCATATTTATAATTATATCGATATTTTCCGTTTAAGAAAACAAATCGGCAATCCTTTTTTATTAGATTGGAATCGGAATGGTCAAAATTAAAGAATATGTTTTGTTTAATAAACTGATTATTTTATTTAACTTCGTAACCCCTAAACAATTTTAGTTATTATTTAAAAAGACAAACACATTAATTAATAAATGAATATTTGTCAAATAATCATAAACATCCTAATAACTTTTGTAGCAAAAAAAAGTATTATGAATACGATAATTATTCCTTTTTGCACAATAACCCTACAGATTCTCCAATGTACTTGTTTACCCTTGCCTTTCATTAGTTTGATTGCTAATTAGGGAAATAATTTTATGGACTCTTAAGTCTTAACAGATATGAAACAATTTTTTTTATCGGTAAGATTTATTTTAAAAGAATAAAACATATAAAATATAGACTAAAATATTAAATAATATATAATCATAAAAATATATATAATATAATCCACTAATATAATAAAAATATTCTGCTTAAATATTACCATGTCTTTCAATTTTAGCAAAAAAATATCAACTAAATTTTCATAATAAAAATATACATAGTTTTTTATAAGAATCACACATAATAGTTAGTCCAAGTTCAGTATTTTTTAGTTATATCTCTTATTTAGAAAAAAAAATTCTTATAAATATATTATAATTGAATATCGAACTGTGAATATTTTGATGAAAAAAAAATAATTATATGTGACTTACCTGATGAAAGATAAATTTTAATTTAAGAAACTTTGCAGAAAAACTGTAACAGAAAAAATTAATAAAATTTTATAGACAACGTATGTATGGGAATAACAATTATTATTTTTTCTTTTAATAATTTAACATATCAATTAGTCTTTTAGGTTTTTGGTAGTCAAGAACTCTTCAAGATTATTAACTCCGTTATTAAGTCATAGTCATAAATATTAAAATTCCTATTATACCTCAAAGATTGTTCAACATTTTTATAAGATCTCAGACTCTCCCAATTAAAAAAAGTCAAAAGTTTTTTAATATTTTTGAAATTATTCAACCCAATTTTTAATAAGAAATAATGAAAAAAAAATAAATGAGCTTGGCGTCCCACCCTATATAAAATGGCATAATTATCCTTTATTATAAAATAATAATTTATTTATATTTTAGTTCTCTTATTTATTTTTTTTTATCTAAATCGGTGTATTATAGTTACTATAAATCCGTAGTTGCTATATAGTTGTAACAACTACAATATTATAGTTGCTAATCTACTATGTTGGGACACTTCGAAGTTAGAGGGAAAAGGGGGATAAATAGCTCGTCTCGCTCACTTATTTGCTTCGTGGATATTGATCCTTTGCAGCGGAAATACTCAAAGCAAAGTTTTCCAATATTAATATAAGGATTTACTTGATATCCACTTCAGTGAGGTGACTAATCCAAGGACTCGACCCTCTCTCACACATCCACTATGAAATAGCTCATTCTCGGAAATAATTCGGAAGAAGAGAAACCTCGTACAGGCTCACACATTAAAATACACGAAGAAGAATAAGAAGAAGCTAATATAATATGAAATCTTATAAAATTTACAACAAATGAAATCCTAGCTTCTTACCTCTTGCTTGTAGACACCTCTTGATCAACTTGGAACTGTAGCAATACTTCTCTTTAAGTCTCCAAGAACTAGTGTGTGGTTGTCGAGAATCTGTGTTAAGAGCGTTGATGAAACAGTGCATGCCAAAACACTTTTCTAGGGTTCTTCATACACTTTAATCCCTTAAGCTTACTCTTAAGCGATTACTGCGATTACCACGTCAGCAACATGCTTCAAACATCTATATTCTCAAGCATAATCGATTACCTTAATTGATTACGCATGCCTAATCGACTAGCCTGATCGATTAGGCATGTTTTTGTTTGCCCGAGAATGACCCATAGGCAATTGATCCAATCGCTTACGGTGTCTAGTCCATGAGAGAAGGTGCTCATTAGTATTTCCGATATAGCGGATGAGACGTCCTGGGTCACCTGGTTGAAATGCTTGATATAACTTCGCAAGGGCTAGGGCGACCCTTGCTTAAGAGCAAAGAAACAGTGGTCTGTTTTCTGGTACTTCCTGCTGCTGGTGAAGTGGCACAAGAAGACAGTCTTGAAATCATGAAAACAGGCAATGGGTCTGTTCGACAATCCATCGAACCATTTCTGTGCTGAGCCAGATAAAGTATTCAAGAATATTCGACACTTAATAGCGTCGCTGTATTGATGTAACAATGCAGCATTCTGATCCTGAACTTGCAGAGATGATCCTCCGAATTTTTACTATCATCGTATTCTCTAATGGCCGGGACTTGTACCCCTTCGGTAGCTTCTCCTCTAGTATCCTTAGAGAGAATGGTACTTGCTCATCAGGTTCCCCTCGGGACTCTTCCTTGAGGACTATAGCTTTCCCCTTCTTTGAGTCCCTGGGCGGGGAGCTTTCTGCCATAGAGATATGCAGTTGCTCTTTCTTATTATAACAGTCCAAGCCCTTATGATAGTAGTCTGGGGCTAGTTCCCGGTAGAAGGCCGGGAGGAACTCCTCGGGTTGCTTCCTCTTAAACACTCTGTCTGAAACATGAGTCGAGTCCTTAGAAACGATAGACATTTTGTATGGTCGCGAAGCAGTGGTCTGTTTTTCGGAAGCTGCTCGTCTCTTAGCTTCCTTGAACAGCTCGTACTCCCTGCCGTCATGATCACATTGATTCGTCCGGTCTCCTCTATCTTAACACTCTAGAACAGGTGAAGACAGTTTCCACATATGACGTTAAATTGATCCTGTCCAGAATCTGAGTCAGATGAAGGCCGGGTGAGTTGTTGCTAGCGTTGATGGAGGGGCGACTGAGACACCTTTCTCGCATGCACTTCCAAAAATGGACTCCCACGTGATGCTGACGGACGACGATGACTGAGCCGGTGGTACCTAAGCTCTGCTCACACTCAAACAAGCACACAGGTGTTAGAGGTCAGAAACCAGGGAAAAAGTTCCCCGAGCAAGTCCTCCGACGCTCAAGTCAGGTACTTTTTCCCCAGAACAACAGTGTATGAAGGAGAAAGAAAGTAGAAGACAAGTGTGAATATCCGAGAGAGTGTACCTGCATGAGGGAGAGAACCTCCCTTTTTATATGACAATGCGTACCTTCTAGAGCCTGAGTGATGTAAGAGAATATCGGGTGTCAGGACTTGTCGGGTGATGGAGGACACATGACATTCTCCTGTAGACTGAAGGAAGGTTCCATTCGCAGGTGAATGCAGACCGTTGGAATATTCCCTGACACTTAGTAGTTATTCTCTGACAGACGGTTACGATTCCCTAATCTTGTTGTCATGTATTGCCTTCTGTCCCGACCGGGCATGAATAGGGCAGTTCGAGATGATCAGTCGGGTATAACACCTGGCCTAAACCTTGGGGGTCGGGAGCCGTGGAGAGATCGTCCAAGAACTGACTGGGAGTTAGTTGGCTGGGAGTTTAGCTTACTGAGAGCACTAGGCCTAAGTACAACCAGACCGTGAGAGCTCAACCCGTCAAATCCAGGTCCAGTATCACCTCAACTGCCTCTACCCAGGTGTCTCAGATCTGAAGTTCCAGTATGTGAATACTCGATCGGGAATCAGTTGTTGACGTCGTCACCCCAGTCTTACTTCCTCTTTCCATACCAACTGTTCCTTCCCTTTGGTTTCTAACTGTCACGTCCCTTTAACTTCTGACTGTTACGTCCCTTTAACTTCTGACTGCCACATCTCCTTTACTTCTGACTGTCAAATCTTATCGAACCCCATCGTTATACACCGTGTCAACAAACACATTAAATATTTATCAAATAACGTGTGCGTGTGCGCATCAATACCAAACATAATTAAGTAATACGGTGCACGTTTTGTGGGGTGGTATGATGATGTGGTTATGAGTCAATATCGCAAAAGGGTCAGAAGTCAAGTTGATCTAGAGGTCAGGAAGGTCAGAAGTCAAGCCTCTGTGGTCGGTCAGCAGTCAAGCTGACGGGGAGGGCAGGAAGGTCAGAAGTCAAGCCTCTGTGGTCGGTCAGTAGTCAAGCTGACACGGAGAGCAGGAGGGTCAAAAGTCAAGCTTACGTGGCCCGGGTCAAAGTCTCGATTAAAGGATATCATAAATCGGACAAGGACCAACCCTGATAGCGATCAAAGGCTGGGTCCCCGGGTCAGGTGGGAAAGGGTCAACCCTGAAAAGCAGTCGACAGAAATAGGTTTGGGTGCAGACCTGGCGGGCAGGTCGGGACGCACAAGTCATGGATGATATAAGATAGTAGGTCTGGACACAGACCTGGCGAGCAGACCAGAACATCCAAGCCAAGGATTACAGGTATACATGCAGGTCTAGACACAGACCTGGCGGGCAGGTCGGGACGCACAAGCCATGGATGATATCAGATAGTAGGTCTGGACACAGACTTGGCGAGCAGGTCGGAACATCCAAGCCAAGGATTACAGGTATACATGCAGGTCTAGACACCGACCAGGTGAGCAAGTCAGAATGCACAAGTCATGGATAATAAACAGATAGAAGCAGGTCTGGCGGGCAGGTCGAGACGCACAAGCCATGGATAATAAACAGATAGAATCAGGTCGGGCGAGCAGGTCGGAACGTACAAGCCTAGGATTATGGGTATACAAGCAGGTCTAGACATAGATCAGGCGAGCAGGTCGGAACGTACGAGTCAAGGGTTGCAGGTATACAAGCAGGTCTGGACATAGACCTGACGCGCAGGTCGGGATGCACAGGCCATGGATGATAACAAATAGAATCAGATCGGGGTACAGATCTCGAACCACAGACTCATCGTCCAAACGCTATAAGACAAAAAAAAAACCAAGGAATCGTAACCGCTTGCCAGAGAATGTCAGGAAATAATCAGCTTGTCAGGGAATATTCTCACAGTCAGAGCTCACTACCCCTTTTGATTACATCCCCAGCCTATGAAAAGGGGCCACCTGTCATCCACCGCCAGACACCACCTGACAACCGACATTCCCTGACACTCGTCAGACCCAGAAACTTCCATTGCAGTATAAAAAGGGATGTTTTGTCCCTTACGCATGTATGCTCACTCGTCATTTTTTTCACTAGTCTTTACTTTTCGTCCTTTTTCTGTTCTTTCTGGGGAAAAAGTACCTGACTTGAGCGTCGGAGGGCCTGACCCAGGGACTTTTTCCCTGGTTTATGGTCTCTAACGACTGGGGTGCTCGTCCGAGTGTGCGCAGAGTGACAGCGTCATCGTCCTGGTCCTCTTTGTTCGTCGGCTACCTGTGCGAATCTTTCCAGGGGGTACCCGGCAGATTCAACGCTTCAACGACTTTCCGTCAATTTTCCGCACAACAAAGCCCGCCTTCATCCGACTCAACTTTCGGACAGGATCATTAAGCAATTGTACTTAAAATTGGAAAATTTCATCGTATCTGTACAAGTAATACCTCCACCTCTCACATTGAGATAATGGAACCCACTGACCAAGTATGAATTCCACCATCCAAATGTGGATGTAAGAGGTGAGGATACTGTCTGTACAGCCAGGATCAAACTAACCCTTAAAACCATCGGTTAGATTAAACAAATCCACAGAAGTTACTGCTCCCAAAAATATCATAATTTAGGTTAACAATACGATGAGCATCACAAATGGGAAACTTTAAAATTTGTTCAAATTATGACAGGACACCAAAACAAACATAGGAAAATATAGAATAACACAGGTGCAACGTTACCAAAAAACAAGGAATCACAATATCAGCTAGCTGATGGAGTGATGGTGATTCATGAACATAACTGGAAGTGCAGTGTGCAGTGGTGGTGGGTTCTCTTCTCTAGGCCAGGATGCACTATTCAATGCCCACCTCAACATTATCTCTCGTACTGATCATATTACCCAGTGTCCTCTCATTGTGATTCATTCTTCTCTGAACATAAATACAAGTGTGGTGCATGAAAAACTTTTCCAAATGTTGACGGCTTAAAACTTTCATCTGATGATCTTTAACCAAATGCTCTCGTGGAATGAAGATTTGTAGCATCATCAATCGAATGTTTGCTCGTAATGTCTTCCTGAGGAATCAAAGAGACACTTCTAGACCAGTTCTTCTTGCAAGCCATTAATTCAAAACTAATATATTCCAAATTTTTATAAAATTTAATTCTTTTAATAAAATATTAAAATATGTGGATTTAAATATCCATCATATTAAATTTTTTGATATAATGCAAATTATATTGCGTCAGGAAAGAAAACCTTCGCAAATTATATTACTTCTTTTCTGTTGTAGTTTTGAGGCAAACCTTCTCAAAACAGTCTACAAAGACATCAACAAATCTGAATAACTTCTTAGCCACTTTCCTAAATGCAACCAAAGTTGAAAATTAAATTCTCACCAATCACATAAGAGAGAACATCCCGGAAAATCATCTACCAAACTTTCTACAATAATAAAAGGTTAGATGAACTTCCACTTGCTATTCATTAAATTCCGCCAACACTACAACAAAGAGGCACCTAGTATTGAGAAGCACGATTGCAACAAATGTCTAGAATTGATGGAATAACTACCTTATAAATGTTATTAGACAATGTAGATACATACGATAACAAATAGACAAAGTTTAGAAAAGCCTTTTTCCAAGATGAATATTGATTTTTATCTTTATATATAAATATTAGTCAACCCCACCTAACGAGATAATACTTGGTTGTTGTTATATCTTTATACACGAATACACACAAAATTATAGGATGAAGAGAAGAGGGTACAACTTATTTATATCAAGTAAAGTCTATCATCATCACCAACCTGTGCTGGTGTCAATTGAGTAATGAGCAAGCTATTTGGATCTTACCTTTTCATTGAACTTTATGTAAAGCTATATGACTAATATTATTCACATTTTAAATCAGTTTATATTCTATTAACTAGAGTTTTCTTTGATCATCTTTATTTCAACTCATTTAATTATAGAATATATAAATAGGCTTTGAACATATTTCTACCATCTCAATTTTTTTCTCATTTTAGCAGTACATCCAATTGCTCTCACAGTAGTATTTTTGATGTATCTATCTAGTAGGTCCTCACATCCAAATTCACATTCTCACCTTTGTTATATTATTTTTATATGCTATTTTTACACCCTGATTCATAAGGCATGACAAATAATTACCATGATTCTTTCAAAAATTCCGTTTAGCCAATGAGGTACACATTGATCATACAAGAATTTGATTTTCATATCCTAACTATTCTTTTGAATACTTTCTCATGGGTACTGCATTACATTATTTAGTTTTGTTTCTACATAACATAAAATGTTTAGTTTCTAAATTTTTTTACTACATTTCAACATCAAGGTTAATAAATTTGTAATTCTCACTCTCTTGTCTTAAAACATGCAAAAGCAATATATGTTATGTAAATATATAGAAAAAAGATCACATTTTTAAAAGACAACTTGTATATGTATAATTAGCTCAAGCATGAAATTTATAAACTACCTACATAAGCAATTGATTATAGACTTGCTACAATGATTATAGACTCACTAATTAATGGAGCTTGAGGGAGGCTGCCAATATAATCTGACGGAAGTCTTGTCGATGCTAAAGGAAATCCCACAATTCAGAATTTTTCTGAACCAATTTCGTTCCGAAAACATTGGCCGAAGGTACATTGGCAGAAGGAAAGCAGAAAATATTTGATTTTGCAGATAGTAAAGGAATCGATTTGAAATTATATCGTCATCTGTATTGTCATCTGTAAAATATATAGAATGAGGCTTCAAATGTGGAAAATCACAAGCAGAAAGGCAAAGTGCGTCGCCGCCGCCTAAGAAGATGAAGATGATCAAGTCTCCCAAGTCCTTGGCTTCTACTCTGATACTTAGACTCTCATTATCCACCACCACCCTGCTGTCGCCTAAGGAGATAATAAACTCCTCTCCCAAGTCCATCGTTTTTTCTAGTCTTTTACTTGGCCTCTCCTCATCATCTATCACCCTGTGAACCTTGACAGACATGGTCTTGGAAAGATTTTGATTTCTCTCCCTCCAAATACTCAAAAGATCCCCTCGAGGAGTCTCAAGCAAGTAGTGTAGGTCGTAAGGATGTAGTGCTCGATCGACCACTCTAAATCTGGGCATTTCGCCATGTTCAATTTGGGCCTCGTCGAGATCACAAACATACACTTCTGAAAGTGTGCTCATATACAGTTTACCTTTATGAAAGACCATATTTTCAACTAAAATGGATTTCCTTAGCTCGAACCATTTCTCGTCGCCGGAGCGGGTAAAAAAGATTCTCCTGTAAGAATATTGGATGAGCGCGACGGTGTAGCCATCTCCGAGCGACGGATCAGCAGAAAGAATTGCTTTGAGCTGATGCTCTTCCCTCACTGTTTTCGGCATCCTGAAGCCGATTAGGCGCCCTGCAGTGTCGCGGATGGGATGGGTGTCCTCGGAGGGGAGGACGCGGGGGAGGTCGATCTGCGCGCCGGTGATCGGGTTCAGCAGTTGCACCCGGAGGCGGACGTCGATCGTCATGACCCAACCGTGAGCGGAGCCGATAAAGAGTCGGTCGCTTATGGGAGGCTCCGGGACCAGGACGGTGTACTCCCTTCGCTCGTCCAAGGCGTAGAAAGTGATGGCGGATGGGTCGCCGCGGGGATTGTCGTTAAGCACGAGCCAGGGGCTCTGCCCGCGGAACTTAAAGTAGCTTCCGCGCGTGGACAGATCGCGGACGGCAGCCGACCACGAACCACAGACGGCGGCCGAGCGGAGAAATTGAGGAAGGGAGAGTTTGGAGAAGATGAGGGAGAAGACATCCAGGGGGAGACCAGCCCAGCCGCCGCTGCCGTCAGCCATGGGAGGAGAGGAGAATAGATGTTGATGGTCATGTGTCGGCAATAAGGCCCTGATTTTATAATCTCGTTCTAGGGTTTTCTCAAGATTTTTTTCTAAATATTTCTCAATAATCCTTTTTTTCCCCTCAAATTTCAATTTTTTTGATAAAATTTCATTTATATTCGTATATAAATTTTTTGTTTCCAAAATTTTCTCAATAATCCTAATTTTTTTCCTCAAATTTCAGATACTGTGATTTCATAGATTTTTTTTAATAAAATTTAATTTGTCAAACTGTATTTATAAAGAAATTTTTTGTTTCAGAAAATAAATCAGCAATCCATTTATCAGATCGAAAGAATCAAAATTAAAGAAACAAATTATTTTAATTATGTCTTCTTTTAAAGAAAAATCTGATTATTTTAATTCAACTTCGTAATCCGTCAACAATTTTAATTATTATTTAAAAAAACAAACACATGAACTAGTAAATAAATATTTGTCCATTATTTAATTATTATTTAAAAAAACAAACACATGGACTGATACATAAATATTTGTCCATTATTTAATTATTATTATAATAAAAAGACAAACACATGGACTAATACATAAATATTTGTCCATTATTTAATTATTATTGAAAAAGACAAACCCATGGACTAATAAAAAAAATATTTATCCATTATTTAATTATTATTTTAAAAGACAAACACATTGACTAATACTTAAATATTTATCAAACAACGTGTGTTCGTGCCCATCTAGACCAAACAAAATTAAGCAATTGTACTTAAAACCATAGGTTAGATTAAACAAATCCACAAAAGCTACTGCTCCCCAAAATATCATAATTTAGGTTAACAATGCGATGAACTCTCATGTATAAGCATCACAAATGGGAAGCTTTAAAGTTTGTTCAAATTTTGACAGGACACCAAAACAAACATAGGAAAATATAAAATAACTCAGGTGCAACGTTATAATAAAAAAAATAAGGAATCAAAATGATGCTCAACTAGAACAAAAAAAAAAAAACAGTGAAGTGCAAACTCACCATGTTTGGAAGGTATGTACCAGTTCCCCTTGTTTTCGTGATATCTTTGACATCATATCATTAGAAATTAATGGGGAATCAAATAATAACTTGGGGAAAGTGGTGGAGCCATAAGAGTCATGAGTTGGTGAAGCCACAAAATGAGAGTCCTCGTTTCCATCTTCTGCATTTATGTTTGATACTCTGTATTCGTCTCCCCCATGATCTACTGTTCCACTCTTTAGGGAACTAGAGTTTGCACATCTGGGAATCAAATAATACCTTTGTTGTATTATTTTTATATGCTGTATTATTTTTATATGCTATTTTTACACCCTGATTCATAAGGCATGACAAATAATTACCATGATTCTTTCAAAAATTCCGTTTAGCCAATGAGGTACACAATTATCATACAAGAATTTGATTTTCATATCCTAACTATTCTTTTGAATACTTTCTCATGGGTACTGCATTACATTATTTAGTTTTGTTTCTACATAACATAAAATGTTTAGTTTCTAAATTTTTTTACTACATTTCAACTTCAAGGTTAATAAATTTGTTATTCTCATTCGACTCTCTCTTGTCTTAAAACATGTAAAAGCAATATATGTTATGTAAATATATAGAAAATAGATCACGCGTTTTTAAAAGATAACTTGAATATATGTATAATTAGCTCAAGCATGAAATTTATGAGCACAATACTCATCCCACAAAGGATAACACTTCAGATGTGTGATATGACATTATATATTATATTAAGTAATCAACTTTATGACTGTGCAACCAACACTCCAGATCTCTGATGCACTTGAAACACCAGACATTTCAATAGCCTGAAAATATTTAGGGTACGTTTGCTTTAAATTATCATATATAATCTTTTGTTACTTAATTATTAATTATTAAGTAATCATATAATTAAAATTATGAGTAATAAAATATAATTAAATATTATTTGATTCAACATAAATAATAGAATAAAAATTTATTTGTTTAAATTTTTTAATAAATAACCTAGTTTAATGTTTTATTGTATTATCCTCAGTTACAAAACCAACCATATTCTTTATTTTATTTTTTACGTTTTTTATTTTTTTTTTCCTTTATGTTTTTCTTTTTTTTTCATATTTTTCTCTTATCGTAAGGTATTTTTAATAAAAAAATTCGTTAACCAATTTTTCGAGATTTTTCGATTCTAGGTTGCATGCCTCTTTTGCTGACATGTTGGACATGAAACATTACTCAGGAATTAAGGTTATCAAGGATAATCTCCAACCAAATGTATCCTTAAGTAGGTTAGATTTCCAGGATACCCCTTGTATCGTACAGATAGGATAACAAATGATAACTGAAGCTTCTATTAGGATCACTTTAGAAGCTAGGGGGGTGATTAGCTATGTTCGCTTGATCGATGATTGTTGTAGCAGAAAATACTCAAGCAAACGTTAACGCCTGGATTTACTTGGTATCCACTTCAAGAAAAAGTGACTAATCCAAGGATCTGCACTATACACACTCTTCACTAAGAAAGAAACTCCTTCTCGAAACAACCGGAGGTGAAGAAACCTCTTACAACACTCACACAAGCATACAACTCAACGCAAGAAATAAATACATGAATACAAAGGAAAACCTCCTTCTTGCTTGATCTCATGTAACTTGTAGATGTCCCTTGACCTTGGAAGTGCAACAACACTTATCTCTAAGATGCTTCAAGAAGCAGCGATGAATAGTTGTGAGCTTGGTGAAGAGAATAGCAGCAATGTCGTGTACACTCTGCATCATTTGAACTCATCGTCGTCTTTATATGTACATTTTTAGGACTCCCAATCGATTGGACTTGCTCCCAAAGATTGCCATGTCAGATCCTAGCTATCTCAGTCGTCCAAACGTTGCATCCTGCGCAACGATCATATCCCAATCGATCGATCGATTGATTAGGGAGATTTTGATCGATCGACTAATCGATTCAGAGTGTCTCTATAATCTCGCAGATAAACCCAAAATTGATTGACCGATCGATTCAAGTTACCTCATAATCTCATGAGAAAATAAGCCTCAATCGATCGACCGATCGATTGGAGTATCCCAATCAATCGGCTGATCGATTGGGGAGCACACTGTGCTCTTCGCGCGAGTGGCCTCCAATCGGATCGATTGCTAGCCCCAATCGATCGACCGATCGATTGGCCTATCCTTGCTCGTAAAACTCTCCCAATCGATCAATTGGGCTCTGGTTCAATCGATCGACTGATCGATTGACCAACCCTAACGTGACTAACTCATGTCTAGGGTCCCAAACCCAACATCTGGTCAACCGTGACATATTGGTACTTGCTCATACTTAGCATCTGGTCAATCTTGACTTGCTGGGACTTCATGTAATACCCCGGTTCTGAGATTCTGATTAAGTATGGCTTAAAAGGTTAGATGATACTATCCATATCACCAAGATGCACCTTCCTTTTCGGAAGCTCAAACTTAAGAACTCCAAAGTTAAGCGTGCTTAGCTTGGAGAAATCTGAGGATGGGTGACCTCCTGAGAAGTTTTCCAGGGTGCGTGCGAGTGAGGACAAAACACGCTGAAAGGACCTCTGGTGGTCTGTGGAGCTAGTCGTCAACCTGATGGGCAATTCTGGTGGCGTTCCCGGTTCGGTCCTGGTGGAGCCCGCCCGAGCCGGGACGTTACAGATGGTATCAGAGCGACCTTACGACCGTGAGTGTGCCTGTGGCAGGAGCACCCAGGGCACCACCTAGCGAGGGAGATTGTGGGATTTGTTTGTGGTGTGATTCGTGATTACACAATGAGGACGTTGTGTCTTTAAGTGGGGGTGATTGTAATACCCTGGTTCTGAGATTCTGATTAAGTATGACTTAAAAGGTTAGATGGTACTATCCATATCACCAAGGTGCACCTTCCTTTTCGGAAGTCCAAACTTAAGAACTCCAAAATTAAGCGTGCTTGGCTTGGAGAAATCTGAGGATGAGTGACCTCCTGGGAAGTTTTCCAAGGTGCGTGCGAGTGAGGACAAAGCACGCTGAAAGGACCTCCGGTGGTCTGTGGAGCTAGTCGTCAACCTGATGGGCAATTCTGGTGCCATTCCCGATTCGGTCTGGGTGGGGCCCGCCCGAGCCGGGGCGTTACACTTCGTCACCAAGTGTCCAATCAATTCTTTGACCCACTTGGATTTTTCTAGCCGTGCCAAGTGTTCGGTCAACCTTGATCCACTTGGACTTACCGTCTCGTGTCAAGTGTCTGGTCCTCAATGCCCCACTTGGATTTCCAAACACCATGTGTCTAATCACCCTGGACCCACCTGGAATTCCATACGTCCGACTTCACTCACCAGGACTTCCTTACTGCCTAGCTTCACTCACTAGGTCTTTTACCTGACTTCATTCACCAGAATTTTTCAACTATCTAACTTCACTCACTAGGACTTTTTATCTGTCTGGTTTCACTTACCAAGACTTTCTACACTAAGTGTTCGGTCAACACTGATTCACTTGGATTTTCATCATCTGTCAACCTCCCCGTTGGACTTGTCCTTGCCTAACTTCCAGTCAAGTATCCGATCAACTTTGATCTACTTGACTATTTTTCACACCAAACTGGTCAAACATTAACCACAGGAGAATTGATCTAACAATCTCCCTAAATGGATGATTGCATATGCAATCTCTATACATTATCAAATATCAAAACTCAAACATCAAGACTCAAGCCTGAGCCAATTCAAGCTAAATCAATCTGATCAACTTTGACTTAGAAAAATTACACCAACAACTTCCATTTATTTTTTTGTATTATGAGAACTCAATGAGTTGTTCCTATGAGACAAAGCAGAAGAGACTATTAAGACAGTGAGTTGTGAAATTTTATGTTCAACATTAGAACAAGATTCTCTTTTCATGTTTTTTCCTCCCTAATTAGCATTTTAACTAGATTATATATACATAGTTCACAATCAATCTCCACTTTCCCAAGTACTTTTAACACAGCAGTTATTGTTTCCTTAACATTTGCGTCAACAAACATGATTATCAGAGAGAATACATGTTTTAATACCAACCAACCTCTTATTATATCCATTTAATAACATACTATTAACACCAAGGAAAAGAAAGAGATTATACACAAGTCTCTTGCCAATACAAATAGTGTAAATATACAAAATTGTAAAAGATCAGTTATATATGGCTGGTTACCTCAGGGCCATCCAATATGGTGTCCCAAATACCAGTTTATTATTATTATTATTATAAAGGTTATATGTGAATGCTGGAATGTTATGCACAATGGCCAATGGCAAATGTATTTTCAATCTGAGCAATATAGACAGCCACCAATGGTTCAGGGAATGTTATGCTGGAATGTTATTATAATCATAACACAAGAAGTCATATGACCACTATAATAAAGCAAGAGACATATTCTATGAAATCACAAGCAAACCTGAGCAATATAGACAGCCACCAATGGTTCAGGGAATGGTCCCAATTTATTAGGTTTGATGATGTTAGCGAGAGAACCATTTTCCACATACCTGCAAGAACTCCATCAAGTGAATGTGGGTGTGACTAAAAAACTCTACTATAATAGACACTGTACATATGAAAAGGAGGTTATATGTCTTGATGGACCCAAGATATTTCACGATGTTTTGTGATTGAGATTCTATAAGTAAAAAAAAAAAAACTTGAACAAGATCACTTGCAACAAGATTCTAACGAACCAATTTAGTATCAAAATGAAATTGTAGGCTAACTAAGAAGATTTATAAAGCTTATTTGAGTCTACATTATGAATTTGGACAAACATTTTGGATCTTGAAACACATCAAGTTAAATGGACAAATCTCTCAAATAAGTCAGGCTGTGACATATAGTATGGAATGGACTAGATCCTAAGCTTGATGAGATCATCCAATGAGAAAGGATTATCTATAATGCTAACATTGTTATTAGGTCTTGCATGCCACCAACCAGGGAAGAAGATACAATGGCATAAAAAACTTGTTCAAGGATATGGAATAATATAGAGGAATGACAGATAGTGACATAATATATTCAGTTTTGGTCTATATATATATATATATAGTCAGTATGGTATGGTATGTTTCAAAATGCTGAGGAGTGTGTTGCTGCACTTAAAGCTAAAGGCATACAAATTGTCTGCTAACCTTTCCTAGTATTAGCAAATGCATATGCACCGTAGGTGCGATGAATGTCAATCATTTGTTTAAATTTGTCAGTTTACATGAAAAGAAATTGTTAGCCTGTTAGTGCTGTTAATGCTTTATCTTTCTTGGTTTTTGCATGATCTTTTGAATCTTACTATGCTTGGGGAACAAAAAAAAATTGAAAAACTTATTGTACTATGTAGATAATTAGTTCAAACATGGTGAGGGAGTTGGCGTGGAGGGTTCATGATCCTAGGAATGCATTTTATGTTCCTATCCTGTTCTACCGTCCAATGGCTCCATCACAATAACAACATCATTTCTCATCCCAGCTATTTGATTGAGTTCCGATGGATAGGGTTGTGCAATTGGTTTAAAACCAAATCGAGCGAAATGATTAAAATGAAATTGAATAAATCAAAAAAATTTTAACCGACCAAACTTTTAAAAAAAATTGAACCGACAAATATCAATGAATTTAGTTTTCAACCGAAATAATCAAATTTTGGTTAAAATTTAAATAATCAAAGTTCGGTTAAACTATTTTTATTAACCATGATAATTCTTAAACTATTTTAAAAATTAAACTAGTATGGTTAAACTATTTTAAATAACTGAATATTGAAAGTTCGATTAAACTATTTTAAAATTTTAAATATGATTAAATTGGTTTAATTGAATTTTGATTTTTAAAACCAACTGATTAAATTTATATAACTGATATTTTAAGGGGAAAAAATCTGAATTAACTGAATTGAACTTTTAAATTCAGCTGGTTATTTCAATTTAACTGACTTTTACTCCTTAGCTATGGGTGATCAACAATCACTGGGATAGGGTTTAGGGCAGATCTAGAAATTCAAGAAAAGACAGTTATCTAATTATAATTCTATATCATCAAACCATATATCTCTCAAATTGTAAAGAAATTAATTTATCAAAAAAAAACTGAGAGAGTTATATCCATATATATAGGTAGAGGGCATTATCTGATAAAACTACTTCAAGCACTAACAACCCCTCACAATAAAATATTATACTTGGAACTAAGGGTGAGCAAAAGTTCAATTAAAATATCAGTTATATCGGTTTATCAATTTGCTTTCGATTTTGAAAATCAAAATTTAGTTAAACCAATATTTTCAATTTAACCAAACTTTAAAATAGTTATTTAAATTTTTAAAATAATTTAACTAAACTTTAACCATTCGGTTATTTAAAATAGTTTAACCGAACTAGCTTAATTTTTAAAATAGTGTAAAAATTATCATGGTTAATAATAACAGCTTAACAGAATTTTGGTATATGTTTTGGTATGGGAAGTATGCGATTTAATAGTTTAGTATACAGTATATCGTATCGATATCAGAATTTGAATATAAATAGTATAAAATTTATATTATACAGAAAATCAATATGCTATCAGTATGATTTTTTTATAAATCGAAGTTTTTGATACAAAATATAATATAAAGTTTCGATATCGATATATATGACTGGAGTAAAATATTGAAAGCTTTGGTCAAAGTTGTATATCCCTTTACAATTCATACATGTATATTTTTATTACTACTTTAATTGTATTAATAAAAAGTTTAAATTATTTTATGTTTTTATAGAATATTTATTTATATTTAATGTTGATCAACAAATTAACATAATCTTTAAAATTTTACTTGAGACACGAAGGAGAAAGAAAATAAAAAAAATATGAAAAATTTCTTGTGAAGTTTTTCTTATATTTACTTCTATAAATTGCTTTTTTCTATTTAATTGATTCCCTTTCAATTGGTTGAATTTCTTTCAACGTGATCAGGATTGTTCCTCACGCAACAATCCATCTCCATATAATAATGCTGGGTGAAGATGGATACCACCCTCTTGTCATTGGATTGTAACTTTTACTTCTAATTTTTCATTGACAAAAGTCAATCAGCTATTTGATGAAGATCCGATCACTTTATGGCCGCCGACATTGGGAAAGCATACATCAGCAAAGGGGGCATCTGTGCTTGGCGACGTACACTTAAGCCCCAATTCTTGCATGGGGTTATGAATTTGGCATGGTTGAACAGAGTTAAGCGGCCGGAGATGAGACTGAGGAGTTCATTGGGGAGCATCGGTCAATTTGGTTCTGCGGACCAATCAAATGATTCGAAGAGTTCACCGAGGATCATCGACCAATCTAATTCCATGGACTGGTCCAAAGGTTCCACCAAGGAAGCTAGCTCATTTAAGTTCTACTCTGTTTGTCTAGAGCTCGTTAGGTACGGTATATTAGTATTGAAACCTCATATCATATATTGTACTAAAAATTTCACTATAAAAAAATTCATACTGATATTATATTAAAATTTCGATATATTGATACTTCAATATACAAAAAAATATTATATTTATCAAAATTCCTGGATGAATTAGTCAAAAAAAAAAAATGTGATTTCCAATTAGGTGAAGGTAAGTTTACTTGTAAGAGCATCCATTTCAGTTTCCCTATCAATATCTCTAAAATTTAAGGTAAATCATCAACTTTATTAAATTTAGAGAATCTCTTTTTAATGCATGGTACACCAGCTACTCTATAATTACCATATCTTTATTTATTTATTATTATTTCTCTCTCCTCTATACTTTTTTATTATTCATTTAATGTTTAGGGTAGCGTTTTCATTCCCTAAATTTAGGGAGTTACTGTTCATAAAATCTAAATTTAGGAAACTAATAGGGTATCTGATAAAGGGATTTTTTAAGGTAAAATGTAAAATTTAAGGTAAAATGTATATTTAGAGTATCTGATGTGAATACTCTAAGATGTGGTGCTAGTCTATCTTTTGTATCTATTTGCATGAAATATGTGGATTCTTATGTATTATTCTTTAATACTAAATTGTTTTGGTATGGGAGGTATGCAATTTAATAGTTCGGTATAAGGTATATCGTATCGATATCAGAATTTGAATATAAATAGTATAGAATTTATATTATACAGAAAATCAGTATGATATCAATATGATTTTTTTATATATCGAAGTTTTTGATACAAAATATATTATGAAGTTTCGATATCAATATATGACTGGAGCAAAATATTGAATCCTTTGGTCAAAGTTGTATATCCCTTTACAATCCACCCATTGACATTGACATGTATATTTTTATTACTACTTTAATTGTATTAATAAAAAAAAATAAATTATTTTATGTTTTTATAGAATGTTTATTTATATTTAATGTTGATCAACAATTTAACATAATCTTTAAAATTTTATTTGAGAGGAAGGAGAAAGAAAACAAAAATTATGAAAAATTTCTTATTGTGAAGTTTTTCTTATTTACTTCTATAAATTGTTTTTTTTTTCTATATAATTGATTGACAAATGGATTTATGAATCTGATAATTAATTATTTTTTAATTATTTTGTATTCATCCAAATCAAATTGAAAATAATTCCCTTTCAATTGCAGTTGAATTTTTTTTCAAGGTGATCAGTATTGTTCCTCACGCCAACAATCCATCTCCATATAATAATTTTGGGTGAAGATGGATACCACCCTCTTGTCATTGGATTGTAACTCATTACTTCTAATTTTTCATTGACAAAAGTCAACCAGCTAAAGATCCGATCACATTATGGCCATCGATATTGGGAAAGCATACGTTAGCAAATTAAAGGGGTCATCTGTGACGGGTCGAGGGCGAAGGTGTCAATGGCGAAGAGGTGATGAGTGAATTGATCGGAAGAAATACGCGAGACCACAAGCCAAGCAGGCAGGCTAAGATCTTAGCGGTGTACACTTAAGCCCCAATTCTTGCATAGGGTTATAAATTTGGCATGGTTGAACAGAGTTAAGCGGCCGGAGATGAGACCAAAGAGTTCATTGGAGAGCATCGACCAGTTTGGTTCTACGGACCAATCAAATGATTCGAGGAGTTCATCGACCAGTCTAATTCCATGGACTGATCCAAAGGTCACCAAGGAAGCTAGCTCATTTAAGTTCTGCTCTTTTTATCTAGAGCTCGTTAGGTACGGTATATTAGTATCGAAACCTCATACCATATATCGCACTAAAAATTTTACTATACAAAAAATTCATACTGATATTATATTAAAATTTTGATATACCGATATTTTAATATACCAAAAATATTATATTTATCAAAATTCCTGGCTGAATTAGTCTAAAAATGTGATTTCCAATTAGGTGATGGTAAGTTTACATGTAAGATGCGGTGATAGTCTATCATTTGTATCTATTTGCATGAAATATGTGGATTCTTATGTATTATATTCTTTTGTTTGATGTGACTTTCTCTACATCTAGATGCAGAGCAACTTGAAGATAGACAATTGTTGAGTCTGCTTCTTTTTCATATGTTTTCTTTTCTAGATTCATCTCGTTGAGCTTTAAATTATGTTTTGATGGAGGAATCAAGGGAGGGAAGAAGAGAAGAAGAGAAGAAGAGAAAGGATAAATCATGTTAATTTGGAACCTTTAATAAGAGTGGGTGAGAGAATTAAACTAAATAATTATGTACTATGAAATTTAATTATCACAAGTAAGGTTTCATATATGAAGTAGTCGGGCTGACTGTTCAAGTTTGACCTAATTTGTTTTTGTAAGGATGTTAGATTATATCGTATCTTGTTTGGAAGAAATCTTAGTTACTTAAATAATAACTAATTAATTAACATTGTAACAATGTAACTTTGGAGTATTTGAACATCTGATAAATAACGGTTGAATTTTTGTAAGATAATTTTGTTCTCTTTCGCTTGATCCTTAACCTCTTAGAATGTGAAACCTAAGGAATTATATTACATCAACTTATAAAGAGTTACAACTTGAGATGTCAGAAAATTTTCATTCTTGAAATTATCGTATACATGAGGATTTCATCTTTATTTGGTTGATTTGTACTGCTGTAATTCTTACATATATTTTACTGAAAAAAATAAAAAAGTCTCATCAGTTCTATGGATAGATTCTGATTTGTAGAGTATTTTTTTAGGGAGTTTGATAATAAGCCAATGTCTATAATGATAACTTCTGTGTTACTCATGTTGTCTTAAACTCGATCATCAATGTTTCTCCGAGTGACATTTTTTTTTTGCCTCTCCCTCGTGTCGGTGAATGTTAGCCGTGTTGGTGCTGCTTCACCGGTGTCACTCCTGACAGATATTACCAAATTTGATTTCCAAATCACCTACACATATGGCTTGCTAGAGGCATTAGTAGAAAATATATAGACATGGACCATGTGCCTTCAGGCTCTTGAAAATTTAAATCGAACACAATCCAAGCTTTAATTTTATCTACCTGAAAATTTGTGTCCAGCTACTTTAATCACTTCAAAATTATCCATGTTTACTGCTGAATATTTTTTAGTCTTCCCCGTGAATTAAGCCTTATGAATTAATAGATAATTTTCTTTTTAAATAACCCTATATATATATATATATATACTGCACAGTCATGTACTATGCGGACGTACAGGATATCAATCGGTTTTCTTTTAATATTTTAAATTAAAAAAATAAATATTTCTTTATATAAATTTCTAATACATTAATATATCCCTTTAACATATTACAATACTCAATAAATACTTAAATTTATTTTATTTTAATTTTTTTTAAACCAAACACTATAATATAATTGGAAAGTCTGAACTCTATAGATAAAATCTAAAAAAAATAACTTAAAAACTATAACCCAAAGTTTGAACCCTAGAAATAAAATTTACAAAAAAATATTTTATTAATTTTTTTATTCAAAAATTAAAAAATTGAAAAAATAAAACGAGTGATATCCTGCGCGCGCATAGTCGCGCCTGTACGGGCAAACAGGATATCAAAATTATATATATATATATATATATATATATATATATATATATATATATATATATATTATTTAACAAATATTTATTTATTAGTTAATGTGTTTGTTTTTAAATAATAATTAAAATTGTTGAGGGATTACTGAGTTAAACTAAAATAATCACTTTCTTCTTTCCGTATTATCATAAAAAAAACATAATTAAAATAATTTATTTCTTTAATTTTGATACTTTCAATCTTATAAATGGATTGTTAATTTATTTTTTGAAATAAAATTTTTTTATATAAATACGATATGCAGTTTGATAAATTCAATTTTATCAAATAAAAACCCTATAAATCAGAGTATGTGAAATTTGAGAAGAAAAATCAATATTATTGAGAAAAATGTAGAAAGAAATCTTGAGATAACCCTAGAACAAGATTATAAAGTCCGAGCCTTATCGCAGCCACATGAACATCAACATCTCTCTTAGATTCTCCTCCCATGGCTGACAGCGGCGACAGGACTGGTCACCTGGTCTCCCGCAGCAGATGATTTTAGTTCCACAGGCAGAGCCCTGGCTCATGCTTAACGACAATCTCGCGGCAATCCATCCGCCATCACTATGCCTTTGACGAGTGAAGGAGTACACCCTCCTCGTCTGTATCATTTCCTATTTGATCCCTTTGAATTTCATATTCGAAATTGTGAACGGATTTATTCATTAAAAAGAATCGATTATATACATTTCTTATGTACCCATATATTTGAATCAGATTTCGGATCAATCTATATTGATTAGCTATTTCCATAATGTTGTTGCTAGCAAATACCCTTATTTTTCGTTTTGGATCTTCCAAATCATTTCCACAGTAGATCCAGGCCGATTTTTTGTTGGACAATTTGTTGTCGGAGATATTAGGGAATTAACTGAATTGAAATTATATAAAATCAATTTTAACTTATCTGTCGAGATGACCTGAGCTGGTAATCTCAGGCTGCTAGCGAGGGTTGATTTTTGCTAATTGCTGAGTGCAGACAGAGCACCGAGTTTGAGCAGCAAAGTCTGAGCGGGCGAAGTGGTCAAACGGGCGAAGGGACCAAGGCCTGCGATGGTCGCAGTTTCCTTGAAACAGATTCACCCTACCTCCAACTGTGCTTCGAGGTTTTCTCAGATCGTCTGTCTCCCAGGATACAATGACAAAACCACGAACGCAACCAAGCACTGGTTGTTCGTAGCGAACCGAGAATGCACCTAAGTGCTATCACGAGTAGTTCAGCCGAGCGGATGCACGACTAAGAGAAGAATCAGAGAACGGAGGTGGAGGAATTCTCTTGCTTTCGTTTTCTTTCGCTTTCACTTTCTTACACTTCTTTTCTTTGCTCAAGATCCAGCCTCCTTATATAGGAGCTCGCACTTTGCTTACAACAAATTATCAAATTATAATCATTTAATGTAGCAAAAAGATATTCAAGTGGCAATATGTTGGTTTATTCTTTTGTGCAAATTTTGCCTTGGCCGGTCCAGCATTCGACATGCGCAGGTCGTGCTCGCACACGAGTCAACCTTCGTTCAATATAATCCGAGCCCTGAATTTGCACCCACCCCTACGCAAGAGAGTCTCTCCCCATGCATATGTTTACAACATCAATGCATGTGTCATAATTTAAACCAACAATAAAATTAAGAGACTTCTAATGTGGGACTAAATACATACACAATAGAGTTTTTTCGTCTCCACCTCTTTATTTCATTCACATTTCCGACAATTTTTTCTGATCATTCGATAAAAAAATTCATTCTCTTCATAAAAAAGAGGAGGTAAAACCAATAAAGATTTCTTTTTCGATTTATCTCCGGAGTTGAATACTTGATTCTTTTTCGCCAATCCCGATCACCAGCATGCAGATCGACCTCCCTCGCATCCTCCCCTCCGAGGACACCCACACCATCAGCGACACTGCAAAGCGCCTAATCGGTTTCCTGATGCTGAAACTAGTGAACGAAGAGCAAGTTCGGCGTGGAATCAATGATAGCAATTGGTATATGGAACAATATCACCTCAAAGCAATTCCATCTACTCATCCTTACATGAGAATCTTTTTTACCCGCTACGATAATGAGCAATGGTTCGATCTAAGGAACCCCATTTCAATTGAAAATATGGTCTTCCATAAAGGTAAAATGTATATGAACACACTTTCAGAAGTGTGTGTTTGTGATCTAGATGACGCCCAAATGGCGAAATGCCTAGATTTGGAGCAGTATGGAGCAATACATCGTGATGGTCTGCACAGACTACTCGAGGGTTTTGATTTCGTCGAGAAGCAGTGAGCGTGGACTATGAGCAGTCTGGCGTGGATGTTGACCGTGTGGACTCGAGGACTCCAGGAACTGTCTGCCTATATACACTAAGAGTGCGTTTGGTTCAAGTTATCATATATAACTTTGGTTATGTGATTATCAGGTAATCAAACATAACCAAATATTGTTTGGCAACCTAGGTAATGCAACAAAAACTTATTTGTTTTAAGGTTTTAATGAATACCCTAGTTTAATATTTTACCGTATTACCCTCCGTTACAAAACCAACTATACATATTATTATTATTATTATTATTATTATTATTATTATTATTTATTTTTTATGTTTTTTTACTTTTCTTTTTCCTGTATTTTTTTTTTACTTTTTTATGTGTTTTTTTATTTTTTAATGTTTTTATATTTTTTTTTATTTTTTACATTTTTTTAATTTTAATTTTAATTTATTTATTTTATTTTTAAAATTTTTTAAACTTTTTAAATTTTTATAAATTTTTTATTTTTTTAAAATTTAAAATTTAAAATTTTTTTATTTTTTTTAATTTATATTTTTAATTTTTTTTTAAATTATTTATTTAAAAACAATAAATTTTAAAATATTATTTATTTTTTTTACATTTTTTAATATTTTTTTACATTTTTTCTCTTTTTTTCATGTTTTTTCTTATCGGAGGATATTTTTGGTAAAAAAATTTGTTAACCTCGGAATCAAGAAAAACTTTAGTTTTATAAGGTTTTCCGATTCCGGACTACATGACCTTTTTGCTGATGTATCGGGCATGGAACATTACTCGGGAATCATCGAATACCTAAACCAAACAAGATTTTTGTTGATAATCTTAGATGGATAACCAAGGTTATCAAAAATAACCCCGAACTAAATGTACAGTACATGAAATGGGAGAGCAAGAGAATAGTCAATAAATAAACGAGGAGTCCTAGGCAAGGTTATTCTAACGATCGAGTCAATACAAAAAAAGGAGAACGAAAGTAGATGCGTGAGTCGACATGTGCGCATACCTCCACTAATGGAGAAGAACATATAATGTGTATGTAATCTCCACATTAAATTAGACTTCAAATCACCTATCTAATCAATGTGCTTATCTCATATCCTACTGAGGGGTATGACGTATCTCTACCAAGATACATATCCTTTGATCTCTTGACAAGCTCAAGTGTAGCATTAATAGTGAAGTGACCTTTCAAGGTAGGGAGCCCATTGGGTTCATGGGCTAGGAAGCCCATCGGACCAACGGGCTAAGCATCCACTTGGCCCGTTGGTGGGGTGATGGGTGAGGCACAGGGAGTCCCTTTGGGAGTTTTTCTGATCAACGGTAGTCGGTCGGGAACTATCCGATCAACGGTAGTTGATCGGGAGAGGATGGGGAGTTGAGCCCTGTGGATGTTTAGTTGAATCGAAAAGTGGATCCCTAGGGAGCCTGTTTGAGCGGGAAAAGACAAGTGTGGAGCCTTGTGGATGTTCGGCATAACTAGTTATGGTTTAGAAGTAGGCCCCTAGGGAGCTTGTCCAATTGGCGGTAGTCAATTTGGAGAGGACGAGGCACGGAGCCCCATAGATGTTCGATAGAATCAGGAAGTGGATCCTTATGGAGCCTGTTACATGGATGTGACTGACTGGAAAACGGGGTCCGAAATAGTTTTGAAGGGACCTACTGACAACTTGACGGGCTTCGAATTCCGCTCTAGACAACTTGATTTTATTTAGAGAAGCTTTCAACATTGTCTCGACTGCTTAAGAAGAAAGAATTTTCAATTAGAAATTACAAGTATAGTGCGTAGTCTGAAACTCACCAAAAGAATTATGTAAAGGAGCGGGAATGGGATGTAGGAGATCGGTGACCGGCTAGAAGGGGATTGAATAACGAAGTTACCCCCAAGTCGATTACTTCTCTACAAAAGGTTAATGCGTAGCGGAATATACTAAAGCAATGAAAAATAATAATGTAAGAATACAAATGCTAACAAACTCGATATAACATGGTTCGGAGATTGCTTGCTCCTACTCCACGGCTTATCCTTGGGGTGGACGATCCCTTAATCCTTGGGTGGATTCGTCCTCGGCAATCTCCGGCTAAAGCTTTCTCCTTCTCGGTGGAGCAAACCTCTCACAAAGGTCTTTTCCTCTTTACAAGATGAAACTTAGGTTTGGAGAGGAAGAAAAGATTTGGAAGCTTTGGCCAAAGACTTGGGAGTTATTCAACAAGCATAAGTAACCTCCTTCATGTTAGGATGTATACTAAAAGTCTAGCTTTTGGTATAAACATTTATCTAGAAAAAACAATCACATTGGTCAAATGTCTACATTTATGATAAATGTAGTTGTTCAATTAATTTATATTGTCGATAACATGGTGTGTGGTGTCACACACAGAGGATCATGTTATCAGTACCTTATAAATTATAAACAGTAGCTCACGACCATGATGGAAAGGAATAAACCATTGGAAGATCGTAGTGTAATTAGGTATTAGTTTATCTTAACTATATAATTACACTAGTACACTTAGAGTGTATTGAGTAGAACCATTAGAGGTCGTTTCTTTTATACTGACTTTGTAAAGGAACAAAGACCTCAGTTATTATGGAAGTGTGTGCTCTCAATCCTAATATAATAACAAGCACATATATTTGATATTTATTTCTTTAATTTATCAATGGGTGAGATTTAGTTCGATAAATCAATAAGCCCGATAAGTTGGGAAATGATATCACTTATAGTGTGTGCTGTTGATTATAGAAGGAAACTGTGTCCTAGTGATCTAGGTTGAGAATGTCCCCAAGAGGAGCTCATAAGGATTGTCATGTTAAACCCTGCAGGTGGACTTAGTCCGACATGACGATGAAGGAACAAAGACCTCAGTTATTATGGAAGTGTGTGCTCTCAATCCTAATATAATAACAAGCACATATATTTGATATTTATTTCTTTAATTTATCAATGGGTGAGATTTAGTGAGTTGTCAGTAACTTACTTAATTAGTGGACATTCGACATCTTAAACACAGGGAGACTAACACACTCATAATAAGAAGGAGCCCAAAATGTAATTTGGGATTGGTGCGGTAGTTCAATAATAGTTCTCTAGTGGAATGAATTATTATTGATAAAATTAAGTTGTGTGTTCGGGGCGAACACAGGATGTTTAATTTTATCGGGAGACCAAAACCAATTCCTCCTCTCGGTCCCTATCGTAGCCTCTTATTTATAGAGTACTATACCCAACTATACCCACCTTCTATACCCACCTAAAGGGGGCCGGCCAAGCTAGCTTGGGAATCAAGCTAGGGCCGGCCTAAGCTTGGTTTATGGGTGGCCGGCCCTAGCTTGAACCCAAGCTAGAGGGGGCCGGCCATAATGAAATTAAAAAGAATTTTTATTTTTATTTTTATTTTTATTATGTGGAAGATATAATTTATTAAAGAGAATTTAAATTAAAATATCTCTCTTAAAAGGATCTACAAAAGATTAAAGAAAGAGATTAGATCTCTTTCCTTATTTGTAGATTGGAAAGATATTTTATTTTCTCTTTGAAAATTATTCATATGTTAAAAAAATTAAAATTATAGAAATTTCTTTTTATCAACCATGAAGGGATTTTTGAAAAGAATTTTTTTTTTTAATTTCTGGAAACAAATTAGGAAGTTTTAATTTGTTGATTGAAACTTGTCTAATTTGTATCTCTATGATGTGGCCGGCCATTATAAGTTTAATTGGGAAATTTTATTTTATTTTCTCAATTAATTCATGTCAAGGAAAATTAAGGAAATTTTATTGTAATTAAATTTCCTAATTTACCAAGGCTAAGGAATATAAAAGAGGGGGTTGGGGGTGCTTTCATAAGGCATAACCTCTATTATTTTTCTCCCTCTCTTATTCTTTGGTGTGGCCGGCTATCCTCTCTTCCCCTCTTCCTCTTTGTGGTGGCTGAAACTCTCCTTGGCTTGGAGCTCTTGTGGTGGCTGGATACTACTTGGAGAAGAAGAAGAAGAAGGAGAGAAAGCTTGCATCCCTTGGAGCTTGGTTGGTGTTTTTTCTTTATCCTTGGTGAAGCTCTTTTGTTTTGGCCGAACCTAGCTAGGAGGAGAAGAAGGTGCATTGGTGGTTTCTCATCTCGGAAGATCGTTGCCCACACAACGTCCGAGGTTAGAAGAGGAATACGGTAGAAGATCAAGAGGTTTTTCTAAAAGGTATAACTAGTATTTTTCCTTTCCGCATCATACTAGTTATTTTTGGAAATAATACCAAATACAAGAGGCTTACGATTCTAATATTTCGAATTTATTTTCGATGTAGTGTTCTTATGTTTATTTCTTTTCCTTGTGATTTGATTGTTCCTTTCGGTTAACCTAAAGTTATTTTAGGAAATTAAATATTAGATTTCCATAAAAGGTTTTGTCTAGTCGGTGGTGGTTGCTCCCATATCCAAGAAGGTCATGTGTCTCGTCACGTCAGTACTGGGAACCAATTATGGAAATTAATATTTAATGGAATTAATAACTTAAGGTGATTTGGGTCGAACGTGTTAAGTTCCGCAGGAGATCCAAGTCAAAACCTAAAAAAACAAATAGATTAAGTTTTGGATCAAACGTGTTAAGTTCCGCAGGCGATCCAAAATTTAATTTAAAAGAACACATGGTAGCTAGGAAAAGGTTCAGACCTTTGTACAAAATTTTTGTACAGTGGAACCTCTAGGTTTTCCGAGTAGCAACCAATAATTGGTATCAGAGCTAGGGTTTTGCCTCTGTGTATTTGGTATTAGTTTAATTATACACATGTCATACATAATTTAGGCAGGTTAATAGTAGGATGTGCTAACTTTGTGGATGCAGGATCTAACTATTATAGCTTATAGTTATTATGTGTGTGATTGGACCCTTGGACATGTCAAGGGCATTTATTGTGTGTACATGATTGTATTATAAAATACAGAAGTAGCTGTATTTAGTTTTATTAGGATTTTATTTTTTGATCTAGTTACATGTACATTCCTTTTATGGAATATAGGATCGATGGATGTAAATTTTATTTTATGTTCGATCTAGTTTACATGTACATTCCATCGAGAAATATAGGATCGAAAAATGTAAAATTCTATTTATATCGCGGATCGAATCTTGCAAGGCGTGGAACCTTTTGAGGATCAGAGGCGCAGCAGAACAAGGAGCAAGATGGATGCGACAACTAGACCCGGTGGCGGTGGCCAAAGATGGCAGCAGCTAGGGTTGGCGACACACGGAGGACAACAATAGATAAAAGTCATAATAGTTGAAAATTAGTTTTTCTATTTATTGCTTTTTATGCTGTGTTGTGTGTGCTTGTTAGTATGCATGCTAAGTAGGCTAGCATAGTCAAAATTCATCACTTTAAATAACCAAGTGGGGGAGGGATTTATTTTAAATAAATTTCACGGTCTCCATTACTGGTTTATAAGTGATGCAACAAGCTTGCGCGTTGGCTCTGAGTGCCTTCCTCCATATCGGATGAGCTTGTTTGCGGATCACTAGCTTAAACTTCCATTTTGGATGACTATAGGAAGTTAATTAAGAGCGTGTGATCTTCCCCATCGGAAGGGACACAATCTTATTAACGGACTTAGTGTCAAGTAATGGTATACACTTAGGCACGTCTAATAGTATCCTCCCCATCGGAGTCACTGCTATTATTTGTGTGACCGAAGAAAACCAACTATTGATTTGTCAAATAAATAAGTTGACAAGATAATAAAATTAAAAACCCCTCTTACAAATGTTTGATTTTGTATACGTCCACACTATCGTGGCATACAAAATTCACGGTGTTTGAGGTAATTTTATTTGTCATAAAGATTTATTGACAAGATAATTAATGGGTAAACCCCTCCTCTAACAAATGTTTAAATTTTGTATACGTCCACACTATCGTGGCATGCAAAATTCACGGTGTTTGAGGTGTTGGTGAATTTAAATAATATTGTTTGAGGAATCAATGTTATTTTAAATTCAAAAGTTTTGACCAAATATTTGATTAAAGAAAGATCAACTATTAATTTTATTCGTCATAAAGAAAAGTTGACGAGATAATAAAATTAATGGATAAAATCTCCTCTTTGATTTTGTATACGTCCACACGATCGTGGCATACAAAATTCATAGGGATTTTAAAGAATTGATCTTGACCAAATATTTTTGTGATTCTTAGGATTTAAAATGTTTGTCAATCCCCTAGTTGTTATACTATAGAAAAGACTTAGTAGTCCCAATTGTAATGATTGGAAATAGGACTTGGACATTAAGATAGACTGTCTTCTTAGAACTAAGAACAATTTAGGTGTATTTAATTCATTAGTTGAAACATGTCTAGTGTTATCTACCAGAACCTGGAGTGTAGATACAGATGCCATTAATCATGTCTGCAATTCATTGCAGGGTTCCAGGAAACCCGACAACTAAATGAAAATAAAAAAACACCGTCCACATGGGCACTACTGCAAAAGTAGCAGCTGTTGCAGTGGGAGAGGTTTATTCTCTAATAGGAATAAAATTTGGATTATTAGAAATTGTCTTTACATACTAAGTTTAGAAAGAACCTGATTTCAGTTTCTAAACTATTATAGAATAGATACTGTGTTTATTTTGATAACAAAGTTGTTATCAAGAAAAATAGGGAAGTTATCTATTCTGGTATGTTGGTTGACAATTTATAATCCAATAACTCTCACGATGCAACAAATGGAAATTAGTAACACATCTTCTAACTTTAAGAGAAAGCAACCTTCGGAAATGGACCAGTTATATCTTTGGCATCTAAGGCTAGGTTATATTAACTTAAGTAGGATTTATTGGTAGCTGATGAACTTTTGAGTTCATTAGTAGTGGAAATCTTTCCAACCTGCGAGTCTTACTTGGAAGGAAAAATAACCAAGAAGCTTTTAAGTCTAAGGGGTATGGAGCCAAAGATATGTTGGAATTGTTTCATTCTGATTTGTGTGATCCTATGACTATCCAGACAAGAGGTAGTATCGAATATTTCATCTATTTTATAGACAACTATTCAAGATACAAATAATTTACTTAATGTGCCGCAAGACTAAGTGCTTTGATTAGTTCAAAGAGTACAAGGCTGATGCGGAGAAACATCAAAGTAAAAGTATCAAGACACTACGGTGAGATTGTAGTGGCAAGTACCTCTTGGGAGAATTTAGGAGTCACTTATCAAAAGTAGGGATTCAATCCCAACTAGCTGCACCTAGTACACCCTTACAGAATGGTGTAGAAAAAGGAAGGTATAGGACTCTTATGGAAATAAGTAGATTGATGATGAGTTATTTGGAAAATTACCAAATTCATTTTAAGGATATACTCTGGAAATGGAAGTGAACATAGTACCTTCCAAAGTCAGAACTCTCTACTCATACAGAATTGCTAAATAGGCATAAGCCTATTTTGAAGCATATTCGGATTCGGGTAGTCCAGCACATATGATGAAGAGAGATAATGATAAGTTGGACAGGAATTCACTTGTTTGTGGGTTATCCTAGAGAAATGAAAATAGGTTTATAGTCTTAAAAATCAGAAGGTCATTGTTAGCATCAATAACCGATTTTTAGAAAAGGACTATGTAATAAACCATGTGCCCATAAGTAAATTTGTTCTCACGGAAATAATAAAAGACATGTCTAATCTAGTACCAACTATACAAGATGAGATACCACAAGGAAACTGCAACACGTATCACAAATGATACACAATTGCAGAAAGTGCCTCGTCGTAGTGGGAGGGTTGTTAGGCAACCTAAAAAGATTCATGTTTTGGGAGAGTGTTTGGACTCGATCTCTAGAGGACATGAACCTGATCTCCGGACATATGACGAAGCACTCCAAGATAAAGATGCAGCATCTTGGCAAAGAGTAATGAATAATAGAATTAGAATATATGTATTTTAATAAAATCTGGAAACTTGTAGAACCACCAAATAGTGTAAAAGCCTTTGGGTGTAAGGTCCATAATAGGAAAAGAGGGATAGACAGGAAGGTAGAAACTTTCAAAGCAAGGCTTGATGAAAAAGGAAACTTTTTCACTGGTAGTCATGCTTAAGTCTAGCTCAATCAGTCTATGGACTGAGGCAAAGCTTCAAGGTCTTGGAACATCCGGTTTATTAAAGTAATCCAGACCTATGGATTTATTTAAGTAACCGGATAAGTCTTATGTATACAAAATGTATGATGGAAACGTGGTGGTATTTCTTGTACTATACGTAGATAACATTTTTGATAGTTGGAAACAATATCAAAATGTTGTCAGAAGTAAGGGTATGGTTGTCCAAACAATTCGATATGAAGGACATGGGAGAATGAATATATTCTTGGGATCAAAGTAATAAGGGATCGCAAGAAAAGAATATTTTACTTATCTCAAGCTTCATATATCGGAAAAAATCCTTGCTCGTTTTAAGCATGCAACACTCCAAGAAAGGTTTCTTACCTTTTTAGCATGGAGTAACTTTATCTAAAGAAATGTCTCCGTAGACATCAAAGGAGATAGAGGAAATGAAGGTAGTTCTTAATGCTTCGGCTGTTGGAAGCCTAATGTATGCTATGCATGAGATCAGAAATCTGTTTTGCCAAGGGCATAGTTAGTAGATATCAAAGTAACCCTGGACAAGGACATTAGACTGCAGTAAAGCATATATTGAAGTACCTTAGAGGCACTAGAGATTATATGCTAGCTTACAAGGCAGTTAATTTGGACCCTGTGGGTTGCACGGATTTTGACTTCCAGTCGGATAGGGACAATAGTAAGTCAACCTCGGGGTTTTGTGTTTACTTTAGGAGGTAAAGTCATAACTATGGAAGAGTGATAAGCATAGGTGTTTTTCTGGACTCCACCATAGAAACTGAGTATATGGCAAACCTCTGAGGTAGCCATAAAAGCTGAATGACTCAATAACCTCAAGATAGACTTAGATATGATTTCTGATTTGCCCAAAGATTATTACAATTTATTGTAATAATATTGGTGCAGTAGCAAACTCGAAGAAACCATAAGTCTATAAGGCAAGTAAACACAATAGAGCGCAAGTACCACCCAATACGAGAAATCGTATAAACGAGGAGAAGTTGTTGCTACCTAGATTACATTAGGTGATGGCCTATAGATCCTTTCACTAAGGTCCTTAAGGCAAGAGCTTTTGATGGGCATGTTGAAGGGTTGGGAATCAGATGTATGGCAGCAGATATAGCAGCTTAGTCTTTTAGTATAAGTGGGAGATTGTTAGGATGTATACTAAAAACCTAGCTTTTGGTATAAACATTTATCTAAAAATAAGAATCACATTGGTCAAATGTCTACATTTATGATAAATGTAGTTGTTCAATTAATTTATATTGTAGATAACATGGCGTGTGGTGTCACACACAGAGGATCATGTTATCAGTACCTTATAAATTATAAACAGTAGCTCACGACCATGATGGAAAGGAACAAACCATTGGAAGGTCGTAGTGTAATTAGGTATTAGTTTATCTTAACTATATAATTACACTAGTACACTTAGAGTGTATTGAGTAGGACCATTAGAGGTCGTTTCTTTTATACTGACTTTATAAAGGAACAAAGACCTCAGTTATTATGGAAGTGTGTGCTCTCAATCCTAATATAATAACAAGCACATGTATTTGATATTTATTTCTTTAATTTATCAATGGGTGAGATTTAGTTCGATAAATCAATAAGCCCGATAAGTTGGGAAATGATATCACTTATAGTGTGTGTTGTTGATTATAGAAGGAAACTGTGTCCTAGTGATCTAGGTTGAGAATGTCCCCAAGAGGAGCTCATAAGGATTGTCATGTTAAACCCTGCAGGTGGACTTAGTCCGACATGACGATGAAGTTGAGTGGTACTACTCTTGGAGCTAGATATTAATTAAGTGAGTTGTCAGTAACTTACTTAATTAGTGGACATTCGACATCTTAAACACAGGGAGACTAACACACTCATAATAATAAGGAGCCCAAAATGTAATTTGGTATTAGTGCAGTAGTTCAATAATAGTTCTCTAGTGGAATGAATTATTATTGATAAAATTAAGTTGTGTGTTCGGGGCGAACACAGGATGCTTAATTTTATCGGGAGACCAAAACCAATTCCTCCTCTCGGTCCCTATCGTAGCCTCTTATTTATAGAGTACTATACCCTCCTATACCCACCTTCTATACCCACCTAAAGGGGGCCGACCAAGCTAGCTTGGGAATCAAGCTAGGGCTGGCCTAAGCTTAGTTTATGGGTGGCCGACCCTAGCTTGAACCCAAGCTAGAGGGGGCCGGCCATAATGAAATTAAATAGAATTTTAATTTTTATTTTTATTATGTGGAAAATATAATTTATTAAAGAGAATTTAAATTAAAATATCTCTCTTAAAATGATCTACAAAAGATTAAAGAAAGAGATTAGATCTCTTTCCTTATTTGTAGATTGGAAAGATATTTTATTTTCTCTTTGAAAATTATTCACATGTTAAAAAATTTAAAATTATAGAAATTTCTTTTTATCAACCATGAAGGGATTTTTGAAAAGAAATTTTATTTTTAAAATTTCCGAAAACAAATTAGGAAGTTTTAATTTGTTGATTGAAACTTGTCTAATTTGTCTCTCTATGATGTGGCCGGCCATTATAAGTTTAATTGGGAAATTTTATTTTATTTTCTCAATTAATTCATGTCAAGGAAAATTAAGGAAATTTTATTGTAATTAAATTTCCTAATTTACCAAGGCTAAGGAATATAAAAGAGGGGGTTGGGGTGCTTTCATAAGGCACAACCTCTATTATTTTTCTCCCTCTCTTATTCTTTGGTGTGGCCGGCTATCCTCTCTTCCCCTCTTCCTCTTTGTGGTGGCCGAAACTCTCCTTGGCTTGGAGCTCTTGTGGTGGCCGGATACTACTTGGAGAAGAAGAAGAAGAAGGAGAGAAAGCTTGCATCCCTTGGAGCTTGGTTGGTGTTTTTTCTTTATCCTTGGTGAAGCTCTTTTGTTTTGGCCGAACCTAGCTAGGAGGAGAAGAAGGTGCATTGGTGGTTTCTCATCTCGGAAGATCGTTGCCCACACAACGTCCGAGGTTAGAAGAGGAATACGGTAGAAGATCAAGAGTTTTTCTAAAAGGTATAACTAGTATTTTTCCTTTCCGCATCATACTAGTTATTTTTGGAAATAATACCAAATACAAGAGGCTTACGATTCTAATATTTCGAATTTATTTTCGATGTAGTGTTCTTATGTTTATTTCTTTTCCTTGTGATTTGATTGTTCCTTTCGGTTAACCTAAAGTTATTTTAGGAAATTAAATATTAGCTTTCCATAAAAGGTTTTGTCTAGTCGGTGGTGGTTGCTCCCATATCCAAGAAGGCCATGTGCCTCGCCACGTCAGTACTGGGAACCAATTATGGAAATTAATATTTAATGGAATTAATAACTTAAGGTGATTTGGGTCGAACGTGTTAAGTTCCGCAGGAGATCCAAGTCAAAACCTAAAAGAACAAATATATTAAGTTTTGGATCAAACGTGTTAAGTTCCGCAGGCGATCCAAAATTTAATTTAAAAGAACACATGGTAGCTAGAAAAAGGTTCAGACCTTTGTACAAAATTTTTGTACAGTGGAACCTCTAGGTTTTCCGAGTAGCAACCAACAATTGGTATCAGAGCTAGGGTTTTGCCTCTGTGTATTTGGTATTAGTTTAATTATGCACATGTCATACATAATTTAGGCAGGTTAATAGTAGGATGTGCTAACTTTGTGGATGCAGGATCCAACTATTATAGCTTATAGTTATTATGTGTGTGATTGGACCCTTGGACATGTCAAGGGCATTTAATGTGTGTACATGATTGTATTATAAAATACAGCAGGAGTTGTATTTAGTTTTATTATGATTTTATTTTTTGATCTAGTTACATGTACATTCCTTTTATGGAATATACGATCGATGGATGTAAATTTTATTTTATGTTCGATCTAGTTTACATGTACATTCCTTCAAAGAATATAGGATCAAAAAATGTAAAATTCTATTTATGTCGCGGATCAAATCTTGCAAGGCATGGAACCTTTTGAGGATCAGAGGCGCAGCAGAACAAGGAGCAAGATGGATGCGACAACTAGACCCGGTGGCGGTGGCCAAAGATGGCAGGCGCCTTCATCAAGTCTGAAGGCGCCTTCAAGCTTGAGGCGCCTCCAAGGTGGAGGCGCCTCCAGTTCTGGCTTGAGGCGCCTTAAGCTCTATTTCCAGCATCCTTTCGCTTTGCTTTGACTTCCGATGTTCCGATCTTTTGGGTGATTACGGCCAACCGGAATAGGGCTCACCCGAACTCAATTCCCGACCTTCTCCTCGAGCAGTCTTCGTCCCTGACTTAACGTCCCTCGAACGCCACACACTTTCTTCTCGCCCACCGGTGTACTCTTCCGCAGCTCTCTCGTCCTTCAGACGCACCAAGCCCGTCGGCTCCCTTCCCATGTCGTCCTTCTCGCTAGCTGCGTCTTCCGCTCGACTTCCTGTGCTCCTAAGCTCCTGCACACTCAGACACAGGGATCAAACACAAAGCAGGACCTAACCAACTTGGTTGATCACATCAAAACTACCACGGGGTCCATCAATCTCCCCCTTTTTGATGTGCATCAACCCAAGTTCAAGTTAGGGTAAAGATAGACAAAAAGTAATTTTTAAAAGAAAATTACTAAACTAACATATTTTAGCATAAATTTACAATAAATAAAATTACAACTACTTAATAAAGAGTTAACCAGAATTTTTCAAAAATCTCTCCCCCTAAACTTGTACTTCTCTCTCTCCCCTTTGATCACAGCAAAAACGGGATAATAAGATAAAAATGATAAAAATATTTAGCAAATTTTAAGTTAGAAAACAGAATTTTTAGATTTTTTTTAAAAATAATTTCTAAGTCAAAATTAAGTTTTAGAATTTTCAAGATAATTTCTAAGTCAAAATTAATTTTTAGAATTTTCTAAAAAAAATTTAAGTAAAAATTTCTAAGGAAATGTTAAAAAACTTTTCAAAGCATTATTTAATTCTAATTTTAATGATTTTATCAGAAAATTAATTAAACATTTTTATTTCGATATTTCGGCTTCCAGGTCGTGGCGAGACACTAGGCCTTCTTAGTTATTGGAGCAACAACCACTTCCTTAGACAAAACTTCCATAAAGAAACTCAAAGTTTAATTTTCTCACTGTAAGCTTTTAACTAAAAGAGCAATTTAAACTAGCAAAGATTTTGGAACCCAATAAAGGTTCCTTCCTACAGGGTTGATCAAAAACTTAGGGGGTACATATCCTTTAGGTATTCTTTTAAGTTGGCCCTGATGTTTTCTTATATACCAGTTCAATTTTCCATAAATTCTTAATTTTGAGTTTGGAAATTTATTTAAGCATGCATCATTATCTCTCAATTTCTTAATTTCAACTTTTAATTTTTCATTTTCTAATGTTAGATTATCATACATTTCTAGTGGACATGCATTTGCTAAGTTCAATTTCAATTTAGAATTTTCTTTTTCTAATTTGAATAAGTCTTTAGAAAGACACTTAATAAAGCGAAAAGACTGAGTCGGGGTTAGATTGCGTACTTTACTTACCTGACTCGGTGATGCTCCCCCTTCATCGTCGCTTTCTTCGCCTAAAGTTCCTCCCCCTTCATCTATGCTCATTTCTGAGCTTGACTCTTCTTCCAGCTGATGGCTTGCCACTAGCGCTAGCCCCGAGAATTCTTCAAGGTCTGATTCGGAGGATGAGTCTGACCATGTTGCCTTCAGGTTCTTGTCCTTGGAGAATTCTGGCTTCTTGTACTTGACCTTTTCCTTTTCTTTCTGCTTTTTCTTTAATTTCGGACAGTCATCCTTGATGTACCCTTCTTCGTTGCAGTTGTAGCACCGAACCGTTCTTCTTTTTCGCTCATGTTTCTGCGATCTAAATTTGTTAGATTTAAAAAACTTATTAAATCGTCTTACCATTAATGCAGTTTCGGATTCGTCGATCGAGGCTTTGGAGTCATAATCGTTTGTTCTGGCCTTCGAGGCAATGTTCTGACTTGCTTTCTCCACTTTAATGGGCTTTGCAATCCGAGATTCGTGAAGTTCAAATGTAGAAAATAAAATTTCAAAAGTACTTACCTCGAAATCCTTAGAGATGTGCTACGCATCTACTAAGGAGGCTCACTCTGGAGTTCTGGGGAAGGCGTTGAGTGCGTACCGGATTGAGTCCCGGTTCGTTACTTCTCCAAGATTGGTTAGTTGCGTGATCAGCTCTTTGATCCTTGCTTGGAGTTGCACTACCTTCTCGCTTTGGTTCATCCGGAGGTTCGTTAATTGGGTCCGGAGGATGTCGCGCCTCGCTAGCTTAGCTTCCGAAGTACCTTCGTGAAGCTCCAAGAATTTTTCCCAGAGGTCTTTCGCGAAGTCATAGCTTCCGATTCGACTTACCTCTTGTGGTGGTAGCACGCTAAGTAGGTGGAATTATGCCTTTCCGTTTGCGACAAAATCAGCTTGCTCCTTCTTGCTCCATGTGTTTTCTTCTTTATCTTTTGGAACTGCATAGTCATATTTCATAATTAAACAAATGTCAAATTCTGTCTTGAAAAATACCTCCATCCGGCGTTTCCACGTCGCGAAGTCTCCGTCGAACTTCGGGGGATGAATATTTGCTCCGGCCATCATCTTGATCGTTGTGCTTCAGTCGGTGGTTAGTCCTTCTGAGGCGGTCTGGCTCTGATACCAATTGAGGGTGCAACGGAGGCCTGCAAGTGGGGGGTGAATTGTCTGCACAAAAAAAAAAATTATACCCTCCTCAGATCTTTCAACTCGAAAGTGCAATAGCAATAATAAAATAACTAAAACAATAAAGCTAAACAAAAGGACAGAGAAGACAGGGAGTTAACCTGGTTACAATCAAGAAGGTTGTTAATCCAAGGCGATGAAAAGCGCGCACTAGAAAAATCTCCTTCTCTGAAGGCGGAGAAGCCTTTTACACTCTAACAGCTCAGAACTATTGCAAGGAATTGATTACAGAGTTGCTGGAACAATTGATACTGACTTCCTAGCTCCAGGGGCCTTTCAGGGGCCTTTAAATAGCCTCTGGAAATCTAATCTCGAGGGTCCAAGACGCCTCCAACAGGGGTCCAAGGCACCTCCATCGAGTGGGCGGATAAAACTTTATCCGCAGTGCAAACGGTCACTTTTGACCAGTTGAAGGCGCCTTCACCAAGTCTGAAGGCGCCTTCAAGCTTGAGGCGCCTCCAAGGCAGATTGAGGTACCTCCAAGTTGGAGGCGCCTCCAATACTGGTTTGAAGCGCCTTAAGCTCTATGTCCAGCATCCTTTTGCCTTGCTTTGACTTCCGACGTTCCGATCTTTTGGGTGATTACGGCCAACCGGAATATGGCTCACCCGAACTCAATTCCCGGCCTTCTCCTCGAGCAGTCTTCCTCCCTAGCTTAACGTCCCTTGAACGCCGCGCACGTTCTTCTCGCCCACCGGTGTACTCTTCCGCAGCTCTCTCGTCCTTCGGACGCACTGAGGCCGTCGGCTCCCTTCCCGTGCCGTCCTTCTCTCTAGCTGCGTCTTCCGCTCGACTTCCTGCGCTCCTAAACTTCTGCACACTCCGACATAGGGATCAAACACAAAGCAGGACCTAACCAACTTGGTTGATCACATCAAAACTACCACGGGGTCCAACAGAAAGAAGAACAGTATCAAAAGTCAAAGTAAGAAGAGGACGGAAATCAACAGGAGAACTAAGCTAGGATGTGAAACGAATGCAATGTCTCCCAAACCTAATTTATAAAAGTAGGCAACGCACAAAAACCCTTGGATCAGATGAAGGGAATTTGGAGACCGTTCAATGAAACATAAATTACGGGGAAACATAATAATCATTACATGAGGATATGTGCGCAGTTCTCCAAGCACCAAGGTCACTTTATATTAATGTGATATAATCTCGAAAGTAAGGGTATCTCTAAAAGCTCAAAAATCGAGAACAATAAAACACGCTCCGCATTTAATAGGCGTGGTCATAATTAAAGTCCATATCTCAAAAGAGCTGCTCTCGAAGATTTGTCCTGACCACGTGTCATAAAGGTATGGGAGAAAAGTTACAGTCACATCAATCCAATCAGTCGGATTAGTACCTCCTTCGACGAGTCTAAAAAGGGAGATTAGTGATCTAGTGGTATTCTTTAGAGGTCGCGTGGCCAATAAAAACAATAATTGTGCCAAGGGGGCGGTCAAGTCAACAAGAGAAAAGGCCTGATTTCCGACTCCTGACTATCTCACAATTTTCGGCTATCATATGGCTCACGGTCCCCGGCTATCATCTAGCTCCCAACTCCTGACTACCATCTGGCTCACAACCCTGGCTGTCATCTGGCTCCCTACTTCTGTTTGGCTCAAAGCCCCGACTACCGGTTGGTTCTTGATTCCTTGAGGCTATCCAGGGTAGTTGTTGTAGAAAGAGTAGTGTTGGCCTCACTCACATTATGGCTATAATGGTGGGAGAACATGGGCAGTTATTTTGGAAATAAATGGACAGTAATGACCCTTCAACTGAGGAGGATATGGTAATGTTTGAGGAAAATATGGAGACATGAAAAGAATGATTCATTCCTATAAAAGGGGGAGATACAAGGAAAAATTATGCACACATACATCTAGAAAAAATCCTAATTTCGGGGGCACCTCTTCCTCATCTTTTCGAAGCAAGCTGACTTGGGTGTTAGAGTGACAATGTCGGAAGCCCTCCTAGCAATCTTCCTAACCTGTCTCATAGTGCAAATGTTAATTCCACTGATGTAAGAGGAAGGACACCACTTCACTTAATCATTATTTTCTTATAGGCAGACACTCTTTAGCCAAACTACTACTGACAAGGTGAGTTGCCCAATTCATATACTTTGAATTCATGACAGCATCTTATTTGGTGCGACAAATTAGTGAAAATTAGTGAATTCCTTTGTTAAATATTTTGAGACCTCAGTCTATATCCATCTTAGGAGAATTTTGGGAATCTCTATGAAGGCAGTTTTTAATTATGCATAAACTCTGCACCATTCCTCCCTTTTTGCCTTTCTCTGCATTTTCTCACTAAAAAATTGCACAAGAGGTTATCATTACTGATCTCAAGTTCCAGAAATATTTTCTACAGAAAATTATAATAAGATGCGATATTGTATTATTTTCTTAACTTGGATACATCGACGTACCTCAGCTGCATGTGTTAGATGAATAAATATAGTGCCTCTGTTTGCTATTACTGATTCTTATAGAGGGGGAAAAAATGGCTTTAAATTCTGTTCACCTGGCTAACTGTTTTATTAAAATGCAGGGGAGCTGACCCAAACGTGACAGATGAAGATGGTAAAATTTTTAGTTAATTTGATTTATTTTTGGTCGATTATTTGTTTCCTAAGACATTTTTTTATGTTTTTTTTTATTTTCTTAAAGTAGAAGTCAGATAATATATTCCTAATTGCTTTCTTCTTTTGTAAGGAAAGTCTGCCAATATATTTGAAATATAGTGGTTCTCTTTTCTGATATTGTCTGCAATCAATGCATAAATATTCTTGATAGAGATTTGATCCTGTTCTGATTACCATATAGTCAAAGAATTATGAAGATTTGTTGGAATGTAAATAATAATTATAAAAAATAACAAAATTTATTGGTATTTCTTCTCAATTTGGCCTGTTCTATCATTTTCTTAATCTCAACCCATTGACTCTAGAAGAAATCAGAACAATAATATATTGTATGTTTATCAGTGTTCTAAAAGATGCCTAGGTGGTGGGCAACGATCCACCGCCCCGCCTTTTGCAGAGAGGCATCGCCTAATCTGCTTGCCAGGGTCGCCTAGGCAGGGGCTACCAATTAAATTTTTTTTATTCTGATTTTAAGTTTTTTTTAAAGAAAAAACTTAAATCCCTAAATCGATTCCTCACATTTAAATTCCTAAAATTTGCATCTCCTCATGTTTCTCACGCTTCCTCATGGCCCGCTTCTACCCAATACCTGTCCCCCGAGGCTTTGACTACCGGCAACAAGAGGCACACTCTCAAGAGGATCACGTCGCTCTTGCCGCAGGCTCCTCCTCTCTTCTACCCAACGCCCTTCCCTCTACGAAGGCTTCAACAACTACTACACCAACCATTTCCCTCTACGCCTTCAACAACCATGATTTCGGTGGAGATTAGACATCTTTCTCCTCGTCTCAACACCACCTCTCCAACTACTTGATTTCCGTTTAACCATTTTTTGTTTTCGAGCTCGACGAGTTGATGCATTCGCTTATTTCATTCTAAAATCAACGAAATCCCCATGTTGTCTTTGAGTGGGGTGATGTAGTTCACTCTTTGATTTGAGTTTGGAGGTTTGAATTGATAATTGATAATTGATTTTTTGAATACTTAAGAACCATGCTTGACTCAAATGATTTTTTAAAATTGATATTTATACTTTTTGACTTAGTGCAGTAAAATATTGAGTACTATATCTTCTGAAATATCTAATTTAATATCGAAAATTTATACATTTTTGAAACGTAATTCGAATGATGTTGGATGGGAATTTGTAAACTTGGTGAATCCTAAAAAATTGGATAAGTTGAAATGTAAGTTGTGTGGAAAAATTACTAGCGGTGGAATTTATAGGATCAAACAACATGTTGTTAATATCAAGAAAAATATTGTCCCATATAAAAGTATTCGGATGAGGATAAAGTGACGTATAAGAATGTCATGGAAGAAGCAAGAACAAAAAAAAAAACAAAAGAATATGAATGAAATGAAGGTGAGAGTAGAAGTTGTTCTTGAAGAATATGAGGAAGGAGTCTTGGGACAAGAAAAAATCCGCCTACTCTTGGCTCTATAGACCGATTTGCATTCGTCATTGATCTCGATTCTTCATTGAATGAAATAAGAAGACAAAATAAATAAATAAATATATATATATATATATATATATATATATATATATATATATATATATATATATATATATATTTATTGATGCACTTTGGAGGCAAAGGACATATAGTGTGCACTAATTTTAACTCAATGGGTGTATAAGTCCGATATTCCTTTTTATATCATTAACAATGAGAGCTTCAAAAGGTTTGCAAATGCAGTTGGTTAATTTAGCCTGGGTTATCATCATCCAACTCATTACCTATTAAGGCAACCCTTATTGAAGGAAGAGGTAGATAGAACTAAAAGTCTATTAAAGAAGCAAGAAGAATAATAGGCTTTGAATGGTTGCTTAATTTTCACCGATGCTTGAACCGACCGGTAAAGAAAAAGTATCATGAATTTGTATGTTAATTGTAAAAAAACACAACTTTCCTTTCTTCTAAGAAAACATTTGATGAAGCACACATCAGGAATTATATATTTGAATATGTAAACAAGTGCATTGAAGAAGTTGGGTCCCAAAGTATAGTTCAAGTGATAATGGACAATGCTTCAAATAATATGGCGGCAAAAGATCTATTGAAGGAGAAGAGGCCACATAGATTTTGAACTTCATGTCAACTCACATCGAGAATCTTATACTTCAAGGAATTGAAAATCAACCTAAGTTTAAAAGGGTGATTGAAAAAGTAAAGGGTTTGACAATTTTTATTTATGCACATCACAAGATGAGAAAGTTTATCAAAAAAGGGTCATAGTGAGGTCAGGAGTAACATGATTTGCAACCACTTTTCTAATTTTGCAAAGTTTGATAAAGAAGAAAAGTGAATTAAGAGTTATGATTGCTAGTGAAGAATGGAATGTATGCAAATATTCAAAGAGTGCAAACGGGAAAGTGGCATATAATACTGTTTTGAGTGTCTCTTTTTAGAATGGGGTAAGTTTTTACTTGAAGGTGTTTGCTCGTTTAGTTAAGGTGCTTCGTCTTATTGATGGGATAAGAAGTCATCTATGAGTTTTGTGTACGGAGAAATACTTAGAGCGAGAGAGGAAATTAAAGTGACATTCAAAAATCAAGAGCTTCACTATCATCCATTTATTGATATTATTGATGAAAAATGCGTAATCAGCTTTATAGTCCACTATATTTGGTGACCTACCTCTTGAACTTTTATTACTGCTTCAATGATTGGAGCATAGGAAGTGAAGAAGTGGTTACGAATGAATTTTTCAATTGTGTTGAAGCATTCTTTCCCAATGATATGTTGGTGTGGGAAGCATCCGACGATCGAACCTGTATTTTTATTATGTCAAAGGGTTCAAAGTTAAGTTGTCTTGTTATCTAACATATTTGAATGAGTTTTCAGGAAAGTCATAAGTGTACTTAGGTAAAAGTCATACCTGCGGTTAGACAAGTGGAAAACTCGAGGGGGTGGTAACCCTAGGTCCTAGGGGGTGGTAACCTTAGATCCTAGGGGGTGGTAACCCTAGGTGGAAAGTCTTGGCGGGTTGAAGGCTTCGGACAAAAACCCTAGAGTCGGGGACTCTAAGTGGAAAGTCCTGGTGGTCGCGGACCAGGTAAAAAGACTGGACAGGTCATGGAGCGAACGTTCAGCAGAAAGTCCTGGAGCCTCGGGAGCTGAGCAAAAGTCTAGTCGGACTGGAAGATTGGTTGGCAACAGGTAAACTCTCCTGAGAGGAGTAGGTGAGGACGTGTTCCCCGAAGAGGGAATAGTAGGCGTCGGTTAGACCTAGAGTTTCGACGAAACTCAAAGTCAGAACCGGACAGTCAAAGGTTGTCATAATTTCATATTATATATATTATTTTTTGCCTCGACTAACTTTATTTAACAGAAAATAAATGTGCTGGAGAAAGCTGGTCCGGGTGCTTGGAAGGGGTCGGGGCGCCCGGAACCCAAAAGTTATCGCTAAGCTGATGTGGCTCGTGTGGAGTGGCCGAGCCACATGGTCCAGGCGCCCGAAGGGGTTCCTTGCGCCCGGAATGGCTTATAAAAGCAGCCTCGACTAGAAGCTTTAATACAACACAATGAACGACTGTCGCTTCTCTGAATTGCTCAAAAATCGCTTCCACGACACCCGGAAGCTCCGACGACGATTCTTCTAGAAGATTTCCTCATACAGAGCTATCGGTATTATTTTCATTTAAAAGTTCCTTGTACTACAATTGTATTACTTATGTACTCATTCAAATTGATTAGTCATTGCCCATTGAAAGCACTCTTACGTGCGGTCTTTGGAGTAGGAGTCGCCACAGGCTCCAAACTAAGTAAAAAACTTGGTGTTTGCGTTGTGTTTTATTTTCCGCTGCGTGTTTTACTTTGAGTTTTCTGAAATGAACGAAATAGCCACGAGTGTTATTCACCCCCTCTAGCGCTTTCAATCCAACAATTAGTATCAGAGCGGGGTCGCTCTGAATCGGTACAACTACCGTTCGAGCAATTTTTGTTTTTTCTTCCGTTTTTTCAAAAAAAAAAAATATTACGCCTTTCGTTTTTCCCTCCAAAACTATTTTTAAAAAATTCATTTTCATCTTTTCACTATTGGACAATATTAGCGAAATATCGCATTTTTAAAAATTTGTAATAATATTTTTTAAAATATTTTTATTAATTTTTTTTAAAAAAATTACTATTTCTATTTTTCTCCAGCACTATTAATCCAAGACCAAGTCATGGAATATTTGATTCTTTTTCTTTTTGTGTGTGAGAGTTTCCTCTTAAATGACCTATCAAGAAGGCTATAGCACAGCCCACCCGTCGCTCTTCACCGGCGAAGACTTCGGCTACTGGAAGAGCTGAATGGAGTCCTACCTCCAAACCCAATTTGAGATGTGGATGATCATCAAAACCGGCATCTCACTCACACTCGATGGCATGAGAAAACCAGTATCATGCGAGAACTGGGACGCAAGTATAATAAAGAAAGTCGAGGTCAACGCCAAAACAACATGTACTCTTCAATGTGGTCTAACAAAGGAAGAGCTGAACTGAGTTGGTCCATTCTCAAGCGCGAAAGAACTATGGGAGAAGCTAATCGAGCTGCACGAAGACACCTTCGATACGAGACATAATAAGGTACGCACTCAATGCCTTTCCGAGGAATACTTTGTGGGCATCCATGGTAGATGCTTACAAATTATCCAAGAATCTTTCATCAATTAAGTTAGATGAGTTATTTCAGAATTGGAATTGCACGAACTAACTAATGCACATCCAGCCAAGAAAGGATTGCTTTGGTTGCAGGTACAAGCGGAACCCGGGAACCAAAAGCAAAGCGCAAAATCGAACCCAAGTCCGAAGATGAATCAGACTCAGAAGATGATGACGACGAGATCACAACTGAGATCGTCAACCTAGTACACAAGCTCTACAAAAAGAAGAAAGGATTCATGAAGAAAGACATCAAGAAGGCAATTCAGTCCAAGACAGTGCAAGCCAGTCCAAAAGTAAAATTTAAAGTTACCTGCTACGGCTGCAACCAAAAAGGACACATCAAAGCCAACTGTCCGAACCAGAAGGAAGCAAAGAAGCAGAGGAAGAAGAAAGCACTACAAGCAGCATGGGATGAGTCTTCTTCAAAAGACTCCGACGAAGAACTCAAACAGACAAGCTTCCTCGCATTGACGGCCTGGGAACAACTCGAAGAATCAAAAATCAAGAGCGAATCGGAAATCGAGTCCGAGCAAAGCCACGGATTCGTATCTGTTTCCGAAGGGCCTAAACCCACTGTAAGTATTTCTCAATTAAGTAAACTGCATAATTTAGTTAATTACCTTATGCATAAATTAGCCAAATCCAACCTCCGAGTTAAGTCACTCCAAAAGGAGGTAACAATCCTTAAGGAGGAGACTAAATTGAGCCCTTTGACTGAGTCAAATCAAATTGGAAGTTCAACTCAAGTCCAATAACTTGAGGAAGAAAATTCCAATTTGAAAACTCAAGTTAAAGAACTGAAAGATACGTTGGAACGGTTCACATTAGGTTCCAAGAATCTTGATCTGATTTTTGGAAAACAGTGAGCTATGTACAACCGATTCAGACTTGGGTTTAATGCTAAACGGAAATACAAGTCTTATTTATCCCTTGTAAATATAGCAAATAGAAAAACAGTCCAAGCATGGGTCCCCAAGTCAAACTTGGTTAATCAAGTTGGACTTGGACAATATTGGGTGCCCAAGGATCAAGCCCACTACCTTGATAGACCTTATTGATGCTATGATCCAGGAGGAGCCAATAGAAAGACTATTTTTATTAATAAATAGATTTGTTTGATGATTGCCTTTACTACTTTTTTATACATGCTTAGATTAGGCTAGATAAGGACCTAGGCGTGATTTACACTTGACTAGTTAGACCTAAGGGTTTCAAAAAGAAAATTAAATATCCAATTTTTTTGAAAGGCTTTGTCTAGAAGTGGTGGATGATCCCATACCCAATAAAGCCTGGTGCCTCAGTACAGCCGGGAAGTCAATCTTTGAAATGAATATTTAATTGACTGATTATAAAACTTGAGTCTAACACAATTGTAAATCAATCTTTAAATTGAAATTTAAATTTAATATTAAATTAATCATCTCACAAAACTATTAAGGTTCCCTGATTGAAAATCTAGAAAAATGGTAAGATGAAGTTAGGTTAAAATATAAAGTAGTTAACCAAACCCAAATTAATTCAATTAAGTTAACTTAATTAATTTTAAAATCTTATTTAAAATCATAATTACTTTCAAATTTCAAAATGTTAATTACTTTCAAATCATAATTAAATTATAATTATTTTTAAATCATAATTCTAATTATTTTCAAAATCTTAATTAATCTTAAAAGGATAATTAATTTCAATTAACTCTTAATCAAAGTAAATTATATTCAAATGATAATTATTTTTAAATATTATCTAAAAAGTTTTAAAATTACCCAAATATAAATGTTTTCAAATTCAAACCTAATTCTGAAACTTAAATACCTTTTTCAACATTTTGAAATCCTCAAATTCAAACTTAATAATTTTTAAAATCCAAATTTAACTTAAATTATGTTTAAAATATACTTCAATATCATAAATCTTTTTCAAAGTTAAATCAACTTAACTCCGTTTCACACAAACTCATAAGTTGAACATGCTTGATAACATAGAATAAGTAAGATGGAAAATCAGGAAAATAAATAATAATCTTTATGTTTTTTGATTTACATGCTTGGACTCTAGGATTCTCAAACCAAATTTATTTAATTAAATTTTTTTGGGCATTAATTAAGGGGGAGTGAAAAATGAAATTTAATTTTAAAACTATTTTTGAAAAGACTAAAATTAAGTATTTGGTAAAGTATTTTTCAAAGAAAACTTTTACTTAGCTAAGTTTTTAATATTTTTAAATGCTAAGTATTTATCAAAATCTAAGTACTTCACTAAGCTTTTGTCATTTTTTTTTAAAAAAAAAACTAAGTACTTAACTAAATTTTGATCAAATTTTTTTGAAACTAAGCTTTTATCGAATTTTTTTTCAAGAAATTCTGTTTAAAATTAAATATTTTATCAAAATCTTTTTAAAGTTAAAGTTTTTTTAAGCTAAGTTTTTATCACAATATTTTTAAAGCTAAAAGTATTTTTGTTATCAAAAGTTTTTTAAAAAAGCTAAGTACTTAACTTAGTTTTTATCAATTTTTTTAAACTAAACTTTAATCAAAATCCTTTTTATGCTAAGTTTTTTTAACTAAGTCTTTTTCTAAACCTTTATAAAGCTAAGTTCTTATCAACTTCATTTGAAAGCTAAGTATTTGACAAAATAATTATTTTCAAAGCTAAAAATTAGCTAAGTTATTCTTTTGGAAAAAGCTAAGTATTTTTAAAGCACTTATTTTCAAAAGCTACGTTTAGCTAAGTTTTTTTTTTTGGCTGACTCACTTTCAAATGCTTAAAAAATTAGCTAAGTTTTAAGTGCTACCCTTCAGGGGGAGCTTAAAGTTAAAAAAATAAATATTTTTCTATGTAAAATAAACTTCTCTCTACTTATTATTTTTTATTTATGTCAAAGGGGGAGAGAAAAGTCAAAGTTAAGAATTTAAACATAATTTTTATGAAAGGGGGAGCATAAGGAAGTTTTTTTCCAAATCATTGTATTTATGCTCATGCTTAAACTCATTTATTATTTTATTATGCTTTACTTAACTTTGAATCGTGTTTCCATAATAAAAAATGGAGAGATTGTTGGTGCGGGAAGCATCCGATGATCGAACCTATGTTTTGATTATATCAAAGAGTCCAAAGTTAAGTTATCTTGTTATCTAACGTATTTGAATGAGTTTTCAGGAAAGTCTTAAGTGTACTTAGGTAAAAATCTTAGCTGCGGTTAGGCAGATGGAAAACCCTAGGTACTAAGGAGTGGTAACCCTAGGCGGAAAGTCTTGATGGGTCGAAGGCTTCGGACAAAAACCCTATAGAGTCAGGGACTCTAGGTGGAAAGTCCTAGTGGTCACGGACCAGGTGAAAAGACTGGATGGGTCGTGGAGCGAACGTCCAACAGGAAGTCCTGGAACCTTGGGCGCTAAGCAAAAGTCCAGTCGGTCTGGAGGACCGGCTGGCAATAGGTAAACTCTTCTAAAAGGAGTATACGAGGACGCATTCCTCGAAGAGGGAACAGTAGGCGTCGATTCGACATAGAGTTTCGATGAAACTCAAAGTCAGAATCGGACAGTCAGAGGCTGCCATAATTTCATATTATATATATTATTTTTTGTCTACACTAACTTTATTTTGCAGAAAATAAAAGTGCTAGAGAAAGCTGGTCCGGGCGCCTGGAGTCGGTCCAGGCGCCCGGAACCCAAAAGTTATCGCCAAGCTGATGTGGCGCGCGCGGAGTGACCGAGCCACGTGGTCCAGGTGCCCAAAGGGGTTCCGGGCGCCCGGAATGGCTTATAAAAGCAGTCTCGACCAGAAGTTTCATTACAACACAACGAACGACTTCCGCTTCTTCGAGCTACTCAGAAATCACTTTCACGACGCCCGAAAGCTCCGATGATGATTCTTCTAGAAGATTTTCTCATACAAAGTTATCGGTATTGTTTTCATTTAAAAGTTCCTTGTACTATAATTGTAATACTTCTGTACTCATTCGAATTGATTAGTGATTGCCCATCGAAAGCACTCTTACGTACGAGCCTTGGAGTAGGAGTCACCACATGCTCCGAACCAAGTAAAAAACTTGGTGTTTGCGTTGTGTTTTATTTTCTGCTGCGTGTTTTACTTTGAGTTTTCCTAAACGAACGAAATAGCCACGAGCGCTATTCACCTCCCCTCCCCCCCCCCCCCCCCTCCCCCCTCTCTCTTTAGCGCTTTCAATCCAACATGATATTGATAGTCAAAGTAAGATAATAAATGTGGAGTTGTTGAAGTATATCAACAAAGCAAGGGGATTTGGAAGAGCATTGGTAATGGTGGAATGCATAAAAAATGATAAGAAATATAATACGGGTAACAACTAAGTAATAATTGCTTCCTTTATTTTGTAATTTTTATTGCCTGTTTCTTGATTTTGCTTATCATTATTGTTTGATTTATTTTTATTTAATTGGATGGAAGTATCTTTTTGGAAAAATTTTTATGCAATTTGCATTAACAGTCTAACTCAAGTTTTGATGAATGAAAAGCGAGTTAAGTTAGGTGTTTTCATGATCTAATGCATTAACCGAGCATGCAGAAATTGACGAATCTAGGGAACCAGATACTAGGATGAAACCCAACTAGGTCTGAGGACCTGATAGTTTGTGCGAAGCCTAGATAGGTCAAAGGGTCAACCTGATATCTGGCGGGAAGTCCGGCTAGGTTTGTAGGGCATGATAGCTGGCAGAAGTCCAGTTAGGTCTATAGACCTAACAACTAACGAGAAGATCTGGTGGATCGAGAGACTAGTCGATAGACTACAAGTTGGTAAGTGAAGGTAAGTCATTGGGAAAAGTGACTCGGTGAGGATATGTCCCGGTTGAGGGGACAGTAGGTGTTGATCCAATTTAGGTCCATTTTGGATCTCTAAACTGAGACATTAACTAGTTCCTGTCCTTGAAGGACATGAACTAATTATTACTGCTTATTATTATTTGTCCTAACTTTGTTTTATATGTTAAATGTTTTAGTATTGAATTGACACATTTTGCAGGGCAAATGAAGCATAACGTGCCTTGGGTGAATAGTACCCAAGGCGCCTTCAAGAGCTTTGAAGGCACTTGAGCATTATTCATGGAAGGTGCCTTCAAAGGCTTGGAAGGCGTCTTCCATTGGATACAATCAGACTTCATCAATGATAAGGAGCGAGCTATACTGGATCAGATTTTGCACATTGGATGCGCCTTTAATGTTATGGAAGGCACCTTCCATGATCAATAAAAGAGCATCTTGACCAAGGCTTAACACACATCACTTTTACTATCTACTGTGCATCCATTTGAAGTTTTGATTGCTCCGACTTACTGCTGCTACTTCTAAGAAGTCGGTCTACCACCAAGCTACTTTTTTGAGTCATCTGATCATCTCCGGTAGACCAACAGCAACACACCAAGCACTCTAACTTATTGGAAACATTTTATTAGTGTTGCATTCTTTATACTACTGCTTTAAAAGGTAAGTGTAGGCTGTTACACTATTCCTATCTTTTGTATTCGATTACCTATTTCAACGGTTTCGGAAGAGGCATTTAGTGGACTACCCATCAATAGGTT